>NC_083411.1:31568262-31875970 GCF_020745735.1 Hemiscyllium ocellatum | reverse complement strand
CCATTAGCTGAAAATGTGTTGCTGGTTAAAGCACAGCAGGTTAGGCAGCATCCAAGGAACAGGAAATTCGACATTTCGGGCATAAGCCCTTCATCAGGATGAAGGGCTTATGCCCGAAACGTCGAATTTCCTGTTCCTTGGATGCTGCCTAACCTGCTGTGCTTTAACCAGCAACACATTTTCAGCTGTGATCTCCAGCATCTGCAGACCTCATTTTTTACCTCAATATTCCATTAGCCTTCCTGACTGCCTACTGCAGCTGTGTACTAGCTTTCTGTGTTTCATGAACAAGTATCTCCTTTGTGTTACAGCTTTAGAACATAGAACATTAGAGTGCAGGACAGGCCCTTCAGCCATCAATGTTGTGCCAACCTGTGAAACCAATTTGAAGCCCATCTAACCTACAAGATTTCATTATCATCCATATATTTATCCAATGACCATTTAAATGCCCTTAATGTTGGCGAGTCCACTACTGTTGCAAGCAGGTCTTTCCATGCCCTTATGACTCTCTGAGTAAAGAACATATCTCTGACATCTGTCCTATATCTATCACCCCTTCAATTTAAAGCTATGTCCCCCCTCATGCTAGCCATCACTGTCTGAGGAAAAAGGCTCTCATTGCCCACCCTATCTAATCCTCTGACTATCTTGTATGCTTCCATTATGTCACCTCTTAATCTTCTTCTCTCTCACGAAAACAGCCTCAAGTCCCTCAGCCTTTCCTCATAAGGCCTTCCCTCATAAGACGTTCCCTCCATACCAGGCAAATTCCTGACAAATTTCCTCTGCACTCTTTCCAAAGCTTCCACATCCTTCCGATAATGCGGCAACCAGAACTGTATGCAATGCTCCAAGTGCGGCTGCACCAGAGTTTTGTACAGCTACAACATGACCTCATGGCTCCAAAACTCAATCCTTCTACCAATAAAAGCTAACACACCATATGCCCTTTTAACAACTGCGGCAGCACGTTGGTTCAGTGGTTAGCACTGCTGCCTCACAGCGCCAGGGACTGGGTTCGATTCCCACCTTGGGCAACTGGCTGTGTGGAGTTTGCACATTCTTCCCTTGTCTGCTTGCGTTTTCTCGGGGTGCTCCAGTTTCCTCCCACAATCCAAAGATATGCAGGTCAGATGTATTGGCTATGCCAAATTGCCCTTAGTGTTAGGTGCATTCGTCAGGGTAAATATCGGGTATGGGTCTGGATGGGTTACTCTTCAGAGGGTCAGTGTGGACTTGTTGGGCTGAAGGGCCTGTTTCCATACTGTAGGGAATCTAATCTAAATCCTATCAACCTGGGTGGCAACTTTCAGGGATCTATGCACATGAACATCGAAGTTTCTCTGTTTATCCACATTACCAAGAATCCTACAGTTAGCCCATTACTCTGTATTTCTGTTACTCATTCCAAAGTGAATCACCTCACACTTTTCCGCATTAAACTCCATTTGCCACTTCTCAGCCCAGCTCTGCAGCTTATCTTTGTCCCTCTGTAACCTGCAACATCCTTCAGCACTATCCACAACTCTTACAGCCTTAGTGTCATCTGTACATTTACTAATCCATCCTTCTACGCCTTCCAGGTCATTTATAAAAATGACAAACAGCAGTGGCCCCAAAACAGATTCTAATGGTACACCACAAGTAACTGAACTCCAGGATAAACATTTCCAATCAATGACCACTTTGTGTTCTTACAGCTAGCCAATTTCTGAACCAAACTGCTAAATCACCCTCGATCCCGTGCCTCTGCATTTTCTGCAAAAGCCTATCATGGGGAACGTATCAAATGCTTTACTCAAATCTGCATAAACCACATCAACTGCTTCACCTACACCACATCACCTGTTTGGTCACCTTCTCAAAGAAACCTTTCTGCAGTTTTTTGCCATTTAAACAATATTTATTTTGTTCTCTCCAATGAACAACTTCACACTTTCCCATATTATACTCCATATGCCAACCCTTTGCTGACTCACCTTATCACTCCATCTCTTTTTGAAATTGATTGTTTCCCACTTACACTGTGCCTTTCCAACTATTTTTGTGTCATCTGCAAATCTGGCGAAAGTACATTCACTTCCTCCAAATCATTAATAATATTGTGAACAGTTGCAGTCCGAGCACTGATCATTGTGGAACTCTGCGAGCATGTGTCACCAACCTGGAAAACAACCCCTTCTCTCAACTTGATGTTTCCAGCCTATGAGCCAATTTTCTATCCAAGTCAATTCACTACCTCCAAAACTGGGGGCTTTTCGAGTCATAGAGATGTACAGCATGGAAACAGACCCTTCGGTCCAACTTGTCCATGCCGACCAGATATCCCAACCCAATCTAGTCACACTGGATAAAAGTAAATTACTGCGGATGCTGGAATCTGAAACCAAAAGAGAAAATGCTGGAAAATCTCAGCAGGTCTGGCAGCATCTGTAAGGTGAGAAAAGAGCTGATGTTTCGAGTCTAACTGACTCATTGTCAAAGCTTTGACAAAGGGTCAGTTAGATTCGAAACATCAGCTTTTTTCTCTCCTTACAGATGCTGCCAGACCTGCTGAGATTTTCCAGCATTTTCTCTTTTGGTTCCAATCTAGTCCCAGCTGCCAGCACCCATTCCACATCCCTCCAAACTCTTCTTTTTCATATACCATCCAAATGCCTTTTAAATGTTGCAATTGTACCAGCCTCCACTTTCTCTGGCAGCTCAGTCCAGACACGTACCACCCTCTGCGTGAAAAAGTTGCCCCTTAGGTCTCTTTTATATCTTTCCCCTCTCACCCTAAACGTATGCCCTCTAGTTCTGGACTCCCGACCTCAGGGAAAAGACTTTGTCTATTTATCCTATCTATGCTCCTCATAATTTAGTAAACCTCTATAAGGTCACCCCTCAGCCTCTGATGCTCCGGGGAAAACTGCCCCAGCCTGTACAGCCTCTCCCCATAGCTCAAATCCTCCAACCCTGGCAACATCCTTGTAAATATTTTCTGAACCCTTTCAAATTTCACAACACCTTTCCGATAGGAAGGAGACCAGAAGTGCACACAATATTGGTCTAACCAATGTCCTGTACAGCCGCAAAATGACCTCCCAACTCCTGTACTCAATACTTTGACCAATAAAAGAAAGCATACCAAATGCCTTCTTCACTATCCTATCTACCTGCGACTCCACTTTCAAGGAGTTATGAACCTGCGCTCCAAGGTCTCTTTGTTCAGCAACACTCCCTAGGACCTTACCATTAAGTGTATAAGTCTGCTAAGATTTGTTTTCCCAAAATGCAGCACCTCGCATTTATCTGAATTAAACTCCATCTGCCACTTCTCAGCCTCTTGGCCTATCTGGTCCAGATCCTGTTGTAATCTGAGATAACCTTCTTTGCTGTCCACTACACTTCCAATTTTGGTGTCATCTGCAAACGTACTAACTGTATCTCTTATGCTCGCATCCAAATCATTTATGTAAATGACAAAATGTAGAGGATGCAGTACCGATCCTTGTGGCACTCCACTTTCTATCCTTCGTGTAGCATTTGTATCCTGGGACATTAAGATGCCAGTCTGGCCCATCCCTGAGCCACATTTCTGTAATTGCTATGATATCCCAGTCCCATGTTCCTAACCATGCCCTGAGTCCATCTGCCTTCCCTGTTAGGCCCCTTGCATTGAAATAAGTGCAGTTTAACTTATTAGTCCTACCTTGTCCCTCCCTGCCATGACTGTTCTCAACAGATTGATCTCTTTCCTCAGTATCCCCCACCCCCCCACCTTACTAGTTTAAATCCTCCCGCTCAGCTCTAGCAAATCTCCCTGCCAGTATATTAGTCCCTTTCCAATTTAGGTGCAAACTGACTTTCTTGTACAGGTCACTTCTACCCCAAAAGAGATTTCAATGGTCCAAAAATGTGAATTCTTCTCCCATACACCAGCTCCTCAGCCATGCATTCACCTGCTCTATCCTCCTATTCCTGCCCTCAGTAGCTTGTAGCACCAGGTGTAATCCAGATATTTCTACTCTCGAGGACCTCCTTTTTAAATTCCTGCCTAAGTCTCTGTAATCTCCCTTCAGAATCTCAATTTTTTCCCTTCCTATGTTATTGGTTCCAATGTGGACAATGACCTGTCCTCTTTGAGAACATTCTGCACCCTCTCTGAAACATTCTTGATCCTGGCACCTGGGAAGCAACATACCATTCTGATTTTTCACTACTGGCCACAGAAGCATCTGACTGTACCTCAGACTAGAGAATCCCCGAACACAATTGGTATTTTGGAACCTGACGTACCCCTTGTTGCATTAGAGCCAGTCTCAATACCAGCAACTTGGCTGTTCATGCTATGTTCCCCTGAGAATCCATCAGCCCCTACATTTTCCAAAACAGCATACTTGTTTGAAATGGGTATAGCCACAGAAGACTCCTGCACTAACTGCCTACCTCTCTTACCTTTCTTGGAGTTAACCCATCTGTGTGACTGTATCTGAGACTTCCTCCCTTCCTGTAACTGCCATCTATCACATATTGTTGCTGTTGCAAATTCCTCATTGCTTCTTACTGTCTCTCCAACCGATCTATTCGATCCAATAAGATTCGCAACCAACAGCATTTATTGCTGATATAATCTGCAGTAACCCTTAAACTCCCACATCTGACAAGAAGCGCATATCACTCTACTAAAGGCCATTTTTGCTCCTTCACAATCTACAGACCCAGAAAATAACATTGTCTTATTCCTCTACAAAACACTGCCCCAGGTTAGATTAATAGCTACAGCTTATTTTTTAAGTTTAATCAAGAGACATATCTAAAAAAAAATATCATCAAGAAAAAACCCACTCTACTCACTACTGCAGACTTTCTGTAGGTCACGTAAAGCAATTAATTTATCTGATTCTCCCAAACATTTCCTCCAAAATAGGTTGTGAATTTCAATCTTTGTTAATTTTCCCAGACACACTCCGGCATCCAGCGACACATAAATTCAAACAGCAAAGGCAGTAACTGTGCAGGTTCACTCAGTTGTCAGTCTCTTTCTCTCTCTCTCTCTCTCTCTCCTGCATTGACCTTACCATGTGCTTCAATTCCATCTCAAACATCAAAAATTGTCAGTACAACAAACTTTTATCCACCCACCTCCATAACCAGCACTCCTCAAACACTCCAGACGATTCCCTTGGCCTCGGAAACGCCATTAGCCATGCGGCTGATGCAGCTTCCACCCCCATGCTGATTGATGATGTCACTTTCGCCCCCATCATGGCCACTCCCACAGCCACTTCCGGCCCTCACATCATCACTGATGCCACACGCTCAGTGACTTCCGCCACCCCTACTGCCGTGTCTGCCACCACTTCCGCCCCCACCAGCGCCACTCATCTGCATTCTGCTGACACACCCCCCACAGACCCCACTGTCACTATCCCCCCCCCCCCCAGAACTCTGGGGGGAACACTACCCCTGCTCATGACTCCACCCCCATTCCCCCCACCATCACTCCAGTTACAGGCTCCGACCCCACTCCCAGCTCCACACCCACACCAGATCCCAGCTCCCAGCCTTGCCGAGTTTTCACCATCCCCCCAGACCCCCCCCCCCTCACTGAGGATGAACGATCAGTCCTCAGCAAAGGACTCACCTTCATCCCCCTCCGTCCACGCATCGATGAACTTAATACACGCCGTGACGTCGAACAATTCTTCCATCGTTTCTGCCTCCGAGCTTAATTTCACAATCAGGACTCCCGCCCACCTCTCGAGGACCCCGTCGCCCACCTCCAACGCACTGCATCCACCTGGACACCCCGCGCTGGCCTATTACCTGCCCTCGATCTCTTCATTTCCAACTGCCTCAACCTGTCTACCCCCCCTCCCCCACTCTAACCTCTCACCCTCAACGCGCAGCCCTCCAATCCCTCTGCTCCAATCCCAACCTCACCATTAAGCCAGCGGATAAAGGGGGCGCAGTGGTAGTCTGGAGCACTGACCTCTACACCGCTGAAGCCAAATGCCAACTCGAGGACACCTCTTCCTACTGCCCCCTCGACCATGACCCCATCCCCCCATCACCAAACCATCATCTCCCAGACCATACAGAACATCATCACCTCAGGAGATCTCCCACCCACAGCTTCCAACCTCATAGTCCTGGAACCCCGCACTGCCAGGTTCTACCTCCTTTCCAAGATCCACAAGCCTGACCACCCTAGCCGACCCATTGTCTCAGCATGCTCCTGCCCCACTGAACTTATCTCTACCTACCTCGACACTGTCCTATCCCCCCTAGTCCAGGAACTCCCCACATACGCTCGAGACACCACCCACGCCCTCCACCCCCTCCAAGACTTCCGTTTCCCCGGTCCCCAACGCCTCATCTTCACCATGAATATCCAATCCCTCTAACCCTCCATCCGCCATGACCAGGGCCTCCAAGCCCTCCGTTTTTTCCTCTCCAGACATCCCCAACAGTACCCTTCCACCGACACTCTCATTCGTTTGGCCGAACTGGTCCTCACCCTTAACAATTTCTCCTTTGAATCCTCCCACTTCCTCCAGACCAAAGGAGTAGCCATGGGCACACGTATGGGCCCCAGCTATGCCTGTCTCTGTGTTGGCTACGTAGAACAGTTGATCTTCCATAATTACACCAGCACCACTCCCCACCTCTTCCTCCGCTACATTGATGACTGCATTGGCGTCACCTCGTGCTCCCGCGAGGAGGTTGAGCAATTCATCAACTTCACCAACACATTCCACCCTGACCTTAAATTTACCTGAACCATCTCTGACACCTCCCTCCCCTTCCTGGACCTCTCCATCTCCATTAATGACGACCGACTTGACACTGACATTTTTTACAAACCCACCGACTCCCACAGCTACCTGGATTACACCTCTTCCCACCCTATCTCTTGCAAACATGCCATCCCGTATTCCCAATTCCTCCGCCTCTGCCGTATCTGCTCCCAGGTGGACCAGTTCCACCATAGAACACACCAGATGGCCTCCTTCTTTAGAGACCACAATTTCCCTTCCCACGTGGTTAAAGATGCCCTCCAACGCATCTCGTCCACATCCCGCACCTCCGCCCTCAGACCTCACCCCTCCAACTGTAACAAGGAAAGAACGCCCCTGGTGCTCACCTTCCACCCTACAAACCTTTGCATAAACCAAATCATCCACCGACATTTCCGCCACCTCCAAAAAGACCCCACCACCAGGGATATATTTCCCTCCCCACCTCTTTCCGCCTTCCGCAAAGACCGTTCCCTCCGTGACTACCTGGTCAGGTCCATGCCCCCCTACGACCCACCCTCCCATCCTGGCACTTTCCCCTGCCACCGCAGGAACTGTAAAGCCTGTGCCCACACCTCCTCCCTCACCTCTATCCAAGGCCCTAAAGGAGCCTTCCACATCCATCAAAGTTTTACCTGCACATCCACTAATATCATTTATTGTTTCCGTTGCTCCCAATGCGGTCTCCTCTACATTGGGGAGACTGGACGCCTCTTAGCAGAGCGCTTTAGGGAACATCTCCGAGACACCCGCACCAATCAACCACACCGGCCCATGGCCCAACATTTCAACTCCCCCTCCCACTCTGCCGAGGACATGGAGGTCCTGGGCCTCCTTCACCGCCACTCCCTCACCACCTGGAGGAAGAACGCCTCATCTTCCGCCTCGGAACACTTCAACCCCAGGGTATCAACGTGGACTTCAACAGTTTCCTTATTTCCCCTTCCTCCGCCTCACTCTAGTTCCAAACTTCCAGCTCAGCACTGTCACCATGACTTGTCCGGACTTGTCTGACCTGCCTAGCTCCTTTTCCACCTATCCACTCCACCCTTTCCTCCCTGACCTATCACCATCATCTCCTCCTCCACTCATCCATTGTACTCTATGCTACTTTCTCCCCACACCCCCCTCCTCTAGCTTATCTCTCCACGCTTCAGTCTCTCTGCCTTTATTCCTGATGAAGGGCTTTTGCCCAAAACGTCGATTTTGCTGCTCGTTGGATGCTGCCTGAAGTGCTGTGCTCTCCCAGCACCACTGATCCAGAATCTGGTTTCCAGCATCTGCAGTCATTGTTTTTACCATGTGCTTCCTTTGTCTGTTCTTCTCCCTTTTAAAACTGCTGTTGTTTAGACTTTTTTTTCAAAGTTCCAAAACAATGCAACAGCATATAAAAACAGTAATTGCTGCTCCTGGAATTCAAGGAAATCACCTCCAACACCTAAAATACCTCAAAAAAGGTGCAGCTGTTATAGCCAGAAATTTTTCCCGTCCTCCATCTTGGATTACCCAGAATCTTTACTCGGGATTTATCTACTTTAATGTGCTTTAAGACATTGATGTGTTTTAACACATTCTCCTCTGAAATATGGACATTTTTCAAGATGTCACCATCTATTTCCCCACATTGTATATCTTCCATGTCCTTCTGCACAGTAATCACTGATGCTAAATGCTCGTTTAGTATCTCCCCCAACTCCTGTGGTTCCACATAGGCTGCTTTGCTGATCTTTGAGTGGTTCTATTGATATATTTATAAAATCCGTTTGGATTTTCTTTAACCCTGGATGTAATGTTCCTTGCTGAGCTTGAAGGCTCGTTTTCAGACGTTTTGTCACCATACTAGGTAACATCATCAGTGAGCCTCCGGTGAAGCACTGGTGTTATGACCTGCTTTCTATTTATGTGTTTTTGTTTCCTTGGGTTGATGATGTCATTTCATGTGGCGATGTCATATCCTTTTCTTTTTGTCAGAGGGTGGTAAATGAGGTCCAAGTCAATGTGTTTGTTGATAGGGTTCTGGTTGGAATGCCATGCTTCTCGGAATTCTCATGCATGTCTCTGTTTGGCTTGTCCACTAAAGACACCAAGATAGAAGAGGATGAAATAATGGTCTCCTTTGACGGAACAACCCTGTTCACAGCCATCAACATCAACCTGGCCATACAAACATTGACTACACGCTCAAAAGAAGCAAAGATAACATCATCAAGCTAGTGCACCTATGCCTTACCACTCACTTCACTTTCAATAACAAAACCTGCAGACAAACCAATGGAACAGCCATGGGATCTCCAATATCCGGGTTCTTAGCAGATGCAGTAATGCAGAGACCCGGAAAAACTCCTCTGCCAACCATCCAACCCAACTTTGGGGCCACTACGTGGATAACATCTTTGTCGTCACTAAATGAAACAAATTAGAGGAAACATTCAAGACCACCAACTATATCTTTCGTGGCATAAAATTCACAAAAAAGGAAAACAACAACAACTGCCATTCTTATATGGAGAAAGTGAGGACTGCAGATGCTGGAGATCAGAGCTGAAAATGTGTTGCTGGAAAACGCAGCAGGTCAGGCAGCATCCAAGGAGCAGGAGAATCAACATTTTGGGCATGAGCCCGAATTCCTGAAGAAGGGCTCATGCCCGAAACATCAATTCTCTTGCTACTTGGATGCTGCCTGACCTGCTGCGCTTTTACTGCAACACATTTTCAGCTGCCATTCCTATATATCACAGTACAGCGAACAGCCAATGGGGAACTTCAAACCAGCGACTATAGGAAAACAACACATATGGACCAAATACTGAACTGCAGAAGCAAGCATCCCAACACCCACAAATGAAGGTGCATAACATTATTTCAACGTGCCACCACACACTGTAGCACAGAAGAACTATGAAGAGCAGAGGAAAATCACCTATACAGCATATTCAAAAAGAATGGATACCCAATGAAAACAATCTGCCGATTTCTCAGCAAGAAACCCAAACAAGCAGACAAAATGCACTCAGAAACCCTAGTTACTTTTATCCTACATCAAAGATGTCTCAGAAATGACTGTCAAATTACTCCTTGGCATCATGGTCGCCCACAAACTCACAACACACGAAAACAACAGCTAATGAACTTAAAATATCCTATCCAGACAACAAGCAAAACAAATATAATTTACAAAATACCTTGCAAGAGCTGTAACAAACACTACATTGGACAAACAGGCAGAAAACTAGCCATCAAGATACAAGAACATCAACTAGCCACAAAATACATGATTCACTATCACTAGGATCCTTACATACAGGTCAGGAAGGACACCACTTCAACTGAGACAACACATCCATCCTCGGACAAGTCAAACAAAGACATGCACAAGAATTCCTAGACGCACGGCATTCCAACCGGAACTCTATCATCAAACACATCCACTTGGACCCTATTTACCACACTCTGAGAAAAAGAACAGAAAATGACATTACCACAGGAAATGACATCAACAAACCAAGGAAACCTAAACACATAAATGGAAAGCAGGTCATAACCAGTGCTTCACTGTGGAGGCTCACTAGTGATGTTACCGAGTGTGGTGGTGAAATGTTTGAAAGCAAACCTTGCAGCTCAGCGAGCAAACTTACATCCAGGACCTCAACCTGAGCTACAAATCTTCTTCAAACTCGCTCTCTTTCACTCTACTTGCCAAAGATATCTCATGCACTCTTTTTAACTCCTGATTCCCCTGCCTTTATACTCGTCTAAGGATTCACCCAACCTGCTGTCCAAACCTGACATATGCTTCCTTATTTTTCTTTACCAAAACTCAATTTCTCTCATCATCCAGCATTCCCTACACCTGCAAATTTTGCCTTTTGCCCTGATAGGAATATACTGTCTTTTGACTCTCATTATCTCATTTTTGGAGGCTTCCCAGTTTCCAGCTTCCCTTTACCTGTGAACATCTACCCCCAATCAACGTTTGAAAGTTCTTACCTCATACCAAAAAAATTGGCCTTCCTCTAATTTAGAACTTCAACTTTTAGATCCTGTGTATCATTTTCCATCACTATTTTAAAACTAATAGTATTATTGTTGCTGGCCCCAAAGTGCTCCCCCAATGACACCTCAGTCACCTGCCCTGCCTTATTTCTCAAAAGTAGGTCAGATTTTTCAACTTCTCTCGTCGATACATCCACACATTGAAACAAAAAACTTTCTTGTACACATTTAACAAATTCCTCTCCATCTAACCCCTTAACACTATGGCAGTTAAAATCCCCTACCATAACCACCCTATTATTGTTACAGATAACTTACAGATGTTAGGCTAATTAGCCTATAGTTACCTGCTTCTTGTCTCACTCCATTTTTGAACTGGGGCATTGAGTTAGCCATTTTCCAATAGTTTGGTAATTCTCCGGAATCCAATAATTTGTGGAAAATTATAACCAGGGCATCCACTATCTCTGTGGCTACCTCTTTTAGGATCCAGGAATGTAAGCCAGCAAGGGTCAAGGATTGATCTGTTTCTCATCCCATTGGTTGGTCAAAAATTCTTCTTTAGTAATTGGGATGGTACTTACTTACCCACCATATTCTTTATTATTAATGGGTTTTCAAAGTATACTCAACCATTAAGTATACATGAAAAAGTGTTTATAACTCCGCTGCCATTTCCTCATTCCCCATAACCATCTCCCCAGATTTTTTGAAGGGACCTATGTTACTTTCTATATATTTAAAAGAACCTTTTATTGACAGTTTTTATATTCTTTTCTAGTTTCCCCTTGTAGTTTATTTTCTTTGACTTTATTATCTTTTCAGTTCTTTTTTCTGGATTCTGAATTTGTACCAGTCTTGCCCAATAAATATCTCCTAATTGATAATGTTCCCTAAATTGAGTGGCCAAAATGGTGGACAGGAGGGACTCCAGATTTTTTTCACTGCTGTAGCTGATTTCCTTGATTTCTTGGAGTAACAATTACTGTTGTGATAAGTTTTTGGTTTATTTCTGGAACTCTTAAAAAAAATCTTTAGAAGGGAGAAAAGAGTGTGAATGAACTGCCAGAGGAAGTGATAAAGGCTGGTACAATTGTAACATTTAAAAGGCATCAGGATGGACACATGAATACACAGGGTTTAAAGAGATGAAGGTTCTGAGGTCAGGTTACTTGACCCAAATCTTTCACTCTGATTTCTCTTCACAGATGATGTCAAACCTGCTGAGCTTTTCCAGCAATTTGATTTTTGTTTCTGATTTACAAAATCTGCAGTTGTTTCATTTTTTTAAAATTTAGGGTTGAGAGAGATTTCGGCCAGATATTTTCAAATGGGGCTAGAATAATTTTGAATATCTGGTCAGCATGATTGAATTGGACCAAAGGGTCTGTGTCCGTGCTGTACAACACTATGCCTCTAATTCTGCTTGTGACATACTTTTTCAACTTTGAGGTGAGTAGTGTAATTAATTTGCTGATCTCAAGTTTATTTAACAATATGGAAGAAAAAAGGTGTGATCTTGATTCTGTCAGCTTTGAACGATAACAGGAGTTGGGGAAACACCAAACTTTTCCTGAGCAATAAATCTGATTCACCCCAGAAAGTACCTCCCAAGGGCTCTTTCCCCACAGAAAGTACATGATTCAAGGGGCAGTTGAACACATTTTCCAATTTTCCCAGCCCTTGCAAGATCCAAAAGGCTCCTCTCTCAACAAATACCTGGAGAAGTGAAAAAATGGTCTTGCCTCACTACTGGTTTGCCCTCGGTAAAGCCTAGGAACAAGATACATCCAGAATTCAAAGAGCCTCCTCCACCAACAATTGGCTTGCCCTTAGTATCCCAGCATGCAATGGGTAACATTGACCTGTGACCCCTCAGCTCACCGGGCGATACATCCGGGCTATGAGTGCAGAATGGTGTGCAGCTAAGATGGCGGTGATGGTGTTCCATGGCGACTGGTTGAAGAATTGGGAGAAAGGGGGCAAAACGGATTTGTAAGTGGGGCGGAAATAATCTCCCTGAGTGTGTAATCGGAGCTGATTATTTATATTTTAGATCAGATAGAGTGCAGAATGCGATCGGGCTACAAAAGAAAATCGCGTAATCCCTTGTGTTTGAGCTTTGTGTAATTTTACATAATGTAAAACGTGGTGGCGTTTAGTTCGGTGGTGGCCTAATTGATTTTAATCCAGAAAAGGTTTAATAACAAACTTGATCGTTTCTTGTCCGTAAAATGAAAATATTTGGGTCTCTTGTACAATGTCTTGCTTCTAAGATTTTGTTTTAAAAGTAACCAGACAAATATACTGTTTTACGTAGTAAATAGGTTTCTGATTTCAGGACTTCTAACTTTCAAAAAAAATGTTAATTATGTCGTTGATTTGTTCATCCTCAGGCGAATATTGAAATCTAAATTTAGGTTGAAAGTGACAAGACCACGTCGTTCCCACAATTCAGTTCATGACAAATTCATCAGTCAAAGTAATGGTTACTGCAAAGTGTTTTACAGTAGATTGCATATGGTACTAAATTATATTGTCCTTATGTTGTTGTATTATTTTGATTCTGATCTTGAAAGGGTTATGATTAGTTGGAAACTAAGGATAGGGGGCAACATATATAATGACCTAATCTGTTTTGTTGTGATGTGTTGGATTTTGATGAAAGTTATTAAACAAATCAATTTTAGATCAAAAGATACACTAACACAAAATATTATTTAAAAAAATGATGATTTTCTGCACTTTCCCAACTTGTCTGATGTAACTTGGACTGTGGAGTCCAAACTGACTTCGAATGATATGGGGAAAGAGGTCTTCCTCCAAAAGGTTATCTGTTTTGAGACATTATCTGACTTGAAATTGCATCTGTGATTACACTAATGACATGATTATAGCAAAGTGACAATCCATAAACATGCAAATCCTGTTTTTTTTTACGGCATGCTTTTTATACTTCAGTTTATCAGTGTTGTCATTGAACAACTATGATGGGTTTTGTTTATGAAATCTTTGATCTAAATCTGCCATGATATGGAACTTTATTAGATGGTTAACTGAAATACTAGTGTTCTGAAATTTAGAAGAAAAATGCCACAGAATCTTTGAACTAATTGGGAACAATCAGATTAAAAAGTAGATTATCATTAATATTACATTGCTTGCCTGCATCTTTATAACCTTCAATAAGTTTGTGTGCAAATAGAATTTACAGCTTTGAAGTTTTGAATGGTACAAAATAAAATAAAGCTTTACTTTAAGCTTTCTTTGAATTATGAACAATAAAAATACAACAGTTTTACCTGACAGAGCTTATGTTATGATGATAATAACACGATCAACTAATATTTGTAAAGCACCTTTAATGAACAACAACATTGAGGTTTCTTACATGAGCATTATAAATTAAAGTGTGATACAAAGCCACACGAGACGTTAGATCAGAAACCAAAAGCTTGACTAAAGAACTAGTTTTTGAAAAATGTCTTGAAAAAGATAAACAGATAGCTGTAAAGAAATGGAGAGGCAATTTCAGATCTCCGGGCTGTCGAACTAAAAGTACAACTACCAAAGGTGGAATGGATATGATTAAATATGTGCAAGGATACAGAATTTGAAAAATGAAAAATCTTGGTACATTCATATATTATTTATGACTTTGTCATGGCTCTTTTGGTGCTGTGACAGGGAAAAAAAATTAATTGGAAGGATTCATATGTGGAATTCTGGAAAAGATGGCAGTAGCTTTAGGAGTGAGGGAGTGCGAGTTGTGACAGTTTGCAAGGACTGTCGGTTTTAACATTGTGTTTTGAGGAAACAACAGATACTGTCTCTGCCTCCATTGTATGAGAATAGAGAGACCAATTTCATGGGGATGGGATCAAGGCAACAGGAGGCGGGTCTCATGGACATGGTGAATTCAGAGACGGGTGAGGCAAAATAGAAGAGAAATTGTTAGAAGATGTGTATTCAGTGCCAGGCCACCAAGTGGCATTAAAGTAAAACCGAAGAGGTCTGTAAAGATTATTACACTTTGTCTTTTTGCCAAAATAATATTGTCATGATATATCCATTTTATAGCAATTGCATTTTTCATTTTTGTAGTTCTTTTGTTATTGTCACAAATAAAGGAGGTAAAATGGTTGTTCAGAATGTTGGACCTTTTTGAAAGATTCGTCCAATTTAGTCCCATACTCCAACTATTCTCCACAACCCTACAAATTAATCTTTTTTTAACAATATGTCTGAAAGCCATTTTGGAATCCATTTCTATTACATTTTGAGTTTGTATATTACAGGCTTTACAATCCATCATGTGGTTAAAAGAACTCCTGTTTTTTTTTCCACCCTGTTATTTGGGTGAATTTTTTGAATACCTGACTTCTGGTTTCTGAATCATACAGCAAATGAAGTAGTTTTTTGCTGTCTTTTGCTGTCAAACTTGTCTCTATTAACATTCCCTTCTCCGCATCTACAGTTGTCGACTGATTGTTACTGAACTTGTAATTTTCAAGTGCCTGGATAAATAATGCCAATACAACTCAATCCCACGGTGACCTTTAGATAGTTTAAATTCAATTACTTAAATAATCTAACATTAAAACACACATACCAATAACGATGGCAAGGAAGCTACTTGATTGACACAAAGCCAAATGTGGTTAATTGATCTTCAGAGAAGAAAATCTGTTGTCCTTGAAGAATGGCTTTCAGACCAACAGTAATTTGACTTTTTAAATTCATTCACGGCATGAGGGTGTTGCTGGCTCAGCCAACATGTATTTTCCATCTCTAAGTTAAGAGTCAACCACATTGCTGTGCGTTTGGAGTCACATGTTGGTCAGTCCTGGTAAGAATGGCAGCTTCCTTCCTTATAGGACATCTGTAAACCAGATGGATTTTTCTGAAAATTGACAATGGATTTATGGTCACCATTAGATTGTTCATTCCAGATATTTATTAAATTCAAATTCCAACATCTCCTGAGGCAGAATTTGAACCCAGGTCCCCACAACATTACCTGGGTCTCTGGATTAACAGTCCAGCGATAATAACACTAGGTCAGTGCTTTCCCCAGATGACTCTTTACTCAATTAAGAAAGGAGCAGACCAAGACCACGGAGCCCACTAGGTTCACTCCATCATGCCCTGATAGTGATTGATCTTTAGCTTTACTTTTCTGTCCTGTCCCATGTCCACTCTGTGGCAGAGAATTTCAAAGGTTGAGGATCCTTTGAATTAAGACATTTTTTGTTTCTGTCTTAAATAATTGCCTTCGTTCTGGGACTGTAACTGTTTTAGATTTTCGCGAGAGAAACAATGTCTCAGTACTTACCTTGTCAAGTCCCTTTAAGAGAACTAGGAGCAGGAGTCAACAATTCAGCCTCTTCAGCCTGCACTGCTGTTTAATATGATCGTGGCTGATTTCATCTCTGTTTCAAGTCTGTTTTTCTGCATGCCATCTATAACCTTCAAAACCTTAGTCATTAAAAGTCTATTGGATCTCCACCTGAAAATTAACTCCATATTCGAGCATCCACCACTCTGTGGTAGTGAATTCCATAGATTCACGACCCTTTGAGAGAAGAAATTGCTCATCTCTGTTTTAAATCTGCTACACCTTGCCTGAAATCCATGATCTCTTGTCCTAGATTACCTCACAAGAGGAAACATCCTGCCTGCATGTACTTTCAGCATCTTCTGTACCTTAGTTAGATCTCCTGTCATTTTTCTAAACTCTCAAGACCACAAGCCTAATCAGATTTGTTTCATTGAAATCACCTCTTCTTCTTCTCAACTCCAGACAATATTGGCCCAATTTACTCAGCCCATCATCAGGGGAAAGCCTCTCTTCTCCTCTGGACTAATTGAGTGAACCTTGCTGTATGAACTTCATTACAATATGTGCTGCTTTTGGTTATCAAGAACAAAATCATACACACTACTTCAGATTATGTCTCACCAAAGCTTACTTAGTTCTAATCAATAATTGCCTTGTGACCATCTCTTGTGAAGTTTTGGAATGGCAACAAATGCTGTTCTTCCCAGTAGCACCAGATGCCATGGAAAAATCCCTGTTTGCTGAATCTCTCTGCAGATTCCAAAGGCACTCTTTTCTGGGAAAATGCCCCTCTATCCTCTACTTGAGAAACACTGAAATAAGTAAACTCAGTCAGGAGGACAATATCTTTATAAATGGCCAGAAGAGTTTTAAAATTTATCACCAAGATTTGAATCTTTTTGTTTCTAACAGAGTTAATAATGAAGAGTTCTTTGACCAAGTCTTCCAACAGCATGTCGAATGTTATGCTCGAAATTAAAACACTTAAGACATCAGTTAGTCTTCAAGATAATTCTGCAGGTTCTTCACAGTGTTGGAGAATATGTATCGTGTGGACATGGGCTATTTCGTCCATGGAGTGCACACCGACTCTCCAAAGAGTATCCCACCCAGATGCACCCTTTCCCTGTAACCCTGCAGTTGTCATGACCAATCCGCCTAGCCTGCATATCCCTGGGCTTTTGGACAATCCTCTATTCCTGATGAAGGGCTTTTACCTGAAATGTTGATTTTCTTGCTCCTCGGATGCTGCCTGACCTGCTGTGCTTTTCCAGTACCACTTTAATCTAGACTCTGGTTTCCAGCATCTGCAGTCCCTGTTTTCACCTGTTTGGACAATTTAGCAGGGCCAATCGCCTCGTCTCCACATCTTGGACTGCGTTTAATTACAAATTACAATTGCAGTTTCATTAATATTTGCATTTAATTTCAAATTAGCATTGTTTATGTTGTCGGTGGATTATCTTCTAGCCTTTAAGTTGAAGCCTTTAAGTTTAGCTTGTAATACCAAAGTTATTGCGAAAAGAATTTGTCCTCTGTTGGTTTTACTTCAGCTTTTGGGTGTTACTTTTGAGTAACACCCAACATAATTCATGTTCCTTAAAGGTGAAGCATTGTGGTGAGTACTTTTTACTCAAAATACTTCATTTGCAAATTGGGAAAGCTTTTTTTAACTAAAGCCCTCAGATGGATACTCTTATGTCCTGAATCTCTCAAATATGTTCTGATAACCTGCTGTTCAGTGCAGCATCTTTGGGCTATATGATGTGAAGGGAGGCCTGGTCTCATCAAGGGGAAAATCCATAAATGAAACAAAAATGGATTTTATCTTTGTAAAAGTCATTAGTAATGTGATTGAGAAGTGAACTTTGTAACAAGTGTGATCTTGTGTTATATTTATTATTTCTCCTTTAAAAGTAGAACAGTAAGTTCGCAAGCACTGACCACCCTACATTTGTTTGCACTTTTGAACATGACCTGTGTTGCCTTCTGTTACTCATGTACAACAGAGAAGTTGTGTCAAACTGAAGAGAAGATGATTTGTTGATATAATTCTTGAGATCTGAAAATGTGTTGCTGGTTAAAGCACAGCAGGTCAGGCAGCATCCAAGGAACAGGAAATTCGATGTTTCGGGCCAGAGCCCTTCGTCAGGAATGAGGAGAGTGCCAGGCAGGCTAGGATAAAAGGTAGGGAGGAGGGACTTGGGGGAGGGGCGATGGAGATGTGATAGGTGGAAGGAGGTCAAGGTGAGGGTGATAGGCCGGAGTGGGGTGGGGGCGGAGAGGTCAGGAAGAAGATTGCAGGTTAGGAGGGCGGTGCTGAGTTCGAGGGAATCGACTGAGACAAGGTGGGGGGAGGGGAAATGAGGAAACTGGAGAAATCTGAGTTCATCCCTTGTGGTTGGAGGGTTCCCAGGCTGAAGATGAGGCGCTCTTCCTCCATCCGCTGCACCCGATGTGGCCTCCTCTATATTGGGGAGACGGGCCGCCTACTTGCGGAACGCTTCAGGGAACACCTCTGGGATGCCCGGACCAACCAACCCAACCACCCCGTGGCTCAACACTTTAACTCTCCCTCCCACTCCACCGAGGACATGCGGGTCCTTGGACTCCTCCATCGCCAGAACATAACAACACGACGTTTGGAGGAAGAGCGCCTCATCTTCAGCCTGGGAACCCTCCAACCACAAGGGATGAACTCAGATTTCTCCAGTTTCCTCATTTCCCCTCCCCCCACCTTGTCTCAGTCGATTCCCTCGAACTCAGCACCGCTCTCCTAACCTGCAATCTTCTTCCTGACCTCTCCGCCCCCACCCCACTCCGGCCTATCACCCTCACCTTGACCTCCTTCCACCTATCACATCTCCATCGCCCCTCCCCCAAGTCCCTCCTCCCTACCTTTTTATCCTAGCCTGCCTGGCACTCTCCTCATTCCTGACGAAGGGCTCTGGCCCGAAACGTCGAATTTCCTGTTCCTTGGATGCTGCCTGACCTGCTGTGTTTTAACCAGCAACACATTTTCAGCTCTGATCTCCAGCATCTGCAGACCTCACTTTTTACTCGAAGATAATTCTTGAGATATCAATCGGAACATAATTTGAAATTGAACCCTGAAAGTCAAAGTGGAATTAATCGGCTTCTAGTCGTGAAGAATGGGATTGGAGAATAAGTCTGCAGTTGTATGCTTCATGCAAATTACTTTTCTGACAATAAATTTTGGCTATATTTTCTCACTTTGCTGTTGCCAGAATAAAACAATATAATCAACTTGGATAGAATGTTTAGCGACAGTCTTACAAAGAATTTGGGAAAAATATAACTTGAAAATTCCGCCCATGGTGGAATTTATTACAATAAACAATTGTTCATTCCTGGCCTGAAATTCATGTTGTACTTTTATTACCTAAGAGATTTTCTTTTGTTTGTTTTCTGTCTTGTGTAGTTCTATCTGTCAAGTTTATATTTTACTCTTAAATGTCTAGCATTAATAGCTTTCTTGTCATAATCCAAGCAAGAAAAGAAAGAGTGGATCGGTGCATGGCCTGAGACGTGGTGCAGGACAGGGGGCTTCAGATTCTTCAGACGTTGGGATCTGTACTGGGGCAAGAGGTAACCATTTAAAGGAGACAATTGTTGCTGGGACCATTGCCTTTGTGGGGAGGTTCACTTCTGTTATTAAGAAGGATTGAGTACATCCACAGGGCAATGTGTAGCAGCATATAGAAGTAGAAAAAATGAATAAGGTACATTAAGTGAGAGTATAGGACAGGAGCAGTTTAATATTAAATAGCAGACTAAGAAGGATCACAAATAAGCAATATCACAGATTATGGTAAAAAAGGTAGGTGAATTATAAGCATGAGTAACTTGTGTGGGGATGTGGCGATAACATTGGAATATTAAAAATGGTGAAGGGATGTGAAGAGTTTAGAAAAGAAAGGACGGGAATCTGGTTCTTTTAATGGGATAACAGCATTGATTCGGGTAAACATTGGAAAGAGGGAACAGGAAGCAAGATTTTTGAAGACAGTTCATGTCAAAAAGGTTCACACTAATTGGGAAGTTCTCTCTGCCTTGAAAGCAAGAGAAAGAGAGATATGGAAGAGCATTTCTGAAGGGAAATTAGAAATCTTCAAGAACTGTATGACTATGACTCTCAACCTGTGGAGTGGTCATATTGGCAAATTTGAATATCCCAAATATTGATTGGGATAGTGTTATCAACGAGGAAGGAACAGGAGGAATTTCTGACGTGTTCTCAGACCTTGAGGATTGGAAATGGCAAATGTGACACCTTTATTCAAGAAAGGGTGAAAGGGCATTGCAAGCAACTGCCTCCAATTAGTTTGATGTTGATGGTAAGTAAAGTTGTGCAAACAACTTTTGGGATGTGGAATGGTTCATATTAATTAAGGTTAGCCAAGACAGTTTTTACATACTTGCATCCACACAGATATCAAGTTAATTTCAAGCTATCTAGTAACATGGGAAAGCATAATTATTATTAGTTTGATACATCAATCATTATATGACACAGTGCTCATTGTATAACTATTGGACAGACAAATGCTGTTGACGATACAGGCAGAACGCTAAGTGGTGAAATCAACATTGTTGACGAAAAATCTTTGACCCTTTACTAATTGTGGACAAACGTGTGGCATAGTATTTGCTGGAGCCTTTTTATCTTTTGGAAGCAGTAACTCCAGTTATGAATAGTGATGAACAATTAAAGAAATCAGTGGAGAAGGAGGCTCTACATGTATAGGGAAAAGTGAGTACTGCAGATCCTGGGGCTCAGAGTCAAGATTTGAGTGGTGCTGGAAAAGCACAGCAAGTCACGCAGCATCCGAGGAGCAGCAAAATCAACGTTTTGGGCAAAAGCCCTTCATCAGGCATCCAATGAAGTTCTCTGCCCGAAATGTCAATTTTCCTGCTCCTTAGATGCTGCCTGACCTGTGCTGTTCCAGCACCACACTCATCTTGATTCTACATGTATCCCCATTCACACTGATGGGCAGCCCACCACATGGGTGCAAAAATAATCATGAAGCATTTGCAGTAATCTCCAGCCAGAGATGTGAAATAGCCAAGCTATTTCATCTTGGCTTCCTACAGGGATTGTGTATCCGAGATGCCAGATTCTAGCAAATTCTGTTCACTCCACATGGTAGCAAGAAAATGACTTTTAAGGCTTTGAATGCTGCAAAAACTGTGGTAGTTGTTGCAAATCTGTGAGTGCTGAATTAGCGACAGAACTTTGACTCCACATGGACTGTGAGGTGGTGACTCTAACTACTTTGTCATGGATGGATAGCATATCTGTGACAGGTAGATTGGTGAGTATAAAGTCAATTGGATGATTTTGTTTTTGGTTCATTCGCTAACTGCTACTGCACCAGTGGAGCAGTTATGCCCTGTAGTACTATGCTAGTTCAGTCAGTAGTGGTGTACATTCTATGCCCTAGCCACTGTGTGCTTCCTCCAAGTGATTTTCAGCTTAGTGTGTTGACTCATCAGCTAAGGAAGTTTGATAGGTGGTAACCAGCAGGATGTTTTCTTAGCCTTGTTTGACCTGATGTCACGAGACATTATAGAGTCAGGAATCAATGTTGAGTATTACCAGGGCAACTGCTTTCCTATGATATACCTGTTTGCAATCACCTCGTGGTCTGTCTGGCCAGTGGGATAGGACAAAGTCTGGGTAAAAACAATGACTGCAGATGCTGGAAACTAGATTCTGGATTAGAGTGGTGCTGGAAAAGCACAGCAGTTCAGGCAGCATCCGAGAAGCAGGAAAATCAACGTTTTGGCCAAAAGCCCTTCATCAGGAATAGAGGCAGAGTGCCTGAAGGGTGGAGAGATAAATGACTAGGACAAAGTCTCAGATAGTGATGTCTGTGCCACTGTTTGGCATGATTCCTTCATGTTGACTGTGCCAGGTTGTTGCTTGACTCGACAACGCCCCAATTTTGGCACAACTGTTGCCATTGTCTTTTGTGTTTCCGCAGTTGATACTGGATTGTCCGTCCAATTTAATTTCTTTGTTTTAGTCTTTTGGAGTAATTTTTGCAACTGTGTGACTTCCTGAACCATTTCAGAGTGTAGTGGAGAATGAAGCACATTACAGTGGGAAGAAAGTGAGGTCTGCAGATGCTGGAGATCAGAGCTGAAAATGTGTTGCTGGAAAAGCGCAGCAGGTCAGGCAGCATCCAAGGAACAGGAAATTCGACGTTTCGGGCATAAGCCCTGATGAAGGGCTTATGCCCGAAATGTCGAATTTCCTGTTCCTTGGATGCTGCCTGACTTGCGCTTTTCCAGCAACACATTTTCAGCACATTACAGTGGGTCTAGAGTTATATGTAGGCTGGGTGGGGATAGCTGATTTCTTTTCCAAATGGTCTTTGAATCAGATCAGTTTTTATGACAATCAACGATGGTTACGTGGTTGTCATTGGGCAAGCTTTTTTAATTCCAGATTTTGTTTTAGTGAATTTTGATTCAAACATCTGTCTGTCAGGATTTGAATGTGTATCCCCAGAACATAGCCTGTTTGACTAATCCATTGCCATCACC
The DNA here is from genome assembly GCF_020745735.1 of Hemiscyllium ocellatum. Taxonomy (NCBI): domain Eukaryota; kingdom Metazoa; phylum Chordata; class Chondrichthyes; order Orectolobiformes; family Hemiscylliidae; genus Hemiscyllium; species Hemiscyllium ocellatum. The sequence goes on along the minus strand of NC_083411.1, from coordinate 31,853,272 downwards.
ACTGTCCAACCTTCCCTACGTAGTGTTCTCTGAAGAGAACACATTTCTGAATGTAAAAGGGCAAGTTGGTAATGTTATGAAGGTGTAGGTATGTAAAAATGTTACATTTGGTTGACACAGTGCTGTGTTGCCGTGGAACAAAATACTTTCAAATTTGTCCAGTCAGTTTAAATTATGCAACGGATACCAAAATCCAATCTAATTTGATTTTTACTGTTTGGGATGACATAAAACCAATTACATGATCCAATGTTTTGGGGTATAAAAATCAGACATTTTGAACAGTAAGGGGGAAAGAACATCAATGAGCACCAACAAATAGACTGCTAGCCGAGTAGGTCTCTGAAAAATACCTGTCTATAAGAAATTTATGTAGCAGAACCCCCAAGTCGACCTAGAGGAGTCCACAGAGAAAGTTTGACATCTGGAGATGATAACTGGGTTTGAAATTGATTTTGCTGTAAATTTAAGAGGGAATTTATTGGACCAGTATTGTAGAGTGGGAGGTGAAAGACAGGCTTAAGGGAATGGAGTTGTAAACCAATTCTTCTTAATGTTCTCTGTTGGACTGAAAGAATTAAGTTAATTTTTACTTTAAATAGTGATCTCTGAGATAGTTCTTTGCCTCTCAAAATTTAACAGATTATGGCATGAGGTGAGCTTCTCTGTGTTTTGGGTTTAAATTGGCAGAGGGGTTTACACTGTGTTGTAACAGTAAGGTGATTAAGAAAACATAAAGAATGTTTCCCTTTATTAGCTGAGGTGCAGAATATAAAAGCAGGAGGAGATGTTATGGTGGATTTGTAGAAAACATTAATTTGGCCACATCTTGAGTATTGTGTACAGTTCTGATTACGTATTTGCAAAATGAGTGGGTACTGAGGAGATTTATGAGGGTGTTGTCAGTAATGCATAAATGCAGTTTTGAAGCAAAATTGAAGAAGCTATGATTGCTCTCTTTGAAACAGAGGTTAATTGTGGGATACAAAATAATGAGGGGTCTGGTTTGCGTGAATAGGAAGAGCCGTTTCACTCAAAGAATTGCCTCTGTTCAGTCACCGTTTGTGAAAACATTCTTCCGTTAGACATCACATCGATTACACGCCTCTCGATAAAATGGGAAAGTAGGTCCTCTGTGCGCTGAAGAAAATGTCTCAATTTGTTTTTAATATGACATTGAATTCTTGACCTTTCTGTAACAGCTGTAAGGGTGGGTCATCACAATTACGTTCTCGACATTGTGATAACTGTCATCAGGAAATATCTTGGGTCAGAATAGGCTAAGGATACTGCAGCAAATAACTTGTTTCATGACTCCTCAAAGCCTGTCCACATATACTAGGCACAAGTCAGGAGAGTGATGGAATACTCCCCACTTGCCTTGATAAATGCTGCTCCAATATCTCATAAGATGCTTAACACCATCTCGGACAAAGTAGCTCATTTGTTTGACACTGCATCCACAACCACTCACTCCACCAATGACACTAAGTTGCAATAGTGTGTATCATCGAGATGCACTGTAGAAATTTGCCAAAGAATGTGAGTTCTTTCCAAAACCACGGCCACTTCCATCTAGAAGGGCATGGGCAACAGATACATGGAACAACACTACTTGCAAATACTCCTCCAAGCCTCTCACCATCCTGACTTGGAAATGTATCGCCATTACTTCAGTGTCGTTGATTTGAAATCCTTTTGAATTCCTTCTGAAAGCATTGTAGTCCATCAATAACACATGGACTGCAGCAATTCAAGAATGGAGCTCACAACCAACACCACCTCAAGGATGCAAAGAACAGACAATAATTGCTGTTCGAGTTAGTGATACCCACAGTGGAAAGTGAATGAATAAGGTCAGTGACTGGGTGGCATAGGTTTACTATGATTGGTAGAATGAGCAGAGGGGAGGTGAAGAAACAGTTTTGCACCAAAAGGGTGGGAGAGATCTGGAACTAACTGCTTGAAATGCTCAACTCATTTGATGGTTTGCTGGAACGCCTTGTGCTGATTAAGGGTAACTGGACCTGAAATGTTAGTTCTGCTTTCTGTCCATGGATGTAGCCAGAACTATGTATCTCCAACATTTTCTGTTTTCATTTCACATTACCAGCATCCCCACTTCTCGAATTTATTATTATGCTTGAAAGTGGAATTAGGCTGGGCAGCTTCTCTTTTGGTTGGCACAGATATGATGGACTAAGTAGCATGTTTTTGTGCTGGAAACTTTGTGATCCTTTGTACACCTCTGACCTATATTGTAGTTTACCTGACCAATGTGTGGTGGAAAACCTCAGCCACTCTCTGCCTTTTTATGTGAAAAAAAATCTGTGTTACCAACTGATGTGTACACTGTGGGTGTGTACATCTTGTTTCAGTTCTGGCTTAAGTTTCTTCTCAACTTGTTTCTTTGAATGTAATTGTGTAACTGCTAGATGGTTTCATCAGAACCACTGACTTGCTCGTCAACTTAATTTAACCTGCTTTTAGCATCTTTGAAAAATATGAACTCTCAAAACTAAACTATTTCCTAGTTGTTGCTCAGTCGTCTGTAATTCTGTGTTTCAAGATTTCTTTTATTTCATTGGTATTTAAAGTTGCATTGCTATTACTTTTTATAGTCACAGTTCATCATGTTCTTGAATTTTAACTGGATGTCTGGAAATGTAAGCTGGTCAGCTTTTGCTTTTTCCTTGCATTGTTTCCTGTGAGTGGCAACACCCTAAAATTCCATCATCTTTTTTACTTTAATTTTGTGAGAAAGACAAAGGTGTAAATGATAAAATTGATGTAGCTCACATGTTTCCTTGCAAAGAAATTTGATAGATTTTTCTCTGGTTTAAAAAATCTTTGGTTTTCTTCATCTCAGGTTCCATAGTCTTTGCTTGCGTTTGAGTCCAATGTCTCTTTCATTTTAAACATTTCCAGTGACATCAAAAATAAGGAATTTCCTTATGACAGTTATGTCGATGTCCAGGGTTTATTCTGAGTCTGCTATTCTAAAATTTTTGGAATGACGTGGAGGAGCCGGTGTTAGACAGGGGTGGACAAAGTTAAAAATCACACAACACCAGGTTATAGTCCAAGGAGCAGTGCTTCAAAAGCTAGTGCTTCCAAATAAAACCACCTGGATTATAACCTGGTATTGTCTGATTTTTGACTGGTGAGAGGAAGCTTGTGTAACAGTAGAATGTTTTTCAGAGGCAGTTCGTCGGGCTGTTCTGATTAGATTAGATTCCCTACAATGTGGAAACAGGCCCTTCGGCCCAATAGGTCCACAACTCCCTGACTAATGCACCTAATAGCTATGGACAATTTAGCATGGCCAATTCACCTGACCGGCACATCTTTGGAATGTGGGAGGAAACCGGAGTACCTGGAAGAAACCCACGCAGACACTGGGAGAATGTGCAAACTCCTGGAAGTGAACCTGGGACCCTGGTGCTGTGAGGCAGCAGTGCTAACCACACAGCCACTGTACCGCCCATTTGTTTCTGTGTCATTTGGTTGTGCATTTTCTTACAAATACTTATCAGTGCAAGGAATATATTAGTTTTGGTTTCAGTTTGGCCTGAACAAATATCTGTGTATAGGAACACAGCCCATGGAACAATATATCTAAAGTAAAGAGCCATAGTATAATTTTAGGAAGGGAGAAGTTACATGCGAGCTCCACCACCTGTAAGCTCCCCTCAAGCCATATACCACCCTTATTTGGAACTATGTTGCCATTGATTCACTGTCAGTGAAACAATATCTGGAACATCCTTCCAAACAGGTGTGTGTGTGTCTGTGTGTGTGTGTGTGTGTGTGTGTGTGTGTGTGTGTGTCTGTGTGTCTCTTCATCCAAAGACTGCAGCATTTTAATAAGACGGTTCCCTATCAGTTTTTCCAGGCCAGTGACTGGCTTGCAATAAATAGTGGCCCAGCCAGCGATGTCGATATCCCATGAATGAATGATGAAGAAACTAAAATATAATTTTTGTTAGATCATAATCAGATTGTGTTTAGAAGTGTATGGATTTGTGATTATCCCGATTTTGACTGTTGGCCAATTCTTTTAAAATTACTGACAACCATTTTATTTTACAGTGTACAGTTATGTCGCAGTCTTTCTGAAAATCGAGGCTACAATGATGTAACATTTAAAGGTAAGATTCTCTGGGGTGTGAATATATATTCAGATGATTAACTTTAGGCTGACCTGACTTACTTTTGGACTTATTTGGAAATTGGATTACTTCACAGAGAGCTTGCATGGCCTGTGTGGGCTGATTGGCTACCACTTGCTCTGCTGTTAATGACTCTGTTACAGAGTCATAGAGATGTACAACATGGAAACAGACTCTTCGGTCCAACCCATCCATGCCGACCAGATATCCCAACCCAATCTAGACCCATATCCCTTCAAACCCTTCCTATTCATTTAGCCATCTGAATGCCTCTTAAATGTTGCAATTGTATCAGCCTCCACCACATCCTCTGGCAGCTCATTTCATACACATATCACCCTCTGCATGAAAAAGTTGCCCCTTAGGTCTCTTTTATATCTTTCCCCTATCTCTATTCCTGTGGAACCTCTCGTGTAACTAAAGAGAGTCCAAAGATATTGTGTAAGGCCCAGTTGGGTAAGGAGTAGCAATGAGAACCTGAGGCCTTGAGTATTTTAAGACTTCACCGTTTATATCAGCTCACTATGAGGGAACTTGTAAAAGGACTTAGTAAAGTCTATATCGACAAAATCTACCAACCTGCCCTCATCAATCATCTTTGTCACTTCCTCAAAAAATTCAACCAAGTTTGTAAGACATTACTTTCGCTGCACAAAGCCATGCTGTCTATGACTAATAAGTCCGTATTATTCCAAATACGAGTAAATCCTATCCCAAAAAATGTTCTCCACTAATTTCCCTACCACTAATCGAAGGCTCACTGGTGTTTAATTTCCCGGATTATCCCTGTTCCCCTTCTAAAATGAGCGAACAACGTTGGTGATTCTCCATTCCTGTGGGACCTCTCCTGTAACTAAAGAGGGCCCAAAGATATTGTGTAAGGCCCAGCAATTTCCTCACCTACCTCCCTCAGCATTTTGGAATAGATCCCATCGGATCCTGGGGACTTGTCTTCCTTATGCTTTTGGAAACACCCAACAGCACCACCTTTTATGTATTGACAGAATATCAACATACCCCTCCTGAGACTCACCACACACCTGCAATGCAAAGTCTTGATTAAGGACCTGACCCACTTCCTCCTGCTCCATGCATAAAATCCCTATTTTGCCCTTGAATGGACCTAACCCTTTCCTTCATTACTCCCTTGCTCCCTATATATGTATTAAACACTTTGAGATTTTCCTTAATCCTGTTTGCCAAACACATTTTGTGGCCCCTTTTTGCTCTCCGTAGTCCCTGTTTAAGATCTTTCTATTCTTTGATAGCTTTGTCGTCTTCAGTTTCTTTTATTCTTTGAGGGCTCTGTCTGTCTTCAGTTTCCAAAAGCATATAAGATTGTCCTCCTAGTGTTGCCCTGTTTTCCATTTTCTTTCGTTTCAGTACTATTCATTCCTCAGGAAAATTTTTTTGTAATGCATCATTATTTTAATTTTGAAGGAATTTGCCAGCTGCTTTGGTGTCCATTACCAATGCAGGTTCGTGTTTAGTACTGCATGATCTACATTTTCAGGTGCTTTCTCCCTTATGTCTTTGTTATGGGTAAAGGACCTTTGCTTTGGTCTCAGGTTTTCTCACTTCACTTCCTGTCCTGGACTAATTTCCTGGTCATGTTCTTAACTTTCAGCTCCCAATGTGTTCTTACCATTACTGCTTGCTCAACCCCTGGGTCCAAGCTTCCCTGTTTAATTTGAACTGAGGTCTTGGACTTCCATCTTGTGGCAATGTTTATTATTGCAGGTAGCCCTGTGAGACCAGTTACACTAATCAACTTCTGTCACGAGATAGAACCTGGATAGTCGAACAATACTGTAGAATATTAGATTTTTGTTTTATATTTTTAAAATAATTTTTAACACTTCATTTCATTCACCAGTGTAGGAATTTTAGCAATTCCAAGTACAGTCAGTACTGTAATTCAACTTGGAGTTTCCAGGTTTTATCTCTGGAGAAGTCGTCCGCATGGAGCCAAACTTGAGTTTTAATTTTAAATTTGATATTAGTTTTCCTATGGAACTGAAAACTTCGCTAAAGTTGAGATTTTCAGACTTTGTGAGGACACCTTGTGTTACAACTGTGATGGAAGGAATATGCTAATAATCAAGATCCCCACCACTCCTCCAGTAAGACCATTAGTCCAATTGGCAAATGCCCAATTTTTTTCCAGTGCTGCTTTCAAAAAATAAATTAAATGTCCACTAGGTTCCTGCCTGAGCTCAAAAACAGTCTGCTTATTATGAACAAAAACTTTTCGTAAAGCAAGTGATGAACTCTTGCTAACACCTGAGATATGATCTTGAATTAAAACTCTATCTCTTGAATCCCACATGCATAGACACTTGAATAACAAAAACAAAACATGTCTCTGGAGAGATGAGTTTTTTTTAATAAAGGGCGAAAGGAAAAATGTCTCCCTTGGGCCAAAGGTCTCGAAACCAAAGATAATGTGATAACTTTTCACTTCTGCAGAATGTCCTGTTGTCAAAGATGAATTTCTGATACTGGTAAACATGCAATACTGATTCCAATCAAGCTGAATTTGTGACCCTGAGAATTTGGCGCAGCTTAGGTTTAGACAGAAAGAATTGTATTTGGAAACTCTTTCAGAGGAACTTCTCCGAAGAAACATTATTTCAGGAAGTAGACTGCAGCGTCCAGGCATAATTTTGTGTTACGACTGCTAGGGCTGCAAAATAGACCTCTGACATTGGAGAGGGTTGTTCAGCAACTGTTTTAATTGCCTTTAGTCCTCTCCATGCCAGTTGTCCATTTGATAATTCCAGTAATAAATTCCATTTCTTATTTTAGATTAGGTTCTCTACAGTGTGGAAACAGGCCCTTCGGCCCACCAAGTCCACACCGACCCTCCTAAGAGTAACCCACCCAGACCCATTTCCCTCTGACTAATGCACCTAACACTGGGCAAATTAGCATGGTCAATTCACCTAACCTACACATCTTTGGATTGTTGGAGGAAACTGGAGCACCCACCCAGAGGAAACCCACGCAGACACACTGGGAGAATGTGCAAACTCCACATAAACAGTCGCTCGAGGCTAGAATCAAACCTGGGATCCTGGTGCTGTGAGGCAGGAGTGCTAATTACTGAGCCACCTCTCCTCCAAAATCAGTTGATTTCCAGAAAAATGTTGCTCAGAACACATTGAAATCAGAAGTTAAGTAATGACTTACATCCCAGTCAGCAGAATTTCAAGAAATGACAGGTTTTTTTTACAGTTGGGAAAATTTCCAAAAAATACCATCTCTTCCAACCCCCTTCATGTAGTTCTTAAATAGGTGTGTATATATGTTAATACAAAAACAAAGCTTTCATTTTGTTTATCACTTTTTACAACCTTTCACATGTTCAAAAGCACTTAATAGGCAATGAAATATTTTTGAATTATTGTCACTGTTGGAATGCTGTATAGGATTGTTGATTCCTTGGTGATGGTTGCAAGTTGTTTCACTCAAATCCCCCATCCCCCTCAGAAATACTACTCTCAAAGTTGACCCATATTATTTGACATTTCTTGATCAAAGTTGATGTATAGTCTTCTGAATTCTGGTCAATTCTGAACTGAACTGCAAATCATAAACATCTGTCACAAGATGTTTCAGTACTTTAATTATGTCTCCTTAATTTACACATTCTTAAAATTTTCATAAGCCTCATTGATCTTTGTTTATTTTTCTTTGATTCTTAGGATTTTGGTGTCACCGACAGGGTAGCATTTATTTTCCATTTATTTTTTGGTTTTGATTTAATAATGGTTTGGGGCAACCTTGAACCGTTGCAATTCTGTATCTTGATGGCATTCTCACAGTACTGTCAAGTAAGGGACTTGAGGATTTTAACCCAGTCATAGTGAAAGAATAATGATTGTAGGCATTTTCTGACCGTTCTGTTCAGACATTTTGTTATACACTGCTGGTGCAGGTGGGAATATGAACCCCAGCCTCTGAGTTCAGAGATAGGGACACTATTACTGAGCCACTTTCTTCAGGAATGACAATTGTACGTTCACGTCAGGGTGATATGTGACATGAATAGGATGGTGTTCTCATGCATCTGCTGACATTGGCAGCTGTCAGACTTGTGAGGACAATGACATTTATATGTGACTTATTGCAGTACTTCCAGTCGAGAATATATGCTGCTACTTTGCTTTAAAAAAAGACTGCACACTGGTGCAGAGAGTATTTCATAAATCTAAGAGTCCTGTGTTTGTGTAAAAGGGACCAAATTTCTTTAATCATTGAAATTTGCTTTAGCTTGTCAGTGAATTGTCCTTTTATTTACTCCTGACAGTCTCATTTCTTTGATTTCTTGAGTTTCCAAAAACTTTGTATTGCAGTTTTAATACCCTTTTACTAACATGGATTTAATACAATTGGAAAACAGATATTCAACAAGTTTTATACGAGTTGGCGTGGCATGTTATAAAGGGCAATCTAAAACAAGAACAAGCTGCCAGTGCTCTCAGTGATGTAATGGTAAGTGATTCACTGCTGAAAATGTTTTTGCATTCACAGTAATTAAGTGCACCCATTCTATGTTCTTTACATGAGTTTAAATTTAAACCTTGCAGAGGATTGTTGATATTGCTTGAGAAGGGCTCATTGCTGAAAGTTAAAAGATAGCACCGCTCTTATATTTGTCAGTAACATGTCAGTCCCTCAAAAGTGCTATTCTGGCCTGTGCTTACCAAACATAGATTTGTGGCAGCTTCCTGGTTTGGGTCTTGAACAGAGCAATTTGTTTGAACTGATGAATCTGGGCAAAATTATTCCCAAAATACAATATGTAATACTTTGCCTCTGATTTGAGGGGCACAGTTAAAAGTCTAGAATAATACATTTAAAACAAATAGTCTTGTGTCACAGCATTTTAATGTTCTCCATGTGAAATCAACTTTGTTCAGAATTGACATGTATAGTTTTTCATTCACAATTGGAAGGAATTGGTTTCTTCTCATCCAGCATTGATTTATTATATGTCCAGCTTATTGATTACCTAAGCATTCTTGGATGTTTAAGTAAACTGAGCAATTCACTTGGAATTGTGATTAATAGTTTACAAATAGAATTTCAGAGTATTACTTTAAATTTGCACCAGTATTTTGTTTTTCTCATTTGGATTTGTGAAAATCTGGTTTCTGCTTGTTTCTCTTTTCTTCTCTCAGTTAATACAAATTAAGCACCACACACCATCAACACCATACAATCTTGTGAGTGTTGTGTTTACATATGTGAACACATCATAAACAGCAAAATTTCGAAGGCAACAATTTCTATTCAGTTATTTGATATTACTCGAGAGATTTTTTTTTCCTTACGTCAATAATGGAACTTTCGGAGTTCTCAAAAATGAAGAACTTTCCAAATGAGCAGTTATGCTGTCAGCCACTGACCCATAGAGTTTGCTCCTTCATTAGGAAACCTTACTTTTGTGCTGAGATTTGACTTGCAACATTGACTTCGTGACATACAATATCAGAAAATGCAAAGCTGGAACTGTTTTAGTATTTAATAATCATCTTTGTATAATGCAACTCCTTGGTTGTTTTCTTCAGGTTTGGTGTTCAAAACAAAAGCCAAGATTTTATCCAAAATTACATCAGCTTTTTGATTGTAAATTTGTTTGCCCTGAGTTTCTTTTTTAATTATTATCGCAGAGTCCAAAATTCCATGTTATTATATCAGCAATAAAAACTGCTGTGAAGTGATAGATTCTCAGGGGAATGAAGCGCGAACAACCAAGTTTCAGGTATTGCTACGGGCTATAATGCAAAGAGGGGTACATCTGGTTCCAAGAGATCGATTGTGTTCGGGGACTCTCTTGTCTGAGGCACAGACAGATGTTTCTGTGGCCAGCAGCGAAACATCAGAATGTTGTGTTGCTTCCCTTGTGCCAGGATCACGGATGTCTCAGAGAGAGTGCAAAATGTTCTCGAGGGAGAGAGGACCCAGCAAGAGGTCATTGTATGCATTGGAACCAACAACATAGGAAGGGAAAAGATTGAGATTCTGAAGGGAGAATACAGGGAGTTAGACAGGAGTTCAAAAAGGAGGATCTTGAGAGTAGTAAAATCTGGATTAACTCCCGGTGCTACGAGCTAGTGAGGGCAGAAATAGGAGGATAGGGCAGATGAATGCATGGCTGAGGAGCTGGTATATGGGAGAAGGATTCACATTTTTGGATCCTTGGAATCTCTTTTGGGATAAGGTGTGACCTGTACAAGAAGGATGGATTGCACCTAAATTGGAAGGGGACTAATATACTGGCAGGAAGGTTTATTAGAGCTGCTCCAGAGGATTTAAGCTAGTTAGGTGGGACGCAAGGAGAAAGAGATCAATCTGAGACTGGTACAGTTGGCAAAAGGAGCGAGCCAAACAGTCAGGGTAGGCAGGCAGGCACAAAGCAGAGAACAAGGCAGGGCTGATTAATTAAACTGGATTTATTTCAATGCAAGAGGCCTAACAGGGAAAGCAGATGAACTCAGGGCATGATTAGGAACATGGGACTGGGATATCATAGCAATTACAGAAACATGACTCAGGGATGGATAGGACTGGCAGATTAATGTTCCAGGATACAAATGCTACAGGAAAGGCAGAAAGGGAGGTAACCGAGGAGGGGGAAGTGGTGTTTTTGATAAGGGAGAGCATTACAGGTATACAGTGGGAGAATATTCCTGGAAATATATCCAGGGAAGTTATTTGGGTGGAACTGAAAATAAGAAAGGGATGATCATTTTATTCGGATTGTATTATAGAACCCCGAATAGTCAGAGGGAAATTGAGAAGCATATTTGTAAGGAGATTTCAGTTGTATGTCAGAGTAATGGGGGATTATGGTAGGGGATTTTAACTTTCCAAACATGGACTGGAACTACCATTGTGTTAAGAGTTTAGGTGATCAGGAATTTGTTAAGCATGTACAAGAAAATTTTCTGATTCAGTATGTGGATGTACCTATGAGAGAAGGTGCAAAACTTGACCTACTCTTGGGAAATAAGGCACAACAGGTGACTGAGGTGTCAGTGGGGCTGCACTTTGGGGCCAGCGACCGTAATTCTGTTAGTTTTAAAATAGTGATGGAAAAGGACATACCAGATCTAAAAGTTGAAGTTCTAATTTGGAGAAAGGCCAATTGTGACGGTATTAGGCAAGAACTTTCAAAAGAGGAGAAAGTGAGGTCTTCAGACGGTGGAGATCAGAGCTGAAAATATGTTGCTGGAAAAGCGCAGCAGGTCAGGCAGCATCCAAGGAACAAAAAATTCGACGTTTCGGGCATAAGCCCTTCTTGGGAATGATTCCTGAAGAAGGGCTTATGCCCGAAATGTCGAAGCACTTTCAAAAGCTGATTGGGCAGATGTTCGCAGATAAAGGAATGCGTGGAAAACGGGAAATCTTTAGAAATGAGATAATGAGAGTGCAGAGACAGGGTGAAAGGAAAGGCTGGTAGGTAGAGAGAATGCTGGATGACTAAAGAAATTGAGGAGAAAATGTGGACTGCAGATGCTGGAGATCAGAGTCGAGAGTGTAGTGCTGGAGAAGCACAGCAGGTGAGGCAGCATCCGAGGAGGAGGAGAATCAACTTTTTGAGCATCAGCCCTTCCTGACGAAGGTCTTATGCCCTCTTGATTAAAGAAATTGAGGGTTTGTTTAAGAAATAGAAGGAAGCATATGAAAGGTATAGACAGGATAGATCAAATGAATGCTTCGAAGACGACATAGGCAATAGGAGTATACTTAAGAGGGAAATCAGGAGGGCAAAAAGGGGACATGAGATAGCTTTGACAAATAGAATTAAGGAGAATACAAAGAGTTTTTACAAATACATTAAGGACAAAAGGGTAACGATCGATAGAATAGGGCCCCTCAGAGGTCAGCAAGGCAGCCTTTGTGTGGAGTTGCAGGAGATGGGGGAGGTACAAAACGAGTATTTATTGTGGAAAAGGACATGGAAGGTATAGAATGTTGGGAAATAGATGGTGACATCTTGAAGAAATGTTCAGACTGCAGAGGAGGAAGTGCTGGATGTCTTGAAACACATAAAAGTGGATAAATCCCCAGGACCGAATCAAGTGTATCTGTGGGAAGCAAGGGAAGTGATTGCTGGGCCTCTTGCTGAGATATTTGTATCATCGATAGTCACAGGTGAGGTGCCGTGAGACTGGAGGTTGGCTAACGTGGTGCCGTTTGGCTAATGTGGTGCCACATTTTAAGAAAGATGGGAAGGACAAGCCAGGGAATTATAGACCAGTGAGTCTGATGTGGGCAAGTTGTTGGATGGAATCCTGAGGAAAGGATATACATTTATTGGGAAAGGGAAGGACTGATTAGGGATAGTCAACATGTCTTTGTCCGTGGGAAATCATATTTCACAAACTTGATTGAGCTTTTTGAAGAAGTAATAAAGAGGATTGATGAGGGCAGAGTGGTGGACGTGATCTATATGGACTTCAATATGGCGTTCGACGAGGTTCCCCATGGGAGATTGGTTAGCAAGGTTAGATCTCATGGAATACAGGGAGAACTAGCCATTTGGAGACACAACTGGCTGGTGGTAGTGGAGAAGGGCTGTTTTTCAGACTGGAGGCCTGTGACCAGTGTCGTGCCACAAGGATCAATGCTGGGTCTCCTACTTTTCATCATTTATATAAATGATTTGGACATGAGCGTAAGAGGTTTAGTTAGTAAGTTTACAGGTGACACCAAATTTGGTGGTTCAATGGACAGAGAAGGTTACCTCAGATTGCAATGGGATCTTGCTCAGACGGGCCAACGAGCTGAGAAGTGGCAGATTGAATTTAATTCAGAGAAATGCGAGGTGCTGCATGTTGGGAAAGCAAATCTTAGTAGGACTTATACATTTAATGGTAATGTCCAAGAGAGTGTTGCTGAACAAAGAGACCTTGGAGTGCAGGTTCATAGCTCCTTGAAAGTGAAGTCGCAGGTAGATAGGATAGCAAAGAACACATTTGATGTACTTTCCTTTATTGTCAGTGTATTGAGTACAGGAATTTGGAGGTCATGTTGCAGCTGTACAGGGCATTGGTTAGGCCACTTATGGAATATTGCGTGCATTTCTAGTCTTCCTTTCGGAAAGATGTTGTGAAACTTGAAAGGGTTCAGAAAAGATCTACGAGGATGTTGTCGGTATTGGAGGATTTGAGCTATAGGGAGAAGCTGAACAGGCTGGGGCTGTTTTCCCTGGAGTATCGGAGGCTGGGGGGGGGTGACCTTAAAGAGGTTTATAAAATCACGAATGGCATGGATAGGGGGGTAAATAGACAGGTCTTTTTCCTGGGGTGGGGGAGTCCAGAACTAGAGGGCATAGGTTTAGGGTGAGAGGGGAAAGATGTAAAAGAGATCTAAGGGGCAACTTTTTCACGCAGAGGATGGTATGTGTATGGAATGAGCTGCCAGAGGATGTGGTGGAGGCTGGTACAATTGCAACATTTAAGAGGCATCTGGATGGGTGTATGAATAGGAAGGGTTTGGAGGGATATGGGCCGGGTACTGGCAGGTTGGGATATCTGGTTGGCATGGACGAGTTTGACCGAAGAGTCTGTTTCCATGTTGTAAATCACTATGACTCTATGACTCACCCTGACACAGAGGCTGCATTTGACTGATTGTGGCATCAAGGTGTCCCAGGAAAACAAGAGTGAATGGTCGTCTGTGGAAATTTTCTATTGGTTTTAATCAAAGTTGTCATGGTTGGTAATCAATCACCTCGGCTCCAGGGCATCTCTGCAGGAGTTCCTCAGAGTAGATTTTTTTCTAATGTACCTGTTCAGAAATGTGTGTAATAACATGGGTGGGTGAGATTTAAACCAAGGCTCTCATGGTAGGGGCACTATCAATTCATTGCAAGAGGCATAGAGCACAGAAAAGAAAAACCCTTTGTAGGGGTATGGGTGGGTTGCGCTTCGGCAGGTCGGTGTGGACTTGTTGGGCCGAAGGGCCTGTTTCCACACTGTAAGTAATCTAATCTAATCTATTTCTGTCCATTCTTAATGCAAGGACATGTGCAGTAGAGCTTTGTGGGTTATGCATGGATGCCGGCAAGGTGAACATTGTAAACAGAAATAACGAAGAATGGAATAAGATTTTGGCATCGGATGAGCTGAGGCAGGGGTGAAGGTCAAAATTGGTGGTCTTAGTACAGTTGTTTGGTTGGTAACTTTTCTCTCAGCATCAAACCTGGCACAAGTTCGTGAGCTGTCATATTAAACCACGTATGGTTGCTAAGGAGAGAGAGATAATTAATGTTACATTTTACCACAATATTTCTTGCTTTGCCTCTAGTTTGCACTTTGTAATCTAGATTAGAGTGGCGCTGGAAAATCACAGCCGGTCTAGTAATACGCTAGTTTTAAAAACGAGCTTGGATAAATCAAGATGGCACCTGATTTCCTCCCACTGCTACACCCTCATTCCAGAAAAATAATGATTTTTCTGTGGATGAGCCACTATTGGTTATAATGGATTATTTTTCCTGTTCATTTTGCAGGAACTTCGAGATGATATGTCATCCATCCTGGCTGATGTTTTCTGCGTTCTTGGTGAGAAAGATGAGTGTTCTTTGAAGCAGTGAATTTTGGTTAACTTATTGTTGATTACCTTGAGAGTTCAGAAGAATAATAATAGAAAATGTTAATTTCAGATATTGAAACAAGTTGCATGGAAGAGAAAAGTAAAAGAGATCATTTTACTCAACTGGTTTTAGCATGTTTGGTGAGTACCTTAACATATAAGTAATGATTGTATTCTTTGGATATTTTAGTTTTAAAATGGATTTATTTTTGCATTGTTGTCACATCATGTCTGCCATGTTCTGGAACATAAATCACTGGTACCCAATGTATCCAAACAATTAGTAAGCATGATACACTTACTTGCAATATGGTTTCTAATTGCTGAAGAAGACATTTGATGTCATCATCAAAGCTATGTTAGGTGAGGATTTCAAGGTACATTTGTTCTGCCAGCGGTTAAGTGTTTGAAAATGAGCGAAATTAAGATAACTAATTGAATCCTAAAGTTGGTTATGATGTAGTGGCTTGCAGTGCACCTGTTGTTAATTCCTACCACCAAGAAGTTATGTAAGTCAAAGGAATAGGAAAGCGAACTGATATTTGAAGAATGTTATGTTGTCACAAAGCAATTGAGAGGCAAAGCGGTCATGGTAACAATGGCATATGCATGTTGTTATGGTCTTGGACCTGAACCCAATTTGGGGCAAGAACTGGTTAGGGGGTCAGTATATTCTTGTTTAAGGCAGGTTAAGTTTGGGAATCCTGGTTTGTTCCCAACAACATAAAGCCACATATTCAAACCCTTGGAATCAATGTCACAAAGATATATGTATTTGTTTTTGAGCATGTGATTTTTAAAACTTTTGACTGAGTCAAGGCAAGATATTAAAAATTCCAAGCTTATCTGGGGGCTGATGTAAGACCATCAATAAATGACCTACTGGGAGTGGGCAAAAAGAAAGACTGCTGGAATCCACACCTATTGAGACCTATTTTGATCTCAGCAATATATTAGCAAATACGAAGTACTAAACACTGCATCATGGTTGCTGTGTCCAGGTCTACATGAAAGACCCACATCTCCCTCACTCCAACTCTGCTCTCCCCACCTATGAGTATGCCAGATCTGAGCTACTCACTGTGTGAATAATAAATCTTTACTTTTGATTTGTTTGTTCATTATCTCATGTAAGTTAACTCTGGTTCTCAGTTTCCTTTTTTGTTACTATCATTAAATTATTGAGATGTACAGCATGGAAACAGACCCTTTAGTCCTACTCATCCAACAAATATTCTAACATAATCTCGTCCCATTTGCCAGCATTTGATCCACAGCCCTCTAAGCTCTTCCTATTCGTACACCCCATACAGATCAATACCACAAAGCCTTCTCTGATAAAAATAATGCTAGCTTCCCGTCTATCCTTAGAAATTCAGTTTTTTATCTTTGGAAGTACCCTTTTTAAGTTGATCGTGCACCCTCTTCAGTTGTTCTTACTGCTTTCCAAAGTGTCATGCCTAGAACTCGGCTTACCATTTGAACCAAGGCCAAATCAGCTGTTAAGTTGAGCATTTTGAATGTTAGTGGAAGGCATTGGACTCACATGTGAGAAATGTGGATAATGTCACCTTTATGATATTTGGTTTATTTCAGTAAGCACTCTATCACAAGTGTCTAGGCTAGTATTAAACTATCAGTTTGGATTACCATTTCTTTAGATCTTAAACAGTCAATCTTACTTTTAAAAAAACTTTGTTCAAAATTCAGCAACATTTGCTTACTGAACAGTTTCTCATTTATGTTTGCATATATTGAGGGTGTGATTATGAGTGCGACAGGTAGAGGGATCCAGGAGGTCACCCTGCAGGAGCCTCAGCCCTTGAGCTTGTCCAACAGATTTGAGATTGTTTTTCCCTATGTGGACGAGGGCAGGGACTGTAGGAAGGATGAGCAAATTGACCATAGTCTTGTGGTGCATGGAGCCATTACGTAGTGTTGGGACAAATCCTCTGTCCCCGTGTTCGTTTGGAGGAGAGAGACACCGGGTCTGATTAAAAGTATAAACCGGTTTAATGAGAGAGGATCGTACACAGTACAGTGAGGTGTCTAGCTCACTGGAGAAGGCGTTCTGACTATTTTTTTACTTTGTCTATCCTTTTGTTCTCTCACATTCCAGAGTTACATCCTTATTTGGTAAAAAGCAGAATTTTCGTATGTGATTGGGTCTCACCTGATAACGTTCTATTACCTCAGTTTGAGCTACGTGCATCTAGACACGGCTCTAATGTCCTGTTATCTCTCACCCTCCCTGGGGCCTCTTCAGGCTATGCCATCAGCTTTTCAATCTGTTCTTAGTGGAACATAATGGCTTACTGTTGTCTAGTGAAGCTAACAAGTTCCAGACTTGCTAATACTACCTTACGTGAGCACTACCTAACAATAAAGTTTCTTACAGTAGGGACAGGAAGAAGAAATATCATAATCAGGATAGTACAGCAAGGGTAATGGACACCATTCTCTGCAACCAGGATTGAGACTCCCAAAAACTGTATTGCCTACCTAGTGCCAGGGTTAAGGATATTTCATCTGGACTGTAGAGAAACTTGGGGTTGGAGGGGAAAGATCCATTTATTATGGCCCACACAGTTACCACTTTTGTTACCATATTTTGTCAAGCATTTATGAAGATCTGTAGCTGGTTGGATTCATTGTTGATCTGTTCACTGAGCTGCTAGGTTTATTGGCAGATGTATTGCCCACTTTTTGGGTGACATGGTTAGTGCTGTGTTGCCTCCTGTGAAGCACTCCTGGACTGTTTGACTTTGAATTTATGTGGTACTGATTGAGCTCTTTCCAGTTGGTGCCGGTTCCGGTTTTACATTACAGCGGCTTGTACAAAGAGATTCTGTTGAAGGAATACAAGTAGCTATGTAATAAACATTTAAAAAAAAAACAATGAAGGTAATCATCTCCAGATTACTACCTGAGGCATGGGTTGATTGGCACAGAGTCAATCAGATTAAAGAGATAAATGCATGGTCAAAGACTGTGGGAGAAATAGGTTTGAATTCGTGGGACTTTGGCACCTGGACTGGGGAAAGAAGTTGTTCCATTGGGATGTGCTCCATCTTAATCATGTTGGGACCAAAGTTCTGTCAAAATGGATAGCTGGGGCTGTAGTTATGTTTTTAACTAATAGTGGGGTTTGCGGGGGTCATGAATGATCTCACGTTTATTCACAGCTGCCAGGTTTCAGCCTATTCATCTCACCTATCTGCATTATTTTTCTTCACAGCATGTTATTATGCTTATTTTAGTTTCATCTGCAAAGTTGGCGAATGTGCATTCTAGCTGTGCATCCAAACATGAATGTAGATTGTAAATAGTTGGGACCCAACATATGAATATTCTGACAACCTACTAGTTACATCTTGCCAACCAAAAAAGATCCATTTAACCTGACTGTTTTCTTTTGGTTAGCCAGTTCTCTATATATTCTCCCTTGCCATGTGTAATCTTACCTTCTGTACTAACCTTTTATGTGGCACTTTAACACATGTCTTCTGGAAGTCCAGATATACTACTACTACAGACCTCTGTTATCCTCTTCGCTTATTACATCTTTGAAGAACACATGGAATTAGCCAAACACAATTTTTCCTTCATTAAAACCCTGCTGGCTCTGAGAGATTGTGTTTCTTTCTCCAAATATTTCAGATTCCCTTAGAAATGGATTCCAGTCGTTTTCCAGGAACAGACGTCTATCGTTCCTATTTTTTGCCCCTCTCCTTTTTTTTCAAATAAAGGCAATACTGTAGCAGTCTATCAACCCACCATAACTTATAGGGAGAAACTGAATAGTTGGGGCTTTTTTCCCTGGAGTGTTGGAGGCTGATGGTTGACTGTATAGAGGTTTATAAAATCATGAGAGGCCTGGATAGGGTGAATAGCTGAGGTTTCTCCCCTGGGGTGGAGAGGGGGGTGCAAAGCTTAAGGACATAGGTTTAAGGTGAGAGGAGAAAGATTTAAAAATACAACTTTTTCACAAATGGTGGTGCGTGTATGGACTGAGCCCAAGAAGTGTTGGGGGCTGGTACAGTTACAACATCTAAAAGGCATCTGAATGTATATATGAATAAGAAGGGATTAGAGGGATATGGGCCAAATGCTGGCAAATGGGACTACATTAATTTAGGACATCAGGTCAGCATGGACGAGCTGGACTGAAGAGTCTGTTTTCATGCTGTACATCTCTGTGACTCTTTCCAGGGGAGTTTGGGATATTAGAACGAATGCATCTACTATCTAATTCGTTCTAATTAGATCTGATCTAATCTAATCTAATCTAATTAGAACGAATGCATCTACCATCTCTGCTCCTACTTCTTTTAAGAACCTCCGATATAGGCTATCAGGCCCTGATAACTTGTTGGCCTGTAATCTAAAGTGGATGCTAAAGGGGATTGACAAAGCAGATGCAGAGTGGTTGTTCCCCTTTTTGGGGTGACCTCGAATGAAAGGTTATTCCTTAAGGTTGAGGGATGGCAAATCTCAAGCAGATGAAGAGAAATTAGATTTCAAAGGGTTGTGTGGAATTCACTATTAGAGTCGGGTGGATGCTGGGACACTGAATAAATTTGAGGATGCATTGGACATATTTTTACTTTGTAAAGGGTGAAACGGTTATGGAGAGCCCCCAGGGAAGTCGGATTGAGGCCGAAGTGAGATCACATATGGTCTTATAAACTGGTGGAGCAGGCTTGAGGAGATGACTTGTTGATTCCTGCTCCTTGTTCTTATATATTAGTGTTCATTGGTTGACACATGAGAATTGAAAGGTACATTCGTTCTTGGAGTTTGCATTGCCAGTTCTAACTTCTGGTACAACTATGTTTGTCACCGGAGTTTACTCATGGAAATCTTTGAACACCTTTCTAGACTGTGGGTATAGATACATCCCAAGGACTGTAGCACTTCAAGAAGACTTTTGACAACCTTCTCAAAGGAAACTAGCGACCAGTATTAATGATAGTCTCATTGTCAATGTCCACACTCCATGAATGAATTTTAATTCAAAACTTAATCAGTGAATGCCAGCTCTGGTCAACTTGCCATTTTGGCATTGACTGAGTTATTGTTGTTTTCACTTACTTGACAATGACACCTGCTGAAACACATTTTTTTGAATGAGAATAGAGTTACAGTAAACAAACTTGTGAGGAGATCTCCGCTATCTGTAAGAATAATAGGGTAGTTATGGTAGGGGATTTTAACTTTCCAAACATCAACTGGGACTGCCATAGTGTTGAAGGTTTAGATGGACAGGAATTTGTTAAGTGTGTACAAGACAATTTTCTGTTTCAGTATGTGGATATACCTACTAGAGAAGGAGCAAAACTTGACCTACTCTTGGGAAATAAGGCAGGGCAGGTGACTGAGATGTCAGTGGGGGAGCACTTTGGGGCCAGTGACCATAATTCTGTTCGTTTTAAAATAGTGATGGAAAAGGATAGACCAGATCTAAAAGTTGAAGTTCTAAATTGGAGCAAGGTCAATTTTGACGGTATTAGGCTAGAACTTTCGAAAGCTGATTGGAGGCAGATGTTCGCAGGTAAAGGGACAGCTGGAAAATGGGAAGCCTTCAGAAATGAGACAACAAGAATCCAGAGAAAGTATACTTCTGTCAGAGTGAAAGGGAAGGCTGGTAGGTATAGGGAATGCTGGATCACTAAAGAAATTGAGGGTTTGGTTGAGGAAAAGAAGGAAGCATATGTCAGGTATAGACAGGAGAGATCGAGTGAATCCTTAGAGTATAAAGAAAGTAGGAGTATACAAGAGGGAAATCAAGAGTGCAAAAAAGGGTCATGAGATAGCTTTGGCAAATAGAATTAAGGAGAATCCAAAGGGTTTTTACAAATATATTAAGGACAAAAGGGTAACTAAGGAGAGAATAGGGCCCCTCAAAGATCAGCAAGGCGGCCTTTATGTGGAGCTACAGAAAATGGGGGAGATACTAAATGAATATCTTACATCAGTATTTACTGTGGGAAAGGATATGGAAGATATAGACTGTAGGGAAATAGATGGTGACATCTTGCAAAATGTCCAGATTACAGAAGAGGAAGTGCTGGATGTCGTGCAACGGTTAAAGGTGGATAAATCCCCAGGACCTGATCAGGTGTACCCTAGAACTCTGTGGGAAGCTGGAGAAGTGATTACTGGGCCTCTTGCTGAGATATTTGGATCATCGATAGTCACAGGTGAAGTGCCGAAAGACTGGAGGTTTGCAAACATTGTGCCACAGTTTAAGAAAGGTAGTAAAGACAAGCCAGGGAAGTATAGACTGGTGAGCCTGACCTTGGTGGTGGGAAAGTTGTCGGAGGGAATCCTGAGGGACTGGATGTACATGTATTTGAAAAGGTACGGACTGATTAGGGATAGTCAATATGGCTTTGTGCGTGGGAAATCATGTCTCACAAACTTGATTGAGTTTTTTGAAGAAGTAACAAAGAAGATTGATGAGGGCAGAGCAGTAGATGTGATCTATATGGACTTCAGTAAGGCGTTCGACAAGTTTCCCCATGGGAGACTGATTAGCATGGTTAGATCTCATGAAATACAGGGAGAACTAGCCATTTGGAATACAGAACTGGCTCAAAGGTAGAAGATAGAGGGTTGTCTTTCAGACTGGAGGCTGTGACCAGTGGAGTGCCACAAGGATCGGTGCTGGGTCCTCTACTTTTTGTCATTTACATAAATGATTTGGATGCAAGCATAAGAGGTATAGTTAGTATGTTTGCAGATGACACCAAAATTGGAGGTGTAGTGGACAGCAAAGAGGGTGACCTCAGATTACAACAGGATCTTGACCAGATGGGCTGATGAGCTGAGAAGTGGCAGATGGAGTTTAATTCAGATAAATGTGAGGTGCTGCATTTTGGGAAAGCAAATCTTAGCAGGACTTATACACTTAATGGTAATGTCCTCGGGAGTGTTGGTGAACAAAGAGACCTTGGAGTGCAGGTTCATAGCTCCTTGAAAGTGGAGTCGCAGGTAGATAGGATCATGAAGAAGGCATTTGGCATGCTTTACTGGTCAGTGTATTGAGTCCCAAGAGTTGGGAGGTCATGTTGTGGCTGTACAGGACATTGGTTAGGCCACTGTTGGAATATTGCGTGTAATTCTGGTCTCCTTCCTATTGGAAAGATATTGGGAAACTTGAAAGGGTTCAGAAAAGATTTACGAGGATGTTGCCAGGGTTGGAGGATTTGAGCTATAGGGAGAAGTTGAACAGGCTGGGGCTGTTTTCCCTGGAGCATCAGAGGCTGAGGGGTGACCTTATAGAGGTTTACAAAATTCTGAAGAGCATGAATAGGATAAATAGGCAAAGTCTTTTCCATGGGGTCGGAGAGTCCAGAACTAGAGGACATAGGTTTAGGGAGAGAGGGGAAAAATATAAAAGAGACCTACAGGGCAACTTTTTCATACAGAGGGTGGTACGTGTATGAAATGAGCTGCCAGAGGAAGTGGTGGAGGCTGGTACACTTGCATCATTTAAGAGGCATTTGGATGGGTATATGAATAGGAAGGGTTTGGAGGGATATGGGCCGGGTGCTGGCAGGTGGGACTAGATTGGGTTGGGATAACTGGTCGGCATGGATGGGTTGGACCGAAGGGTCTGTTTCGATGCTGTACATCTCTATGACTCTATGACTGTGTGCATCCTCTTGTTGAAGAGAAACCATCCTGGCTCGGATATGAAAAATAGCAACTTTTTTGTGGAAACCTAATAAGAGTAACCCACTCAAACTCCTTTTCCCTCTGACTAATGCACCTAATTGACAATTTAAGCATGGCCAATTCACCTAACCTGCATATCTTTGGACTGTGGCAGGAAACCAGAGCACTCGGATGAAACCGAGGTTGGAATCGAACCCGGGACCCTGGTACTGTGAGGCAATAGTGCTAACCACTGAGCCACCGTGCCACTATTTTATTCTTTTCATTTCGGCCTGTTTTGCATGTCGATGTGCTCGTTCTCCCTCAATCCTTCCTTCCTTCCTTATTTTTCTTTTTTGTACTTCATTTGACAGTTTATGCATTCTGATTTATTCTTTGCCATAGTTTTTCAGGATTTTTGGCATTCTCTCTCTTAATTCTCATTGGACTAGCGTATATTACCTTACCCAATCATTTATCAAGGCCCCGATGTCTTGTTGGCTCAGCACATCACTGTCAGTTTGTATAGGGCAAAACATTCTTGAACTGAAGTTCCAGGAACAATTAGAAGATGCACTGAGCTCAGCAGATTTAGACCCAAGGTATCTGCAAAGCCATTTTAAAATTATTTGTTAAATAATTATAATGAACTGAATGGTAAGACTCCACGAGGGTGTGAAATTGCTCCGTGTATGTTTTGTACTTGTATTTGATTAAGATTTGCAATGCAGAATTCCACTTTAATTTTGAGAGAAGGACAATTTATAGAAACTGAAGCTGTAGTGAACAGTGTGAGTTGTTTCATTGCAAAGAAGTTTTATTTAACTAAGATTGTTGTGGATAAACGTGTTGTTCATACAAAAACATAGTGGTGAAGTCGCATCAAAGTTCTGGAGTTTTTGTTTGAAATCAGTGGAGATAGCTTTATTTAAGCAAACAGATTAGATGAGGGGAGCTCTGGGAAGAAAACTTATATTCGTGTTCGGGATGCACCTTTCTGAAATAGGTGTAGAAAATCTTTCAGTACACAGCCTTGGGTTTTATGAATGTTCTTAAAATTAGGGGACACAGTGTTACCTTAGAAATTGCTTAGTAGCTGAATATGTGAAGTTGTGTTCTTATTTCAAAGCATGTTAGGGCACAGGTAATTTGCTCAGATACTGTTTAAAGGAGGCAAAAGTAACTCGTGTTTGAAATGAAAAGCATTCACGGAAAGTTCACGCAGTGTAATGTCAATGAACATAGAATATAAAGTTTCACATGTAAATAAAACTGCAGGTAGATAAAAGTAATAAAAGGGAGAATGATATTTTATAAAGAGGTGCTGTCCAAGAACATTGTGATGAACTTGAATTCACGTGATTAGGTTGCAAATGATGTAGTTTGTGCACAAAGCTTTAAAGATATAATTTGATTGACAAAACCCTGTTGACTCTGCCTGATAATATTTTTTTTAAATATGTCCGAATCCCACCTCCTCATTAATAGACCTTGAAATTTTTGCAAGTAAGGTGGACTTCCTTATACCTTTCCGATTTCCGTCTTCATCCATTCTAGAATTGTGTTTTTGAAATTGTTTCCACTGCACTTGGACCTTTTGTGAATCACAAACATTTTGGAAGCTTACAACTAATTCAGCCACTAACTTACGGATTTGAGGATCTAGGCCAGAGGGGCTAAGTGGACCTGTCAGCCTTCTGTTATGTTAGAGTCATAGAGATGTACAGCATGGAAACAGACCCTTTGGTCCAACTCATCCATGCCAACCAGATATCCCAACCTGCCAGCACCCTGCTTATATTCCTCCAAACCCTTCCTGTTCATATAACAATCCAGATGTCTTTTTTAAATGTTGCAATTACGCTAGCCTCCACCACTTCCTCTGGCAGCCCATTCCACACAAGCACCACCCTCTACATGAAAATGTTGCCCCGTAGGTTTCTTTTATATCTTTCCCCTCTCACTATAAACCTACATCCTCTAGTTCTGGACTCTCCCACCCCGGGAAAAGACCTTGTCTATTTATCCTACCCATGCCTCTCATAATTTTATAAACCTCCATAAGGTCACCCCTCAGCATTCGATGCTCCGGGGAAAACCACTCCAGCTTATTCAGCCTCTCTATATAGCTAAACTCCTCCAACCCTGGCAACATCCTCGTAAATCTTTTCCGAACCCTTTCAGGTTTCACAACATCTTTTCAATAGGAAGGAGACCAGAATTACATGCAGTATTCCAACAGTGGCCTAACCAATGCTCTGTACAGCCGCAATATGACCTCCCAACCTCTGTACTCAATACTCTGACCCATAAAGGAAAGCATACCAAATGCTGCCTCCACTGTTCGATCCATTTTCAAGGAGCTATGAACCTGCAACTCCAAGATCTTTGTTCAGCAACACCACCCAGGACCTTAGCATTAACTGTCTTTCCCAACATGCAGCACCTTGCATTTATCTAAAGAAAACTCCATCTGCCACCCCTCAGCCCATTGGTCTATCTGATCAAGATCTGGTTGTAATCTAAAGTAACCTTCTTCGCTGTCCACTATACCTCCAATTTTGGTGTCATCTGACAACTTACTAACTATGCCTCTTATGCTCACATCCAATCATTTATGTAAGTGATGAAAAGCGGTGGACCCAGCACCGACACTTGCATCACTCCACTGGTCACAGGCTTCCAGTCTGTCGTATCATGCTGTATTTAGAAATGTGGTAGCAATTCTTTGATCTTATTACAAATGTTGCATGTATTCAGATAATGAGCCTTGAAGTGCCTTTTTACGGGTTTTCTTGCTGTTATTTGCTGGTACACTGTGTGTCTGCTCCTTCCATTCTAGGATTCTGAACTTCATATCCCACATGACCCATTTGTGTAATATGGTTGGCAAACTCATTGTTTTAGTTAGTCTGGAATTGACTTCTGCTAAACTGATGGGCATCAGGAGAGAGAGTATACATGGGCGCAAGTGGAGAAAATTTTTTCTCTTGCTCCCTGACGTTAATTCTTTTTTCTACGTTTTGTCGTTTACTTGTGCTCAAACAGTATTTCTCTCACTTGTATTCGCACGCTGTTACATATAATGAAACTTTATTTACTTGTATTTGCAATGTTCATTTGCATTCTGAGCATAAACTGTTTTAACTCACCAGTGGTGCTATAGGCAGTAAACATGCATAAATAGTTCAAATGCCAAAATAATAATTTTGCTTCAATGTTCTTTGCAGTGTTTGGTTTCGGATACGGTTCTGAAGGAACGACTTGATCCAGAGACGTTAGAATCTCTTGGACTTGTAAAGCAATCACAGCAGTTCAACCAGAAATCTGTCAAAATCAAAACCAAACTATTGTGAGTCACCATTATTCATCTATTTTCTTTTTTCTCCGTGGTTTGAAAAGTCTAAACTGTGATTGTATTAACAGACATATTCCTGTCACGGAATCTTCAGGGGGTTTGAATTTATTATCATGACATATTACTTAAGTTAAAAATCACACAACACCAGGTTAGAGTCCAGCAGGTTTATTTGGAAGTGCAAGCTTTCGAAGCATTGCTCCTTAGTCAGGTAGCTAGTGGAGTAGGATCATATGAAACAGAATTCATAACAAAAGATCGTAGGTTCATACACTGATGTGATATATTGAACAAACCTCGATTGCTGTTAAATCTTCCATCTTTTAGAATGAGTTGCAGATTTTGATTCATTAAAATGTAAATCCCAGAATGACTTTCAAGTCCTAAGATGATTTAAGGTTTTATTTAAAAAAAAGTGACATCTCAGCTCAGACAGTGCATTTCAAGTGTGAGGTTAGAGTCTGTTTGTATTCCAATCTTGAATTAGACTAGTTCTGTTTCCAAAGTGGGAGTTTACAAAATGTCCCATGGATTATAAACAATATTGACCTCTGACAGATTATGTACTTTTTCAACAGAATAGAATGTATCTACAAATACAATTTTGCAAATGCAAATTCACCACGTAGTTTTATAGCTCAGTTCACTTTTAATCACTGTAATCAAAAAACGCGATCAGTGTTGGAAACACGTCTTTGATGTAAAGTTTCTATTAGTACTTCGGTCTCCTTAGGATAATCGAGGTTCCTCTGTGTATTGCACCAGCACATGACTCTTTGATCTTTTGTTATAAATTCTGTGTCTTATGATCCTACTCCATGAGCGACCTAATGAAGGAGCAATGCTCCAAATAAATCTTTTGCACTATAACCTGGGTGTTGTATGATTTTTAACTTCGTTCACCCCAGTCCAACGCCGGCACCTCGACACCATTTTAATTATGGGAGGGGTATTTGGTCAGTAGGATTCAATTAAGTAAATATGTAAGTTGAACATTCTATTTAAAATACTTTCTTTGTATATAAAGGAAAGGTTTTAATTTCAACCTTTTAATTTGCCAAGAAATTAGCCTTCAAGTTTAGTACAGTTATTCAATTTGCAACTGGTGAGGTCTTTTAATGGGATGGCTTAAAATAAGGGGATGTTGATTGTTGTCAGTGCTGAATTGACATGTTTAAACCAGCCTTTGAGCTGCCTTTTACTGCAACGTAGAATGTTAATTTTTAGTCTGAATGGATTCATGAAAGATTTTCTTTTGAACAGTGCACAAGGGTTAAAATCATTTGTATTTCAGCAGAAATCCAAACTTATTCCACTTTTCCTTATGCCTTATTTTGGAAATTTCTATGTCACAGTCTGACTTAAATGTGCAAAAAGGTACTTCAATTATCATGTCCAACTTGTATAATTATTAGAATTTTTCTGGACAAGTATCCCATGGCCCTGAACCTCAATGTTGGTCATTTTAAACTTCAGCATTCAAACAAGTTAGTGGTTGAATAAGTGATCATTTTACTGAAGAGTTGGTACCAGCTATAACTCATGGTGTTGCCTTTTTTGTAGCCATTATATCTTACTGTTTTTCTGTTCGTACGTTCAATTATAAAGTCATCGTACGTCCAACTTGTCGATGCCAACCAGATATCTCAACCCAATCTCACTTGCCAGTACCTGGCCCATATCCCTCCAAACACTTCCTTTTCATGTACCCATCCAGGTGCCTTTTAAATGTTGTAATTGTACCAGCCTCCACCACTTCCTCTGGCAGCTCATTCCATACCCATACCACCCTCTGCATGAAAAAGTTGCTCCTTGGGTCTCTTTTATATCTTTCCCCTCTCACCCTACACCTAAGCCCCCTAGTTCTGGACTCCCCGACTCCAGGGAAAAGACTTCGTCTATTTATCCTATCCATGCTCTTCATGATTTTATGAACCTCTCTAAGGTCACCCCTCAGTCTCCGACGCTGCAGAGAAAACAGCCCCAGCCTATTCAACTCTCCCTGTAGCTCAAATCCTCCAACCCTGGCAACTTCCTTAAATCTTTTCTGAACCCTTTCAAGTTTCACAACATCTTTCCGATAGGAAGGAGACCAGAATTGCACACAATATTCCAACAGTGGCCTAATCTATGACCTGTACAGTTGCAACATGACCTCGCAATTCCTGTACTCTGTACACTGACCAATAAAGGAAAGCATACCAAACGCCGCCTTCACTATCCTATCTACCTGTGACTCCACTTTCAAGGAGCTGTGAACCTGCACACCAAGGTCTCTTTGTTCAGCAACACTCCCGAGGACCTTACCATGAAGTGTGTAAGTCCTGTTAAGATTTGTTTTCCCAAAATGCAGCACCTCGCATTTATCTAAATTAAACCCTATCTGTCACTTTTCAGCTCATAGCCCATCTGATCAAGATCCTGTTGTACTCTGAGGTAGCCTCCTTCACTGTCCAGTACACCTCCAATTTTGGTGTCATCAGCAAGTTTGAAATTTCAATGTTTGGTTTGTATTCGAAACATGCCTACCAAATGTTCAATTATATGGACATGACTGTTCAAGCTGGATCAGAAACTAATGAGTTCAGAATTTGCTTATGATTTTACGTTCAGGTTACTCAGTTGATAATTGAACCAAATATAATAGAAGGGTTCCTGGGTTCAATGAGTTAATCTACAGCATGTAACCTGCTCTTGACTGATATAGCAGTCAGAATGCTATAATACACCATGGGCCATGTTTCTGTTTCTGATCAGAATACTGAGCATTACCAAGTGATTCCCTGACATATTCCTCTTGCTCCATTCCATATGCTTACTCTCCCATCAGATTTGGGTTTAGTGGACAAAGTGGATATTCAATGACATTTTTGTTGATATCCTGACGGTTCTGTTTTGTTACTCCCACCACCCTCTGTCCACGGTGAGCCCAATATTCCTCCTTTCTCCAATCTGTCTTTATTCAAACATCCATTACACCCATGTTTTGTCTGTCTGTCCTTATTACACATTCATGAGTCATTAACCTCATTATGTCAGTGACACCCCCCCCCCCTTCCCTTTATTCCTCTGCCTGCTTATTCTGCTGATCGACATCTGTCCCAAACTTAGCAGATGCTTCCCATTGCCATAATGGTTATTTGTACCCTCCGTCTTTCGTTCTACTTTCACTCTCATACTCGCACCAACCGATCTGATCTTAAAACTCCATTTATTTCTGGCCTCCATCATTGTTCTCCCATTCTTGACTCTCTCAAATCTACAATTGTTTTTGCCTCTCCCATTGAATCCTTCATATGTGTTTGTCCTGGCCCTGTGTCACCTTTTGCCTTGCCGCTCCTATGTTCTGTCTCAGCAGTTCAGCCTTGAGATACATTGTGGCCCTATGGCTCTTCAAGAGTATGCAATTTAATTGAAAATTTGTCAGCACAGCCAAATGACAATTCATTGAAGTACCTATTATGCTATAAATAGAATCTTACATCATATTCTGTTTGTAGTGCAGTTAGAAGTTTTAAAATAATAAGAGATCAGTTTAATAGTACCAGTGAATAATAAGGATGTTGCTCAAGAATTGAAGGGGCAGTAAGATTCAACATATGATATGT
Organism: Hemiscyllium ocellatum; assembly: GCF_020745735.1. Taxonomy (NCBI): domain Eukaryota; kingdom Metazoa; phylum Chordata; class Chondrichthyes; order Orectolobiformes; family Hemiscylliidae; genus Hemiscyllium; species Hemiscyllium ocellatum. Next base: position 31,823,861 of record NC_083411.1, on the reverse strand, counting down.
TCAGAGTTTGAACCTTATGGAGACAATTGACAAAAAGCAAAGTAATGTAATATATTTGAAAAACTTCATAGTACCAACTGAAATAAGCTGGAAGAAACCTGTTTAGACCATGGGTGCCAAATAACATTGATTATACTTCCTTAATAAAGTTCTTGAATCATACATATATTCCTCAAAATGATCTATCAATTTGAATCCCAGCATAACTGTGTTTGGTGTAATAGATGTAAACAAATGATGATTCCATTTCAAATTTTTGCAAGATGAGGAATGAGGTCACTGTTCTAGCATTCACTCAATGTTTAACTATGAGGTTTGTTAGTTATCAATTACTGGGACCAGTAAGCATACATCCATCTGTGACTACACAAATTCCTGCAGGGAAAGAAAAATTGGCCAAAAAACCCATATTTAAGATCTTGAATTCTCCAAAATGTTGGATTGTGGGAGGAAGCCGGGTGCTCCCACAGTCCAAAGATGTGCAGGTCAGGTGAATTAGCCATGCTAAATTTCCCATAATTCCAGGTGCATTAGTCAGATGGAAATGGGTCTGGCTGGGTTACCCTTCAGAGGATTGTTGTGGACTGGTTCGGCTGAAGGGCCTGTTTCCACACTGTAGGGAATCTAATCTAAAATCAGAATGAAAGTAGATTTGTTAAATTCAATATTCGTAGTGCTTGAAACTGCATATTTAATGACTCGAGGAATGTGATTGATATTTGCTTAACCACGTGAATTTAGTTATGAATGGTACTGTTACACATAGGTTAATATTTATCTTAACATTTGACTTGAAACACACTCCTGCCGTGCATCACATTCTATAACTATTTTATGACCATAGAACTCTGTTTTTGATTTTGGCTCACTGTTATGTTGAAGTTGAAGTTTACACATTTTCCTTGTTATGTTTCAAAATGGGTAATTGGGTGTTGTTGCACATCATTCAACAACTGGTTCTAGAAATTAATGTGCGAAAGTCTTCAGACCTTCAAATTGATAGGAATTTATGTGCATTCATACATCTGGGTAAAACTGCAAGTTATAGGAAAATGAAGTATGTAATGTATGAAACTCTACAAAACTTATTCATGTTTTCATCCTTAGTTATAAGCAACAGAAGTTTAATTTGTTACGAGAAGAAAATGAAGGATATGGAAAACTTTTTACTGAACTGGGCCAAGACTTATCTGGAAACCTCACAAGTGACCTAATACTAGAAAACATCAAATCACTTATAGGTAAAGTAGCACAATTAAAAGAAATAGATTCTTCATTGTTATATCCAAACAGTGGCTTATTTGAGTATACAGAAAGTGACATTTTTGCTGTATAGATTGCACTTGTCTTTGCTCCCACATTTAGGGCGTTTGGCTAATTGGTGAGACCTTTTGATTGGGAGCATTTATAGGACCTTGAGATCACATCCGACCATGGATGATCAGTTGTGAAATGTATTATGTAATCGTTTGGTTTATAACCAATGCTGAGACAATTTTGCAAGTATGAATTTAAAATCTCTTGTAGCTCTTATTTTATGTCCATGATGACATGACTTTTAAGGCCATGAGTTTTGCTCGACTAATATAGTTCCAGTTTTGCAAATAATGTACCTGTCCTACAGGAAGAAAAAAATAAGTCACTTGAGGCTGGAACACAGGTTTGATTTGCTTTAATTTGGGGTTTTCAACTTTGATATTGTTTTTACATTCCAGCAGGTTCTGTTTACGAGAAATTAAAATTGTTCTGATTAACTTGATATCTGGTGATGGCAGTATTACAAAACCTTTAGTGAATGATTTTAATTTCCCTCTTTGCTTTCAAGGTTGCTTTAATCTGGATCCAAACAGAGTTTTGGATATTATCCTAGAAGTTTACGAATGTAGGCCAGAACACGATGACTTTTTTGTACCTTTGATAGAATCCTACATGTGCATGTGTGAACTACAGACTCTTTGTCATATCTTGGGATTCAAATTTAAATTTTATCAGGTACTGTAGAAAAAGTATTTCATTTTTAATGCAATTCCATTTGTTCTATAATCATGATATTGAGATAGAGTGAGTTGATGGCTCGCGAGAGTTAGTGTTGAGTAATGATTCGCTCTGTACTGATAGCGGGCATTGTCTGTGAGCATTTGAACTTGAACTGGTTTGTTGTGCATGGTTCTTTTTGTATTTTATGGCTATTTAAATTTTGAAAAATTTGACTGATGTTGACTGGAGGTACTTATTGTTTTGATGGTATATTCTCTCACCTCCCTCCTGCACTGTAGAACTGCTCAGCTGATGCCTTTTAGTTCTAGACTGTGGGAAAAGGTGTTGAGAAGACAGCCTCTCAAAACTGAGGTAAGTACCTGCATTCAACAATATAAACTTGTCTAGCTAAAAGGTTATGTATCTGAAATTTCTGATTTGTTAAATTATTCAGCACAGTTCTTATCATTTGAAATAGTTGTTGCTCTTTACAACTACAATCTTTCATATCACCAGAGTTTAATAGTTTATACGGTCATTAGTTGTGCAGTTATCTGCCTTAAATTGGCAATGATACTCCTAAGCTATTCCTATTTTCTTGTTAATTTCTTAATTTAGTTTGCTTAAAAAAGCATGAACTTTAAATATGTTACTTAAAATTTAAACTATGGGTTTAATAACACATGATGCTACTTGATTTATGTCTACATTTCTTTTCTATTTATTCATCTTGTGAATATCAAGAAAAGTGAATCTAACCAGAAATAGTCATCTGCCTTGTTCTGCAGAGAAGATAATATTGCAGTTCACAATTCTTTCATTTTAAAATAGACATTTTTGTTGAATGTTTAAACTTGTTGTATATGGAATTTCAAGATCTCTTGACTTTTGTTCTCAATAGAAAAATAGTGATTGTAAACATTGAGCTTTCACTGGTTTTGATCATATTAATGGAAAGGAAGTATTAGATAAAGCATTTTGCATGGTTCAGTGAGGCATGAACATGTGAGTAAGCAAACTTTTGGTGCCTAATCAAGCTACATTTTGAATTTAAGGAACCAAATGGAGAAACACCGCCTTCACTTTATCGGGTAGCTGCAATACTACTACAAAACAACTTGGTAGAACTTGATGATCTTTATGTGCACGTAAGTGAGCTAATGCTTGAGATTGTGATGAATTTTTGCCAATTTTTTGAAATCTAATTTGGAGTGATGTTTTATTTTGTGTGAAACATAAATAGTTAGGCCACTTAAAATTATGATGAGATTCAGTTGAAATGTGATACCTTGGTGTTCCACCCACAATCATAATTCTGTGTTCCGGTATTATAACAGCAAACTTGTGGCAATGGAAATAAATGAGGTTAGAGTTGCTTAAACCACAAGATATTTGTAGTTCTGTAATTAATGTTAATAATCTGGATGTCGCTAGCCAGGAGTTTCTAAGCATGTTCAAAATCCAATATGCCGTCAATTCAGCATTTGTGTCTCTTACAGATAACACAGTGATATTTGTTCAGTAAGCAATCAAACATCATATTACATAAAAAATAATAAGTGCTATAAAAACTCAGGTCTGGCAACATCTGTGGAGAGAGAAACAAAGTTACTGTTTTGCGTCCAGTGACCCATTTCGATGAAGGACCATCAGAAGAAACATAGGCAAGAAAATCGTAAGAACACCAACTACTGCCCTCCATCAACTGATAAATTATTGCATCTCCATTTTGGACTATATTGGCAAGAATTACAGAGTGTTGCAAGGCCACACAATGTACTTTGGGTAGGGAGTTTCATTGTCCCTTGCTCGACGTAGCTCAGTCACTCCATTAATCACTGAACTGTCTGAATCCTGAAGAACCTATCTGGCAGATTGTCTGCAGAAGGTCATCAGGGAAGCAACAAATAGCTTCAAAAATGCCACCACTTGAATTCATCTGTACCTATCTGCGACAGATGTGCTTGTCTTGATAGTAATCGTAGGATGACCAGATAAAGTCTTGAGATGAAGCCTGATTTGACATTGAAGTTGTGTTGCATGGCACTGTCACTTCTCAAAATGAGAACAATTCAGAACAAATTTCAGTGCAAATCTGGATATTTTTGAACAACCATGACCCATGAGCAGCAGTCAAATAGTTTTCAATCCTAATCTTTAACTTCCAAGCCTGTCATGTATCTCACTCAACTACTCCAGCCAGGGGATCAATAATGATCCAATGAGGACTTCAAATGAAAATGCCACAAACAACAGGAATACCTAAAACCAAGGAGTAGTCTGATGAAGCAACATGGTCAGAAAGAAAAGCAGCATCTGACAGGGCAAATGATCCCACAGTCAGTGCATCAGGTTAAAGCTCAGCAGTGCTGGATGCAGCTATGAGTGGTAATGGACAACTAGAGAAGGCTGCATCTGATCCCTGTCCTCGATGACAGATGAGCCTAACATGTTTGGACAGCATGGTGACACAACGGTTAGCACTGCTGCCTCACAGTGCCAGGGACCCAGGTTTGGTGCCAGCGACCCAGGTTTGGTGCCAGCCTTGGGTGATTGTGTGTGACGTTTTCATGTTCTTCCCTTGCCTGTGTGGGTTTCCACTGGATGCTCTGGTTTCCTCCCACAGTCCAAAGATGTGCAGGGCAGATGGATTAGTCATGGTAAATGCGAGGTTACGTTGATCAGATTGGGGGTGGTGTGGATCTGAGTGGGATGTTCTTTGGAAAGTCAGTGTAGCCTCAATGGGCTAAATGGCCTCCACCTGCACTGAAGGGATTCTAAGATTCTGTGTTAAAAGGACAAGGCTGAAGTATTTATATTTATCTTCAGGCTCAAATGTTAACTGGATAATTCCTCACAACCACCTCCTGAGGTTCCTAAAATAATAGATGCTAGACTTCAGCCAATTCTGTTCACTCCATGGATATTACTGGCTGAAGACACTAGTATTGACACATTGTGGGTCCGGTTTTGAGGTCATACACTTCAAAACTAATGACATCTCTGGCTAATCTGTTCCAGTATAACTACAGTATCTAATAATGTGTAAAGATTATCCAGAAAAAAATGGAATAATCCATTCCAGCCAATAACACTCCATCAGCATACTCTTTACCATCAACATAATGATGCAAGGGGTCATTAACTGTGTTATCACATCGAATTTAGTCACCATTAGCCTGCTCACCCAGTTCTCAGTTTGGGTTTAGTCAGGTACATTTTGCACAGGTTAAAACATTTTCATAATCATTTTGATATTCAGCCCATGTTTTTATTTTTGCTACATTTTTCAAATTAGATATGACGTTCTTCACCAGACGGGAGAAATCCATTTTTGTGTCTTGTCTCCAAAAATTAGTGTTCAGTTATTCCAGCCAAGTGAGATTTTACAATACAAAATTCATGACAAAAAGAAAAAGGCATTCTTATGTTTATGTAATTTCTTCATGTCCGTAGGGAAAACCATGTACCACAAAAGCACTGTTCTTTGAGCTTAATGACTCTTGTAACATTGTAAACTGCAGTCAACTTTGCACAGCAGATGCCCACATACAACAGTGTAATCATGTATTTTATGATATTGAGGGATTAGTAATAGTCAGGACACAAGGATAAACTGATCACTTCTGAAAAACAGTGCCACATGACTCTTTCACATTTACTTGCAAAGGCGGACATGGTTTGATCTGAAAGGTGGCACATCTGAGAATGCTGCATTTTCTTGGTACTGGATTAGGCTATTGGCCTTGATTTGACATTTTTAAGTTTGTTGATCTTGAATCTTTCACAAAATTGAGGTGTACTTTCTTTGTGGCAATAAATGTTAAAGTTGTGCTAGCAGCTATTCTTACTTACTGGAATAATCAACCTGAACTGTTGCTGTTAAGGGATAAATTAATAATTTGAATTATATTTTAGTAACTTAAATGCTCCAAGATTTATTGAAGCCTTTGATTTAGTATTTAATCCAAATGTGGAAATTACTTGATTTGAGGTGGGATATAATCCTGTACCAAGAAATCAGATTGGAATTAATATTTATACTTATTCATTTTCCTTATTGCTTTTGGTTGAAATTAATCCATTCATAAATTGTCTTAGTTTGACTGTATACTGTGTAAGGATTGCAACTTTAAATTGTTTCTCTCCTTTTACCTCCTTCCAGTTATGTCACATAAAACATAATAATACAATTAATTTTGTAGTCAAGAGTGTGGTGCTGGAAAAGCACAGCAAGTCAGGCAACATCCGAGGAGCATGAGAATCGACGTTTCGGGCATAAGCCCTTTATCAGGAAGGGCTGATGTCCGAAACGTCGATTCTCCTCCTCCGATGCTGCCTGATCTGTGATTTTCCAGCACCATACGCTTGATTCTGACCTCCAGCATTTGCAGTCCTCATTTTCTCCTAATTAATTTTGCAATTAGTTTACGGAGTTGAGAGCATTTTGAGTAGCATGCTGTGATGCAGGAAGATATTTGAATGTTTCCTGTATGCAGGCTGTAATGTGATATCAGTCAGGTGGTTCTGATGGTTCATAGTAAATGAGTACATAATATTGAGTAAGAAAAAGCAGCTTGTGTAGGCAAAAAGAAATGAATTAAGCAAGTATCACTTGCAAATACAGGTCTAAAAGTCGACTGCCAACATATGTAGGAGTGGAGGTGAAATAGGTAATGAGGAATGGAGCAGTTCCTATTAACTGCAAAGAGTATATATGCTTCAAGGTACAAGGCAATTTGCAAGGCAAGAATATTGATTGAGAGCTTACCTGTCAAGGAAGGAATGAGTGTTCACTGCATATGACAAAAATTAAAGAATGAGCAGGCAGGGAGTGGTTAAATTTAATGCAGAGATGTGGGAGTTGATGAGTTGGCAGGAGGTATCAGATGGCAATGTTGTCTCAGTGCCTGATATTGCTATTACAGTTCTTAGAATGTGTACAAGAGCAGATGGACATAGGATTCCTGAAGATGCATCCTTGATAGAATGTGGGGAAATAGCTGATGACGTCTTGAAAAATAATGTCTTGAAACAGTACAGAGGAGGATGTACTGGATTCTTAAAATGCATAAAGGTGGATAAATCCCCAAGACCAGATCAGATGTAGCAGAAAGCTCTGGTAGCTAGGGAAGTGATTGCTGGGCCCCTTGCTGAGATATTTGGATCATTGATAGTCACAGATGAGGTATCGGAAGACTGAAGGTTGGCCAACAGGGTCGCACTATTGAAGAAAGGTGGTAAGGGAAAGCCAGGGAATTGTAGATGTGTGAGTCTTACAATGGTTGTGGGCAGATTGTTGGATGAAATCCTGAGGGACAGGATTCACATGTATTTGGAAAGGCAAGGACTGACTAGAGATAGTCAGCATGGCTTTGTGCGTGGGAAAATCATGTCTCACAAAATTAATTGAGTCTTTTGAATAAGTAACAAAGACGATTAAGGGCACAGCAGTGGACGTGATCAGTGCTAGGTTTACTGCTCATTGTCATTTATATAAATGATTTGGATGTGAGCATAAGAGGTATATTTAGTAAGTTTGCAGATGGCACAACAATTGGAGGTATAGTGGACAGCGAAGAAGGCTACCTCAGTACAATGGGATCTTGAGATGGGCCAGTGGGCCAAGGAAAAGCAGATGAAGTTTAATTTAGATAAACATGAGGCATTTTGGCATGGTAAATCAAGGCAAAACTTACACTTACTGGTAAAGTCCTGGGGAGTGTTTCTGAACGAAGAGACCTTGGAGTGCAAGTTCATTGTTCCTTGAAAGTAGAATCGCAGGCAGGTAGGATAGTGAAGAAAGTGTTTAATATGCTTCCCTTTATTGGTCAGAGCACTGAGTTTAGGAGTTGGGCGTCATGTTGCGACTGTACGGGACATTGGTTAGGCTACTTTTGGAATATTGTGCAGTTCTGGTCTCCTTCCTGTGAAACTTGACAGGATTCAGAAAAGATTTACAAGGATGTTGCCAGGGTTGGAGGATTTGACTTATAAGGGGAGGCTGAAACAGGCTGGGGCTGTTTTCCGTGGAGGCTGAGGGGTGACTTTATAGAGGTTTATAAAATCATGAGGAGCTTGGATAGGATAAATAGGTAGGGTCTTTTCCCTGGGGTGGGGGAGTCCAGAACTAGAGAACGTAAGTTTAGGATGAGAAGGGAGAAAGTTAAAAGGGACCTAAGGGGCAACATTTTTACACAGAGGTTGGTGTGTGTATGGAATGAACTGCCAGAGGAAGTGGTGAAGGCTGGTACAATTACAGCATTTGAAAGGCATCTGGATGGGTATATTAATAAGAAGGGTTTAGAGGGATATAGGCTAAGTACTGGCAAATGGGACTAGATTAGGTTAGGATATCTGGTTGGCATGGACAAGTTGGACCAAAGGGTCTGTTTCCAAGCTATGCATGTCTATGACTTTCTGAATGTGGAGGAGTTAACCTATTGGATCTTGAGCTTTGGAATGGAGGCATTGAGTACATTGAATTTATGTGTACTTGAGTGAATCCAGTTCTCATCACAACTCTCCAGCAAGGATGTAGGAGTCCTTAAAAATGTGCAGAGAAATATATCTGAATGATTTCAGGGATTAGGCATTTTAAATGCAAGACTTATTGGAAAAGATTAGATTGTTCCCTTTGAAGCAAAAGGATTATAAGGAGGGATTTGAAGATGGTGTCCAAGATTACAACAGAGGTGTATGAGGTAGACAAAGAAAAATTGTTCCTTTTAGTAGGTAATGCAATGGCGAGTGAACACCAGTGAACTAATCTGGAGAATAGAAATTGGGGTTGAGGTTGGAGCTCCTGAAGAAGCACTTCTTTGCACTGTGAGTGGTACTGACCTGGAACTTGCCTTACTGGTACCTGCGGCGATGCTGCTGACTTGGGTGGAAGCCAAGGTGTTGAATTAAATCATAAGGTAGTTCTATGTGTATTAAAGGAAAATAAACGTGCAGAGATTCCGAGATCGAGTGGGGAATGGGACTGACTGCATGACTTTACGGTGAATTGAAGTGCATTCTATGGCTTGAATGGCTGCTTCCTGTGTTGTACATGATTGACTTGCCCAACTCTTCTGGTCAATGACAGTGTGGGTGCGTCCATTGCTGTGATTCAAACTGCCCACTTAGCCCTTTACCATGGTAACTTTGCTGCTTGTACCTCTTGCTCCTGTTTGAATTCAGTATGGTTTCGGACTCCAAGCAGTAAACATAATTTCCATGAGGCCACGTCCCCTTTTTTTCATCCTGAGCGGAAAAATTCCACTTTAGGGCTGCAAAGGATGTCTCAACCTTTCTCTCAGCCCCTGACATTGTTAACCCTCACCATCTGATCCAGACGTTGCTCATCGTGTATTTTAACCCTAACATTGCATACCCCTCCCATACACTTTGACATTGTTCTTCCCACTTCTGTTTTTTTTAATCTACCCTCTCTGTCCTAAACCATGTTCATTTGCCCCTCCTGCTCTCACACCTCTGACATGAGCCAGAATTTCTAGAAGGTGAATTCAGGGAGAGGCTGAATGACATTGCCAGGAAAGAGAGGGAATATTTGTTGTAAAGTGGAATGTTAGGATTGTTGGAGGGCCAGTGACCGGATTGCAGTGAGCACTGTCAAGGTGGGGATTTCGTAAAAACACTGCCAAGTGGCAGGGATGAAGATTGTTGGGAGAATTAGTAAGGTGATGATTTCTGTTTTGCTTAGAATTGTCTCCTTGAGCAAACTTGCACATGCTTCACATATATCTGAATAGATCATAATAAAAATACCAGCCTACCATAAAATAATCAATTCAAGTCTGAGAGTTATGACTGTCACTCCCACTGTCATGCAGAATAGTGTATAAGTCCAGACAGCATACAATCAACAATTAGAAGTTTAAACTCTCCACTTAGATCCCATCACATGTATGCATCAGGATTTCATTGGGGCACAAAATTCAATAGTGACTGGTTATTTGTCAATTTCCATCCAGAAAAATCAGACCAAGGCTCGACTTAAAAGCTGCATTAAGATTTGTAGAAAATTAAAATAGACATTACCAGGAAGGGGGAGCTAAACCCAGGGATTAAGTTGTTAAGTGAAGTGTTTTTTATTCGACATGAAAGGACTAACTTCTTGTTGAAGATCAATAGGTATTATAATCTAGGTCAGCATCTCTCATTGTAATTGTCTGTCTTCCCTGCTCTTCCAGCTCCTTCCACTGGATGCCAATATTCTAGAACACCATAAACGTGAAATAGTTGAAGCTAAGCAAATTGCACGAAAGCTTACTCTGGTAGTACTCTCTGCAGATAAGCCAGATGAGAAGGAGAAGGAGAAGGAGGAAGAAAAGAATGAAAAAGTGAGTTGAGATTATAAATTAACTACATACTATGGTGATTAAATGTTTACCTTGCTTTGTTAACCTGACCTATTGTCTCAGTTTTGCCACCGAAAGTGTGAAGAAGTCAATATTTTTCAGAAAGTTTGTCTGAAATGATGGATTGACCACCTGTAAAAAGGTGTGATCCGAATTCAGTGTTTTAAAAATGCCATCATTTACTTTTTCGGGGTGTTCACTGTTGTGTTCTTGATTTAGGTTATTCAATGTTTACTCAGATTCGTAAAGGTACACTGAATCTACCAATAATTTTGGATTGAAAGGTAATTTTACTCACCCAAAAACGTGTCACCACGTGTTACACGGGAGAGTCAAGTTCAGTTCATATGCAACTTCATTAAAATTTGAGTTCAGGATATGATGATTTTGTTAAGGTCATTTAACTCAGCACACAACAGGATTGGATATGTTGCTTTCAGGTAGCTGTAAATTAGGTATTGGTAACTGATTGTGGAACTTTTAATTTTCCTATCCTCTCAATTTGTTGGGCAATGCTTGACATCTATACATGCTACACAACATCTACCAAACTTGAGATTTTAGTTTTGATCAGACACTGGGTGAGGTTCCCCTATTCTTTACAATTCTAGACGGGACACCCCCAACTGTTAAGCTGCCAGCTCAGGAGGGATGAACTTGTTCTCCTTCTTGCTTCACCCACCACTTGGTTAGTTGCAGCAAGCTTAATTTACAAAAGATGTCTTTCCTTGTGGATACCTTTCTCCCAGATGCATATGAACTTAGGTTTTAAAAGGAACTAATTTTCCCAGGCTTTCTTGAATTAATGAAAAGCACAAGTATATTCATTCCTACTGAAAACAAAATATGTGGAAATCACAGCAGGTCAGGCAGCATCCATGACAAGAGAGCAAGCTAACATTTTGAGTCCAGGTGACTTCATAAGGGCACTGAGAGTCATTCAGCCTCAAAATGTTAGCTTGCTGTCTCTCCAAAGAAGCTGCCTGACCCACTGTGATTTCTAGCATTTTTAGTTTACAGTACAGATTCCAGCATCTATAGTAATTTGCTCCTCCTTATTAATTCTTACACATGTGAAGAAATACTGATGTGACATGCAGCTTAGGACTAAGAGCTGAGTCCAAAAGATCAACCGGAAGAAAGGTTATATGGGTCAGTCTCTGAATTGTTTATGAAGAGCAGATTATGTTATTTGGTTACACTAGTCACATTAACATTGGGCATTGAACAGACTATGTTTAAGATTCTTCGTTTTGAATGCTGATTTAAGTTACTTTTGTCCTGATTTTTAACTGGTTTGCAGCACTTGGAATGAGAGGATGGTCTTTAGCTGCAGCACATATTGATTCAGTTCTTTGACTGTAATATTCCCATCCCCCGAACACTTGAATACTGTCTCGTACCCACGAAAGCATTGAACCTCACTTTTCCACTCCAGTTGAGTTGAATAATTTTTTTAAAACTCCTGACTTTGTGTATTTTTGAAAGGAAAAAGACACAAAAATGTGTCTGCAGTTTGGGATACAATCTACAGAGATGACTTATAATTGAGCAGGGGCACATCAGCCCTCACCATCCTTGTATTCACAAGAGATTGCAGTCCAGTCTGTTTGACATTTCTTGGGCATTTTTTAAAGATGTTACAACACATCATTCTCACATAAAATGTTTTAAAATATTTTAATCAGTCTTTTTGGAGATATTATGATAAGTCCAGGGCAAATTCTAGAACTTGTGGATCACAGAAGGTGCAGTTGTTGTTTCTGTAATAGTCCTCTTCTGAAAAAAAACACACGTTTCAGAATTAAGAGCTAAAAATGTCCACATACTTCAAGATTCTGACTTTTTAATGACATATAGCTTCATGAAGTTCATATTCCTGATGTACTTGAATTTGGGCTTCAATGTGTAAAGGTTACACATGCCGACTTAAAGTTATTTTATTTCAAGGATTATTAGTAAAATTTTTAGTGTAGAAACTCTAAAGTCATTATTTGCTCAACTGGAGAACCTCTAACTTGATCAGTGGTTGTTTTTCCTCATTCATGAACAAAGCTGGAGATTAATTATAATTGTGAGTTTATTGCTTTTCATGCCTTTTCTCTCAATATTAAATTGAAACATTTCATCTCTTTACAGCCTCCTGACAATCAGAAACTTGGATTATTGGAAGCTCTTCTAAAGATTGGTGATTGGTATCATGCACAGTGTATCATGGATCAAATACCACCTTTTTATGCCACAGCTCACAAATCTATAGCACTTGCTCTCTGCCAATTGATTCATGTCATTACTGAACCCTTATATAGAAGGTGAGTCACTTTGTCGGGATCATTAAGTGTAATTTGTTCTGGAATTGATTTTACTTTCTGTACTGTTTTAATGAGTTTCATTTTTAACGGAGGACAAAACAATGTTTTTTTTTCTCTGGAAAGAAGCTCTAATTATTTGCAGGCATGTGTAACATGGCAAAATTTATCTGGTGCTGGCTGCCTTCTGACAACTTTTCTAAGTTTTTTTGTTTATACGAAATGGTGTTGTTGCATTGTTTGGTGGGTAGCAGAGTATGATAAGTTTGCATAGGTAAATGAAACATAAACACTTCTGAGTTTCTAATGGAAATAAGAATCAAATGAATGACTTCACAATAAGTACCAAGTTCACTTTATTTCATGACCTGCAAAGTCATTTGAAGTCTGCAATTAATCATTGCTCCCAGTGCACTGTCACTGAGAGTCATCTGATAGTATGCAACTCCTGAGTATAAACGCTTGTTTTATTACTGTGTTGTTGCTGAACCAGATTAAGATAAAACAATGTTAGAAAGGTTCTTGTTTTGATTGACCATCAAAGTAATTCTGCAACATGTTAGTTTGTTGCAACAAATGTAGCTTTTGTCTCTGACCATTTTTCACATAATTTTCTGTCATATTCATCTGTCATAGTGAAAGCCATGATTTTAACCTTTTTTTCATTGTTTACTTGCACTGAAGTCTTGATACCTCTTATCCACTGTGGGGAGAGTTAAATACTGCTGTGCATTACTGAGAAGTGTTCCCTCTGCTAAGTGGAGGCTATGGCTTGGTTCCAGGGTTTTGCATTTGTGCAATGAGAAAATCAGGAGCTACTTCATCGGTAATGTTACGAGCATCTCTGGTTCACTAAATGATATTTCGGAGCTTCTGATCAGACTGCATTAGGAATTTCTGAGCAGTTTTGGGTCCAGTATCTAAGAAAGAATGTACTGACATTGGAGAGGATCCAGAGCAATTATTCAAATATGATCCCAGGAATGAAAGGATTGTTTTTGAGGTGCAGTTGATGAAGCTGGGTCAGTACTCCATAAAGTTTACAAGGATGAGGGGCAATCTCATTGACATTTGCAGAATACTTAGAGGCCTGGATTGAGTGGATGTAGAGAAGACATTTCCATGCGGAGGAGAGAATGGGATTTGAGAGCACTGTCTTAGAATGAAGGGATGACCTTTAGAACTGAGATGAGGAGGAAATTCTTCAAGTGATGACTCTGGAACTCATGGTCACAGAGGACTGTTGAGGCCAAGTTATTGAGTGTATTTAAGACAGAGATAGGTTCTTGATGAGTAAGTGGATCAAATTTTCTGGGGAGAAGTCAGAAGAATGGGGCTGAGGAAGATATCAACCATAATTGAATGCCGACGCAGATTCGATGGGTCAAATAACCTAACTCTGCTTCGATATCTTATGGTCTTATGGATTAATTTTCTATTAGCCTGTCAGTCTTGTCTCTAGTCAGTATCTTAAGTGGTTGCAAAAGCTTTTGATGTTTCGTTTTTTGAAGCAGTAATGACTTGACTGATTAATTATTGATTAACTCTTGTTCTGTCCTGGCAAAGCTTTTTTTTCTGTTTTGTAATGACCCCTTCAAATTAAGCTCGTCCATTAGATGCAGCAATTGTTTCTTTGGCTGCATTGCTACTAAACTGGTCAGCTCCAAAGTTCTATCCTATTTCTGGTCCTCAAGAGTACTGTGGTGATAAATGGTTTAACCCCCAAGAGTATTGTCTTCTCAGTTGGCAAACAATTATAGATGCTCCCTACTTTAAAAATCCTGCATATTTGCCTTTGATTTTCTACTCAACAGCTTTGCCTCCAATCCCCTCTGCAAAATTTTCAAAATGCTGTGGCCTCTGAAATATAAAACTTTCTTTCCTTCTGCACGGTGGCTCAGTGAGTAACACTGCCTCACAGTGCCATGGACCCGGGTTTAATTCCCCCTTGGGCAACTGTCTGTGTGGAGTTTGCGCATTCTCCCCGGGTCTGCGTGGGTCTCCTCTGGGTGCTCCAGTTTCCTCCCACAGGCCAAAGATGTGCAGGTTAGGTGAATTGGCAATGCTAAATTGCCCGTAGTGTTAGTTGGATTAGCCAGGGGTAAATATAGGGAGGTGGGTTTCTCTTCGGAGGGTTGGTGTGGACTTGTTGGGCCGAAGGGCCTGTTTCCACGCTTTAGGTAATCTAATCTAATCTTCAATTTCATATTCTTCGATGCACCCTGCCACAGTACTGACACATCCCCTGTTTTGTTCCTAAAGATTTCCTGACTGTGATTAGTTATGATTTGGGGATGCCGGTGTTGGAGTGGGGTGTACAAAGTTAAAAATCACACAACACCAAGTTATAGTCCAACAGGTTTAATTGGAAGCTCACTAGCTTTCAGAGCACCTGATGAACCACCTGATGAAGGAGCAGCGCTCTGAAAGCTAGTGTGCTTCCAATTAAACATGTTGGACTATAGCCTGGTGTTATGTGATTTTTAACTGTGATTTGTTATGCTCAATTAGCTTTTATCATCCCAGACGTCTCTGCCACCTTTCTCATAACCGAACATACCACCCTCCTCCAATGTTTCTCTGTTGTTCAGCAGAGTTGCATCACTGGATTCTACTTTTGACAGTTTATAATCAGGCAGTAAAATCTTCTTGAAATATGTAAAAAGGAAAACAGAAGCTGAAGTGAACATTATCTTCTTGGAGAATGACGCTGGGGCCACATAATTGGGAACCAGGAAATGACAGGAGTTGATTTAAATAATTGCAACAGCCTTCACAAAAGAAGACATGAATAGCATTCCAAAATTAATAAATATTAATGGGACAGAAGAAGGACAGAAAATAAATACGATAACTTCGTGTTGAGAAAGTGCTAAGGAAACTAATGGTGTTAAATGTTGATAAGCCCACTGGACGTGATGGGATGCGCCCAAGGATATTAAACAAAATAGTTGCAGAGCTAGTGAAGCACTGGTAGTAATGTAAGAAAAATTCTTAAATTCTGGAAAACTTTTAATGTAACACCTTTATTTAAAAAGAAATCAAGAAAACACAGTTAACTATATGTCAGTTAGCTTGACATCTGTTGGTTGGAAAATTATCTCCAGCATCTGCAGACCTAATTTTTTACTGGAAAATTATGGAATCTGTTATGAAGGTTGTAATAGCAGAGCCTTTATAAATAGATAACATGATCAAAACAAGACTCGAGACTTCAAAAGCAGAAGTTATACCTGATAAATATACCAGAATTCTTCAGCAGGTAACAAGCAGACTCGATAAAGGGAAAGCAGAGGACTCCATACATTTGGAGTTCAACCTGGATAAATGTGAGGTGATACATTTTGGAAGGTTGAGTATGAAAGCTGAGTACAGGATTAAGGATAGAATTCTTGGCAGTGTGGAGGAACAAAGGGATCTTGGTGTGCAGGTACATAGATCCCTTAAAATGGCCACCCAAGTGGACAGGATTGTTAAGAAAGCATATGGTGTTTTGACTTTCATTAACAGGGGGATTGAGTTTAAGAGTCATGAGATCTTGTTGCAGTTCTATAAAACTTTGGTTTGACCGCAATTGGAATACTGCGTCCAGTTCTGGCCGCCCTATTATAGGAAAGATGTGGATGCTTTGGAGAGTGTTCAGAGGAGATTTACCTGGATGCTGCCTGGACTGGAGGGCTTATCTTATGAAGAGAGGTTGACTGAGCTTGGACTTTTTTCATTGGAGAAAAGGAGGAGGAGAGGGGACTTAATTGAGGTATACAAGATAATGAGAGGCATAGATAGAATCGATAGCCAGAGACTATTTCCCAGGGCAGAAATGACTAACACGAGGGGTCGTAGTTTTAAGCTGGTTGGATGAAAGTATAGAGGG
This sequence comes from Hemiscyllium ocellatum, assembly GCF_020745735.1. NCBI lineage: Eukaryota > Metazoa > Chordata > Chondrichthyes > Orectolobiformes > Hemiscylliidae > Hemiscyllium > Hemiscyllium ocellatum. The sequence continues at coordinate 31,807,335 of NC_083411.1, read as the reverse complement.
GATGTCAGAGGTGGGTTCTTTACGCAGAGAGTTTAGAGAGCATGGAATGTGTTGCCAGCAGCAGTTGTGGAAGCAAGGTCATTGGGGACATTTAAGAGACTGCTGGACATGCATATGGTCTCAGAATTTTGAGAGTGCATACATGAGGATCAGTGGTCAGCACAACATCATGGGCTGAAGGGTCTGTTCTGTGCTGTACTGTTCTATGTTCTATTTGCATTTTCAGAAGGCATTTGAATAGTACCTAATAAGGTAAGAACCTACTTAATTGTGATGTTGTCTTCATACTCGTTAATACTCCTCGAGATACTGCTTCTTGGTGAGAGCGCGCAGTTAAAACTGAACACGTACGCCCATGTAGCCATTCACAGAGACATGATTGTGTGCAATTTGAATATTGAAGGGTATTTGACATTTTGAAAAAAGATGTTATTCTGTTCTGTTCAAGGATGTCATTAGTACAGTACTGGTAATTGTTTTTTTGAGCTAGTGTTGCAATGTACAATCTGTTTGGTCAATATAACAGTAAATGTAAAGGATCAATTATGTGAGTAATTTATCTAAGTCTCCAAGTAGTAATTGCAGTATTGGACAGTGTCCTGCAAGAATCGGGTACATTAAAAAAGTATCACAATCAGTACGGATAGCTTTACCAATCTGCCCAGTTAACAAGTATATTTAGAGGCAGCTTGGATACTGCATCTGTACACAGTATTCAAAACAGTTTCTTAGAGCATCAACCAGAGACCATGCTATTCAAAAATGAGAGGTGACCTTACTGAAGCCTCTATGATTGTGAGGAGACTTGACAAGAGGAGGGTATTTCTTCTTGTGAAACTGAAACTTGTGGATACAATGTAGAGAATTGGGGATCTCCCTTATAAGATAAAAATGAGTGTTCTTCTCTTCCCCCACCTCCCCCCAACCGTGAGAATCCTTGGTGTGTTGTATTCTGGGACTTTTATTCACTGCCTAATTGGGCAGATTTCTGATTGATTAAAGGAGTTGTGGGTTATGGAGCAGACAGGAAAGTAGACCACATCGGCCATGATCCTCTTCAGTTGCAGTGCAGATTTAAAGTTTAATGGGCTACCATTGTTCTGAAGTCCTGTGTCGAGTGTTCATATGTTATCATGCAGATATGAGCCAGCTTCTGTGTGTATGCTTATGACATGCAGCCTCTTAAATGGGAGCCATCATCATCACCTTATTCTCTTCACAGCCTTGTTTTTCCCTCTATCTGCAACTTTATCTATTCTTGACAGCCCAATGAGACCCTGAAATTCTTTTGACTGTGATCCTTCTCCATGTTTCACTGTTATCAACTGTATATGTAGCTGTCCTGCCCACCCTTTGGAATTTCCGTGTTCAAACCCCAATGTCCTAAATTTGCTTCTGCTGTTAGACCTTCTTAAACTTTCTGCAATTCTCTAAGGTTGGATTTACATGCATTTGGAGAGGCAAGGATGATTAGGGATTGTGGCCGAGGGGAATTATGTCTCTCAAATGTGATTGAGCTTTTTAAGGAAGACCGATGAGGGCAGAGTGATAGACATTGTTTACACGGACTCCTTTGACATGATTCCACATGATGAGCTAATTTACAAAGTTAGGTTACATGGGGTTCAGGATGAACTTTCCAATTGGAAAGTAGGCTTGACGGCACAAGACGGAAGGGCGTGATGGTGGAGAGGTTTTTTTTGGATTTGAGACCTATGACCAGCAGTGAACCACAGGGATTGGTGTTCGGTCCACTGCTTTTTGTCATTTATATAAATGATCTGGATAAGAACTTATGAGGCATAGTTAGTAAGTTTGTGGGTGATACCAAAATTGGTGGTATTGTGGACAGTGAAGATGACAGAGAAATTTTGATCAATTGGATACATGGGCAGAAGAGTGGTAGATGGAGTTTAGTTTGGATAAACGTGAGATATTACTTTTTGGTCAAAAAAAAAAGGCAGGACCCTGAGTACTGTTGTATAACAGAGACCTATCAGTTTAGGTGCATAATTCTTTGAAATTTGCGTCACAGGTAGACAGGGAGATTAAAGTGTTTCGAATGCTTGCTGTCATTGCTCGGACCTTTTGAGTACAGGAATTGGGATGCCATATTGATGTTATACAGGATGTTGGTGAGACCTGTTCTGGAGTGGGCAGAATTGTGTGCAGTTTTGGTTGTCCTGCTCTACAAAGGATATTATTAATTTCAAAAAAATTTACTGGAATGTTGGTGGAAATGGAAGGTTTGAGTTATTGGGGAGGGTAGATAGGCTGAAACTTTTTTTTTCACTGGAGCATAGGAGGTTGAATGGTGGTCTCATCGAGGTTCATAAAATCATGAGGGACACCAATGAGCAGCAAAGGCCTTTTCCATAGGGTGGGGAGTTTAAAACTGATGAGGGGAGGAAAGTTTTAAAGGGGGCAACTGCTTTTTTCACAGTGATTCGTGTGTGAAACAAGCAGCCAGAGGAAGTGGTGGATGCAGGCAGGAGTACAATATTTAAAAGACGTTTGGAAAAGTCTATGAATAGCAAAGGTTAGGAAGGATATGGGCAAATGCAGGCAAGTGGGACTAGTTTAGTTTGGGAACGTGGTCAGTATGAATTCGTTGAACCAAAGGGTCTGTTTCCATTTTTCCAAAGTTTTCTTTTTTTTTTTCCTGATGACTCTTCTTTTTACGTGCCAGCTGTATTTATTCACTCTTGCTTTTCTGAAGTGTTTTGGTGATTTTCTGTACAAAGCCTCTTGTATCCAAATGAACAAAATGGTTGATTGCTGTAAATAACAGCATAACATACTAAAGGTGGAAAAATGTTAATAAGTATGTAATTGCAAATTTTTGATACAGGTGAAGGAACCGAAATTGATCGAACACATAGATAAATAGTATTCGCCTGGTCATATCAAGCTACTATGCGATTGTGCCACCAGTTGCATTTGTTTCATCATGTTTCAAGAAAGTATAGAGTCTTAAGGGTTGCAGTCCCCAGGTCAACCTGTCTGCAGTTGACAGGAAAATAAACTTGCAATCAGACCTCCAGCCTTAATCAGTCTCAGGATGTTTAACTTTTTTTCTTCTTTCACATTGACCCATGAGATGGGTTACCAGTTGATCAAAACCATAGATTTCTGTGATCTTTGTTACATTGTACATTGTGTGCTCCAATATGCATAATGTTATGGTGTATATTCTGAAAATGTGTTGCTGGTTAAAGCACAGCAGGTCAGGCAGCATCCAAGGAACAGGAAATTCGACGTTTCGGGCCAGAGTCCTTCATCAGTAATGGTGAAGGGCTCTGGCCCGAAACGTCGAATTTCCTGTTCCTTGGATGCTGCCTGACCTGCTGTGCTTTAACCAGCAACACATTTTCAGCTCTGATCTCCAGCATCTGCAGACCTCACTTTTTACTGGTGTATATTCTGACTTGGTATTCAAAAAAAATACACAATTACTTTTAACAGCAGTCTGTGAATGCAGATAAACTTTACGGTATGAAAATATTTTTGAAAGCCAATAAATTTTAATAACTCTTTAAAGCTGACTGCAAATAGTTTTTTTGAACTTTTATAACTTTGTCAACCACGAGTACAATATCTTGTAGCTGTGTCAGGAACAATCTTAAATTTGTTAGGAAATAGCAGGTAGCCCAAGAGTTGTCTCCAAATTCTAATTAAACCTGGATGGAAGTTCTCATGAACTGACAACCAAGCATTAGCAGAGGAAAGTATACTTTCTCACTAAAATCTCATCTGTCATATATTTCGAGGCACAGATCGTTAATGTAGAGCTCTTTGTTTCCTGCACAACATTTTTAAAAAATTTGGAACCTCTGACTGAGTATCTTTTCCCATATCCGTGTTGGAGTAGTGCCAACTATTTATTTTTGCCTTTTTATTCCTCTAAAATCCTAAGAGTTCAAAGGATACGAACAAGTCTTCCAAAACTAAAATGGGCAACGTTGGTTTGCTTTAAAAACTTACTTTCCAATGCTAAATATGAATTTATTCCATAAATTAGTCATCTAAAATCAAATATTTATGTTGAAATGCAAGAAACTTTTACAACTTTATGCCATTTTTGAAGAAGAATTGAATGATTTCATATTTATTCATCAGAAGTCTTAAAATTTTAATAGTTAAAAATTAATTCTCTACGCAACATTTGAAATACTGGACACAAACTAAAATGCATGGAATCCAAGCAATTAACTGTGGAATTCTGTGCACCTTGTAACTGTAGAATATTATCGGGTGGGAACTGAATTTTATTGTTGAGTTTTCTCCTCCCACATTAGTATAATTCTTGTAGTTGTTTCCCGTTATCTTTGTGTTCAAACCAATTATCTAATTTTCTTGGAATAATTCAGGTTAAGGCAGAATCCATATTTTGTGTAAAATAAAATGTAGATGTTCCAAGTCGGAATGTTCACTGAATACTTGGTTGGGGGTGGAGGAATAAAAGATTGATATCAGCTCTGTCCTGATGTTTGCACAAGTTCACATGTGTTCTTACCTTTCTGTCAATTTCATAAATTTCAAATATTTTATCAGTTCTTTTAATCAATTTGGCTTATATTTGTACAAACCTTGATATTTTATTTGCAGGGTTGGTGTACCAAAGGGTGCCAAGGGAGCAGTAATTCCATCACTTAAAAATGAAAGGGCTCCAAAACCAGTAGAAACTTTTGAAGACTTAAGAAAAGAAGTTTTCAGTATGCTATGCTACCTTGGACCTCACCTATGGCATGATCCTATCTTGTTTGCTAAAGTGGTTCGTATAGGCAAAGCATTCATGAAAGAGGTTGGTGTGAGCTATATGCAAATCCTAGATGACTTCTACATCATTATTCTAAAATCCTTTGTGTATGTTGCAATTTACATCTGCTTTAATGTTCTTTAAATCTTGAGGAATAACATTTTTGTAATCTGACCAGAAGCTTTTAATTTTTCTTCAGGACTTTTGAGTCTTTCGTGATGACATAAATAATTACTGGCAGCATGTTAGGGTGCGTATTTGAGGATTTCTTTTCTGTAACAATGAAGGCACAGCTATATAACGTCAAGTCAAGATGTATAACTTGGAAGGCAAGGGGCAAGAATTTGCAGGTTATGGTCATAATGTCATAGAGGACTACTGCACAGTAGGTTGATCTATCAATCAAAAATAACCTATATATTATAATCTCATTTTCTAGCATTTGCCTCTGGATTTGTACACCATGACATAGCACCTGCACATCTGAAGACCTCTTGCACATTGAGGATTTCTGCACCTACCACTCTTTCAGGCAGTGAGTTCCAGATTCCCCACCACCACTTTGTGAAAAAGATTTTCCGCCTATCCCATCTGAACCTCTTGTCCTTTAACTTAAATCTATAAGCCCTGGCCTTTTTTCCCCTTGGTGAAAGGATTAGTTTTTTGCTTCCTTCCCTTTCATTACCTCCACAAATTTATGTCTCAATTATGTTCCCCCATCAGTCTCCTCCTCTTCAAGGAAAATGCCCCACGTTTCTCCAATCTCTCTTCATAATTAAAACTTTTGCGCCCAGGCAATGTCCCGGTAAATCTCCTCTGCAATGTCTTCAGTGCAATCATATCCCTTCCACAATATGGATTTGGGAATTCCACACGACACTCTAATTGTGGCCTAACCACCATTTTATACATTTCTAGCATAACCTCCCCCTTTTCCTCAACTCTGTGTCTCAGCTAAAAAAGGCAAGTATCCCTTATGCCTTCGTAATCATTTTATTTATTTGTCCTGTTAGCTTTAGGACCCAGTAGAAATATACAGCAGGATACCCCTGACCCTTGCTGTCCTACCATTCATAATGGATTCTCTTGCCGCCTTTGTCCTGTTCAAGTGTGTACGAACACTTAACAGGATTGAATTCCTTTTGCCACTGATTAGCCCATCTGGCCAGCCCATATTATCCTTCTTTGATCTAAACCTAACCTCCTCATTGTTTACCACCTCCCCAATTATTTTCCCCAATAATTATCCAACATTATTTCATGCTGGATTACGATTCCGTGTATCTGATGCCCCTGTCCCAACAAGAGGTCAAATTTGTGGACTTGGTTACTGCTGTCTCAGGAACTGAGTTATTACAGTAGAGAATGCTATTAGTATGTGTTGTTAGTGGAAGGAGTGAATGTTGAAGGTGTTGGATGGGGTGCTAATCAAGCACCTGGATTTTGTTTTAGCTCCTCGAGTATCCTGTTACATCATGTGTGATTAGCATCTGAAATGCACTGCCTAAGTATGTGGTTGCAGGCTGATTTTATCATTGCTTTCTAGAGGAAATTAGTTAATTTCCTGAGGACAGAGGTTTGCAGAGCAGGGGAGTTTGGCAAGCTAAATGGCTCTTGCAGGAGCTAATACATGCAAGAGACAGAATTACCCCTCTGTGCTCTTCGAAAAAGCAAGATTGGATCTATTAATGACCGAGATGATGACAAAAATACGTACAAATTTTCACATTCTAAACTGAATAAAGCTAAAAATAAATGTGTCATTTCAGAAGTCTTAATCTAACTTCAGTATAAAACTTTGGGAGTATGGGCAGTTTATGTCAAATACTTAGAAATCAAATTGAGGGTGAAGCCAAAAGCGTGTGGAATGCAAACTAGCAATGGAAGATCATAGAAACAGTTGCAGTGCGTTCGTAATGACAGCAGTTACTTTGAGTGTGAAATGTGAAGTCCAGCTTTTGGAGAGGTAGTGAACATTATGACTACTTTAGGTTTACTTGAATTAACTTCTTCCTTAGTGATTTTATACCAACTCAACTTATAAGCCATGACACACACACACCGAGAGGTTCTATTTCCATGCAGCTTTTCAAATGTGAGTACTTAATAGGGCAAGGCTGAATCAATATTAAACATTAAACAAGAGTTAACTATTAGAATTGACAATAAATACAACAGTAATTGCTGCAATTACTTTGGTCATGCCACTATCTTTAGGTTAATTCAGCAGTACCTTGTTAAAATGTGAAATTGAGGAAAACAGATTGCATTTTTGTCAGATTGCAGAATATACAATGTAGTTTATTTGTAGAACAGCCACTTGGATTAAACTGAGGGAATCAGACATTTTATTATTGCATGATCAGTAATGAACAAAGAGGCATTCTGAGTTTCTGTCAACATGCATGAAGACAGACTAACAACAGAGGATTTTTTTTTGTAAAAAATATTTACATGGTGTACTCATTCTTTGCAGTTTGTGGTATAGTTTCATTATGTTGTAGTGGATTTTATAACTCTGTATGTGTTGCTCCAAGCCCCCCTTGTTTGGCCTTAAATAAACCAACTCCTCAGGACTGTCACCTGTGAAGCTATCTCACAGATTACATCAGAAAAGTATACCTAAAGCTGACTTTGGCTACTTGTTGTCATTAGTGCAGGTTGAGTGTTTTCACTAAATATTAAGCCTACTTAAGATGTTAAACTCCCCAGGGGAGATCAGAACTTGAGGGCATAGGTTTAGGATGAGAGAGAAAAGATATAAAAGAGACCGAAAGGGCAACTTTTTCATGCAGAGGTGGTACGTGTATGGAATGAGCTGCCAGAGGTGGTGGTGGAGGCTAGTACAATTGCACCATTTAAGAAGCATTTGGATGGGTATATGAATAGGAAGGGTTTGGAGGGATGTGGGCCGGATGCAGGCAGGTGGGACTAGATTGCGTTGGGCTATCTGGTCAGCATGGACAAGTTGGACTGAAGGGTCTGTTTCTGTGCTGTGCATCTTTATGACTCTATATCTGATGAATAATTTGTTGTCCTGAATCATATTTATGGAATGAAAGTTGCTGGTTTTCTAATATTCTTAATTATCAGTGCAGCAATGGAACCTGTTTGTAGCAAAATGTGCTACTGATACTTTTGTTCTGAGTGCATTGGCAATGTTTTAGTTTATTATCATCATGTTCAGAAAAAGTAAGTCACATGACGCCATGTTATAGTCTCAACAGGTTTACTTGAATCACAAGCTTTCGGAGTGCTGCTCCTTCGTCCTGTTCAGAGATGTTATTAAACATTCCTTGAGCAAATGAGACTTGAACCTGATCCTTGTGGCTCACAGATAGAGACACTACTATTGCGCCACAAGAGAAAGCCTTGAATACTTGAATTTTTCAGAATTTTAGGATATGGGAAGGAAACTAAAAAGCACAATCTTGAGAGCAGTAACCTTGGGATTATTCCCAGTGTCACAGTAAAGTGAATGTAAGATTAGGAAGTTTGATCAATTGAACACATGACTTGAATGTTACATTTGAATTTGGAAAGCAGGAGCGAAAGTAGACCATCCTGCCCATTCATGACTGATTAGTTTATGGCTGATCTTTGTCAGTTCGAATTCCGCAATCCCGTACATTTCTGACAAACTTTTTGTTTCTTATTAGGTAGGGGAGTCATAGAGTCATATAGCATGGGAGCAAATCTTTTGGTCCAAATTGTCCACGCCGACCAAGTTTCCCAAACCAAAATTAGTCCCACTTGTCTGTATTTGGCCCATATCCTTCTAAACCTCTCCTATTCATGTATCTGTCCAAATGTCTTCTAAATGTTGTAACTATATCTGCAGTTCATTCCATGTTTGAACCACTCTTGTGTGACAACATTGCTGCCCCCAGGTCCTTTTGAACCTCTCCTCTCACCTTAATATTATGCCCTGCAGTTTTGAACTCACCTACCTGAGGGAAAAGATCTTTGCCATTCACCTTTTCTGTTCCCCTCAAAATTTTATAAACGCGCTTAAGATCATCCCTCAACCTCCTGTGCTCCAGTGAAAAAAATCCACACCTATCCAGCTTCTTTTTATAACTCAAATCCTCCAGTCCTGGTGGCATCCTTGTTAATCTTTCCTGAACCCTTTCCAATTTAATAATATCCTTCCTATAGAAGGAGTCCAGATCTGTACACAGTACTGAAAAAAGTGTCCTGAACAATCACTACATGACGTCCTAACTCTTGTACTCAATGGTCTGAACAATGAAGTTAAACATGCCAGTTGCCGCCTTCACCACCTTGACAATCTGTGATGCAACTTTCAAAGAATTATGTACCTGAACACCTAGGTATCGATGTTCAACAACACTACCTAGGACCCTACCATTAACTTTCTAAGTCCTGCCCTTGTTCATCTTACCAAAATACAACACGTTGCATTTATCCAAATTGAACTCCATCTGCCATTCTTGAGCCCGTTAGCCCAATTGATCAAGATCCTTGTGTAATCTTAGATAACCTCCTTCACCAATCATATCACCAATTCTCTGTCTTAAAACTGTTCAACGCTTCTATCACCACTCCAAAGCTGCACAGCCTTCTGAGAAAAACCAACATCATTCATCCCTGTCCTATTAAGGGCAACTGCTGATCTTAAAGCCATGTCCTGAGACTCATGAAGGGACATGCTGTCTGCACCTTGTCAAAACCATTCTTGATCATATACCTGTGAGTTAAGCCATTGACTTTACTCTTCACAACAAGCCAAACTACCTAATCTGTCCTCAGGTATCAGTCCAATATATCTCTTTTAAATTACCTTCGTACACTAGTGACCTTCCTCCCATTAGGAGAGCGAAATGACGTATTTGTTAAAGATGCTGTCTCACTAATGGATGACTGAAGCATAATATTACTTTTAATTTCAATTCCTCTTGGAATAAAGGATAGCAACCCATTAGCCTGGATAAGTGCACTTTCAACAGCACTCAAGAAACTTGACATTATCCAGAACAAAGCAGTCTACTTGTTTGGCACACATTCTTGAAGAGCCACTCACTCCACCATTGATGCACAGTCGCAGCCATGTTTATGGTTTACAAGATACCCTCCATAAATTCATCAAAGTCTTTCTTTAGACAGCGCTTGCCAAACCCACAACCAATATCATCTGGAATGACAAGATCAAGCAGAAATATAGGAGGACGACCACCTGCAAGTTCCACTCCAAGCTGCACACTGTTGTGGTTTGGAACTATATCATAATGCCTTTCGTGTCACTGCATTAAAATCTCAGAACTCCCTTCCCGATTACATCATTGGTGTATCTACACCAAATGGATTGCAGCAGATCAAGAAGGCAGCTTACCATCACCATCTCAAGGGCTGTAGGGAATGGAAAATAAACACTTGTTCAATGAATAATAAAAATGCTCAAAACCCTGTGCACCGTAGATTTCCACATTGATTCTGTTTAAGTAATACTCTGCTTTTCAATTCATCCATAGTGAACAGTTCAATATTTTCCTACCTTATACTCCATCTGACAGCTTTTTAACCCATTCACTCAACTCACCTGTTTCTGCTTGCAGTCCCTTTGCCGTCTTTGCTAGATTTTTTGTGAACTGTCTTTGTGCTTTTGCTCCTCACATGCTTTAATCCTTGAGGGCCCTGCCACCCTTTAAGAGAGAAAGCATCAGAAGCATTTGGATGGTTTCTGGGATCTGGACAAGCTAAACCATTTACATCTTAACAGGACTGGGACTGATACCTACACAGAAATTTGGTGGTGCTGAAAGTTTGAAGCTAGCCTGGTGTTGGGATAGAAACCTCAGGAGGAGCTCAAATTTGATGGGAGTAATGCTGCTAACATGAAGCAGAAATAAGTGAATTAAGAAGAGAAGTAAAACGAAGGCCAGCATTAGCTAGGCTGAGAATGAGGAATAATGTTAAAAATACAAAGTTAAGAGCACTCTGCTTGAATTCACACAGTATTTTCAAGGAGGTGAATGATTTCAAGGCACATATTGAGCAAATGGGTATAATTTAACTACTGTTACAGAAACACAGCTGTACATGATCAAGACTGGGAACTGAATATTCAGGAGTATTGACATTTTGGAAGAATATGCCAAAAGGAAAAGGAGATGATGTTGTAATGATGATTAGAGGTGGGATCAGTGTATTAGTAAGGAAGGATCTCAGAACAGAAGAGCAAAATGTGGAATCTGTTTGGGTGTCAATGAGAAAAAGCAAGAAACAGCAAATACCAGTAGGAGTTGTTTATAGGCCACCAATATTGTGGATCACAGTATTAATCAGGAGATTAGAGAAGCATGTAGAATCGATGATATGGTGATCATGGGAACTTCAACATGTATGTAAATTGATAAACATAATGAGCATAGTGCTGTGAATGAGGAGTTTCTGAAATGTTGGGAATGGATTTTCTACAGTATTTTTCAGTAACCAATTACAGCATAGGCTACTTTAGATCTCGGCTTTTATAAATGAAGAAAAAACAGTAATTAATTCTCTTTTGCCTCAACTTTCAGGGATGTGTGACCATTATATGATAGAATTTTACGTTATGCTTAAAATTCAGGTAGTTCGGTCAGAAGCCAGAGTATTAAATTTGAGCGAAGAAAGTTTTGAAAGTATCATGTACAAATTGGCTTTGGTGGTTTGGGAAAATAACAGGCATGTTGGAACTTCAGCAACAGATGGTTTGTAAATAATTATTTTGGTTTAGAGCAACTGTACATTCCTTGAAGGCTCAAAAACATCCTAACTATGGCTAACAAAAGAAATTAAGGATTTTTACAAAATTTAAAAGTAAAGTAAAATGTTGCCAGAATAAATCATAAATTTGATCGTTGGGAGGAAATTTTAACACCACAAATGGGAAGCAGCCACCATTTTCATTTTACATACTGATAGAGCTTTTTCAGTGTGTTTTTACGTCTTTTGTTACTTAACATCATACTCTATTCTAATCCGTCTCCCTCAGCTTCTTGGTTCCCATTTGCTGTGTTCAAAATTTCTCCGAATGCTCAAATTTATGATTTATTCTGGCAGGATTGTAGCACTTTTCTTTGAATTTTGTAAAATATTTAATTTGTTTTTGTTAGCCATGGTTAGGATGTTTTTGTTGTTTTTTGTGCCTTTGAAGGAATGAATAGTTGCTCTAAACAGTGGAATAATTAATTAAAAATTATCTGAAAGACTAGCTTGAACGTTTTATATTGGTTATTGTTATATCTTTATGTTGTAGTGCTTCTGATTAGATATGAAAAACCAACAATTGAAGTGACAAAAGTGGTACAAACCTAGTCATTGTGTGAGCTCTTTGTTAGACAATGGAGTTAACACATTTTATCATTCATTTGTAGCATTCATCAGATGGCAATAAACCAGATGACAAGGAAAAAATGGTAAGTTCTCATATTTCGTTGAAGATCAGATTGTGCATATTTCTTGCTCCTACATTGTGTAGGAATGTTGTTAAATAAGCTATTCAATATATTATATTAGGTTTCAGAGAAAAAAGTCCTACTAGAATGTCTTCTTTTACTTGACCACTTAAATATCTTTTTGGGTAACCTATATCAAGCTTAGTTGGTCTGGCAAACATTGTTGTTATAGATCTTATATTAACAGTAAACAATAGCTGGTTATGTGGCAAAAACAGGTAACTGCTAAAAATATCAATAGTTGTATGATGTGGACTGCCAGGGACTACAACTTCTTTGCCTTTGCTTTGACTCCTTTTTGACCGTGAGAAATTAATGTTGGACAGCTGCATTCAAAATTTTTAATGTCAAAGGGGAGAACACCTATTTATCTAGTATCTTATTTGGCATCTGACTTTAAGTTCCAAAACTACTTTTCAAGGGCAGTCACTGTTGCAATGTTGTTAATAATGGCAGCAAAAATCCACAATCAGCAATCGGGTTTTTTGTTCATGATTTTGGCTTGGGCACGGGGGGGGTAAAGTTTCCATTCTTTTCATTGAATACTGCCACACATGTTACCATGATCATGGCTCCATAATTTTCCTGTTGAGTTTCTTGGCTCAGATTGGCTGAAACAAAAATAAATGCATGTTTGAAAAATAAGTTTGAGATTGTGTGAAACAGGTGACATGGGAATTTTTGTAACTAGTTTATAGTATGATATCTAAATTAAGTTTAGACTAAATTACTAATGTTTTTGAATAAATTTCTCTGGTCTCCTTTTTTACTGCAAACTTGAATGTGTTTTAAATAAATTAGTTAATAATTTGACATCCCTTTAAAGTAGCATTTTACTAATATGTACAGTGACGTTGCGCTATGTCAGCGTCAGATAACTGAGAATTCTAATCGTGTTGAAGTCATCAAATAGTCCCATTGACAGAATATCAAATCCAATTGAAGAATGCCTGTGATATACCAAACTCTGAATTAGCCAAAATTGGAAAGATGCACTATTGAATCAGTTGTCTTAGTAAACTACTTGCAATTGCTTGATCTGCAAAGTGGGCACTTTAAGGGGAAAAGGTCCTCTTGGACCGATTGTAATTTGAAAAGGTAGAAATACTCAGAACATTTTCCAGTTATATTCTTGATCCTGTTCATAACTTATTTACTGTCTGTCACCATTTTGTTTTAAACTTGTCACCTTTTCAAAAATCAACCTCAGAGCATTTGTAATCCAAGGCACTGATACACTAATTCCACGTTCATTTTCTCTTATGTCAGCTATGAGGTTGTGTGGGTGCCACCTCATATGCGAGAACTCTCATTTGACATGTCAGCAACGTAATGTTGCAGATCTTTAGTGTAGTCTCTTGGTTCAGCTTACATCCGTTGTACTTTGGTATGTTTCGAAAATGTTAATGACAGTTTAATTGTGCATTGGCACAGAATCTTGGAAATTGGACATGGAACATTTTGTATCTTATGTCAAAGAATCGAATTGAAGATTGAGGTTGAGTTTAGTTTTAGTCCTAAGATTTATTTGTTTTGATTACATTCTCAGGATAAGCTGACCTCGAAATGAAGGTCTTAAAGGCAAATGCTATTTTTATCATGTTGAATATTAAATTTATTGCATATCAGTACTTCTTGGATATTTTGTTTGTAGTGATCTTTATAATAATTATGAATTGCTAGTTCACATCTCCCTTATTGAAAGAGTTAACTTTTATTTTAGGGATATGTCTTATACCTGAAGACAGATTAAACATTGTCAAATTGTTAAATTTAGCTGATCCACTGTTAAATAGGCCACTTGATAATAATAGGCAGATTGCATGTGGGATTGATTTTAAATGAAATATTCTGAAACACTAACCAGATAATTGTTCTTTAACTCTGCAGGATTCACTTGTGAGTTGTTTCCTCAGTATTACAGATCAAGTGTTGCTGCCATCTCTTACATTAATGGACTCCAATGCATGTATGTCAGAAGAGCTTTGGGGAATGTTGAAAACATTCCCATACCAATACAGGTGAATGTCATGCAGGAGCATTTAAATATATTGATTTATTCATGTGTAGTGACACTATGGCTGCTTAATGCTTAAATTTGTTACTTTAAGGTACCGTTTATATGGACAGTGGAAAAATGACACCTACAGTAGCCATCCTCTACTGGTCAAAGTCAAAGCTCAGACTATTGACAGGGCCAAGTATATTATGAAGTAAGTTCATGTAATTCCTATGCAAGACATGTTATGGACAAGATTCACTATTCTAATCATATCTGTGTGAAAAATGTTAGCATTTATTTGTTAGCATTAAATCATGTTTAATTTAACAGATTTTTGCACAGCCTTTCTTAGGAACAAATGATACCTTATTCTTTCTTATATGCTAATTTACCAGATGACTGAGATCAGTCTGCTTTGCTTTATGACAAGATTAGTAAAACTCTGATTAAAATGTTTGGATTTTCCCTGACACATTCTAAGACTTATGAACAGCCTTCTTTCAAAACGTCTTTCTGACTTGAAAGACCAATCGTGTTCTGTTTATGCAAGAATAATGTCTTGGTAGAACACTTAAAACTCGCTACCATTGAACATTTTGAGAAGATTTGGAGCTCAGGTTGAGGTTCTGGATGTAGGTTTGCTTGCTGAGCTGGAAGGTTCATTTTCAGATGTTTTGTCACTATACTAGGCAACACGTTCAGTGAGCTTCCGGATGAAGCAATGCTGGTGTTTCTTGCTTTCCGTTTATCTGTTTGGGTTTCCTTGAATTGGTGATGTCATTTCCTGTGGTGATGCCATTTCCTGTTCTTTTTCTCAGGGGGTGGAAAATGGGATCCTAGTTAATGTGTTTGTTGATAGAGTTCCAGTTGGAATGCCGTGCCTCTAGGAATTCTCGTGCGTGTCTCTGTTTGGCTTGTCCTCGGATTGATATGTTGTGCCAGTCGAAGTGATGTCCTTTCTTATCTGTATGTGAGGATACCAGTGAGAGTGGGTCATGTCGTTTTGTGGCTAGTTGATGTTCATGTATCCTGGTGCCCAGTTTTCTGCCTGTTTGTCTAATGTAGTGTTTGTTACAGTTCTTGCACAGTACTTTGAAAATGACATGAGTTTTTCTTGTTGTCTGTATAAGTTCATTAGCTGCTTTTGTAGTGGGTTTGTGGGCTACCATGATGCCGAGGGTTCTGAGTAGTCTGGCAGTCATTTCTGGGATATCTTAGATGGAGGGGAGAGTGGCTAGGATTTCTGGACATGTTTTGTCTGCTTGTTTGGGTTTGTTGCTGAGAAATTGGCGAACTGTATTCATTGGGTACCCATTCGTTTTGAATACACTGTATAGGTGATTTTCCTCTGCTTTGCATAGTTCCTCTGTTTCAACGAGCCATCACACACTGCAGCACAACGTTGTGATGCAGCTTCCTTTGTGAATGTTGGGATGATTGCTTCTGTAGTTCAATATTTGGTCTGTATGTGTTGTTTTCCTGTAGACGCTGGTTTACATTTTCCCATTGGCTGTTCGCTCTACTGTGATGTCTAGGAATGTTCAGTGGTGTTTAAAGACCAAGATGCAGAATAATAAAATTGGAGGAGTTTCCTGTTGTCCAAGAAAACCTGTCCTCTTCACTCAACACAGCTGAAACAGATTAAATTCCTGTTTGTGAAGCATGAAAGTTTCTCTCTATAAGTGTACATAACTGTGAAAGCAATTTCTTTGTCATTGTCTTTATCATAGCCCAATAATGTGTGGGTGGCACAGTGACACAGTGGTTAGCACTGCTGCCTCACAGCGCCTGAGACCCGGGTTCAATTCCCAACTCAAGCGACTGACTGTGTGGAGTTTGCATGTTCTCCCCGTGTCTGCGTGGGTTTCCTCCGGGTGCTCCGGTTTCCTCCCACAGTCCAAAGATGTGCGGGTCAGGTGAATTGGCTATGCTAAATTGCCCGTAGTGTTAGGTAAGGGGCAAATGTAGGGGTATGGGTGGGTTGCGCTTCGGAGGGTCGGTGTGGACTTGTTGGGCCGAAGGGCCTGTTTCCACACTGTAAGTAATCTAATCTAATCTAATGTGCAAAGCTGTAATGACATTTAAATTCTTATTTCTGGTTCTACTTTAGTTTGTCAAAGTTTATGGATGAGTTGAAATATTGTTGTTTGTTTTGAAATGGTTAGTAATAGATTTTGAGAAACAATCAACTGCAACAATAATGTTAACCATCTCGTGATAAAACTAGAGTAAAAGCCTTTTGTGATGTCTTGAGAAACATTATCTGAATTTAGTTAAATTATTTTGTTAAATGTCAAGCAACCAGTTTTAAGCACTTAAAACTTCTTCCAAAATAGAAAGCAAAATAAAAAGAAAATGTTACTTATCTGAACTATTGCTGTAATCTCACGTTATGTTTACTGAAGTAGAAATGAAGCTTCATACATGAAGCTTCATTTGGATTGTACACTGTTAATATTAAAAAATTTGACTTGCTGCACAGGAAATTAAAAGTACAGTTTAACCATGTTAATCTGCCAAGGTATAAAAAATTTACTGCCTTGCTGGAAAGCGAATGTGAGATTTCTTCAGTACACTGACATTTTCTGATTCAGTTTACTATTTCCACACCCTAACTTCGTGCTCGATAACTAAAACTGAAGTTTAATATTATTTAACTTGATGTTTGAAATTAACTTTTGTGATATTATTAAGTACAGTTTTCAAGAGTTAATGGAGACCTAAAATTATCATTAGAGTATAAGATGTCTTGGCAAGGCCAGTGAGATTTTTGAAGCAGTCTATTTTTCTATTCTTCGCAGCAGCCAATTTTACATAATTGGATTGCATCTCTGACAACACTGAATGTACAGGTTGCACTTTTATTATTAGTACAAGAAAGGACTTGGTGGAATGTTATTCAGCCCTTTTTAAAGAATAAGGCACATGGTCCTGCAGGGTATTATTATCTTTTTGGTGGTATCCGCTCTCACCTGCCATAAGAACTGAAAACCTTTGTTTTGTCCTGAGGAAACTTGAGGCTATGTGGTGGTAAGGCAGTTGTAAGGGCAGATCAGAATGACAGAAAGTTCTGATACTGAAGCACTTCTGCAATCTCATCGGCAAAATTGAGAATTTGGACTGTAGCCAGTTTTAATGGTGGTTTCTACATGTGCAAGAAAAATAAGTCAGTGGTTTTTGTACCCACTGGTCATTGTTTCTGGCTGAATACATTGAATAAGTGATGCAGTATAATGTTCTCATTTTGGATTTGATAAGCGGTGTAGAGGAAATATTTCTTTGTACAAGATATTTTAGCTTTATAAGATTTTATATTCTGAGAGTTTACAGAAAGAGAGAATAAGTCATTCGGCACAATCCATATAGAGAACTTTTATTGCAAAAATCTGATTTTAAGGATGCATCTTTTGATAGTGATGTGAAACATCCAGAATTGTTCTAAGTGAACACGAAGTTAAGAATGGATTTATCATTCTATTTATGTGTTGATAAGTTCCAAGTTTAATTGCTTTCTTTGATTTAGATAAATGCAACTTTGCTAGTTAGTCTGGTAGATTGATAAATTTCCCATTCACTGCCACCAAAAAGCTGTGGTTTCTTTTGTCATCTTTCTCACTTTGATTGAGCCAATAGCCAGTGGTGCAAGCCACTATTTTCATGAAGTGGAACCCTTCACTGAATAAAACATAGTGCTTAGCTGATGACTTTTAACATAAATTCACAAGCTTTAAATCCAAAAAAAAATACATTCCCTATTTCATGTTTTTGTGTTTATTTTTTCAGGCGATTGACTAAGGAAAATGTCAAGCCTTCTGGAAGACAAATTGGAAAGCTGAGTCATAGTAATCCAACTATCTTGTTTGATTATGTACGTACTCTTCTATAATCACTAATATACAAAGAAATTTCAATTGTTAAGGTGAATGCCAAAATGTAATGACTGCTCTTGCATCAGCAATGTGCATTTTAGCTAACTCTTAGGAGCTTTCTGGAATTTAGATTTGAATGATGGCCAGATCCATCTGATGAAAGAAGTCCTAACCCTTCTGGTTGTCCTCAGTGAGTTGGAAAGACTTGGTCCAATTCCTAATAGTTCCAACATGGTGGAAAGATCCTTGCCCTGTATTTATCTGGACTCAGAATTCAATACTGGCAGTGGCTTAACTTGCCATCAGAGAACTTATTCCTGCATTCAAAGCATCCACTGGTCATTGACACTGCAGTTAGTTTGATTTTTAAATTTAAACTGAGCAAGTGTTGAAAAGCATATCTCAGGAATGTGGTGGAATATTCTCCACTTGCCTGAGAGGGATGACCTAGGTGTTAACCACAGACCAGAAACTGAGTGAGTTTAGCTGTAGACATACAATGACTCGTAAGAGCAGTTTGGAGGCTAATCATCGTGCACTAAACAACTCCCCTCCTGTGTCCCCAAAGTTGCTGTCATCAACAAAGCTGAAGTCATTAATGTAATGGAGTAATTTGGACTTGTCTGGGTGAGTTCTTCAAAAACACTGAAGAAACCTAACACCCTCCAAGGCAAAGCAGCTCACCATATCCACAAACATTAACTCCCACCACTCATTGGCAGAAGTATGTACCATCTGTAAAAGGTACTGCAGATTTCCCCAATAATCCCATGATCACTAATATTTAGAAGGCCAAAGGCCGAGGAGAACTGTATAAAACAATACCACAGAATCCATATTATAGGTGGAATGTGATTGCTTTGGAGGGGATGCTCAGGAGATTTTAACAGAATGTTGCCTGAGGTGTTATGTTTTAGCCATGAAGAGAGTTTGGATAGACTGGGGTTGTTTTCCTTGGAGAGGAGCATTCTGAGAGAAGCAACTTGATTGAGATTCCTGAATTTGAGGATGAGAGGCAGGAAGAAACTTTATTTTTCGTTGGATGACGGGATTGGTGCTCAGGGTGCAGAGCAGGAGGTTTAGAGGGGATGTAAGGGTCGGCGGGGAAGAAACCTTCTAACATTAAAGAGGTATTTGCATCTATATTTGCAATGCTAAGGAATGCAAGGCTATGGACCAAGTACTGGAAAATTGAATTAAAATAGTTACATTGTTTTTGACTGGTGCAGATCTAATGGGCTGAAGGGCCTTTTTCTTTGTTGTAGACTACTATAACCTTGGAAGCACCATCCTGCAAGTTCCCTCTCCAAGCCACTCACCATCTTGACTTGCAGTATAACTGGGTTATAATTCTGGATTTGCATCCCTAATGCCATTATGGGTCCACCAACATCCAAGACAGAGGAACCTCTATTATCTGAACGACACAGGCAGTGTGTTTTGTTTGGATAATCAAATGTTTGGACAATCGAATGCCAGATAATACCAGTTAAGTCAAGCATCAGGACCTTGTGATCTTGTCCGGACAATCTGAAATTCACATAATTGAATGCCGGATAACTGAGGTTCCATTTGTAGACTCACTGTCACTGTCATGAAGGCAACTCACCACCACCTTATCAAGGGCACTTGGGAGGAGTAGACAATAAATGCTGCCCACAATATGATGCCTCCATTCCTTAAGTGAAGAACCGAACAAGAATAAGATCGAGGAGGCCTGCTCTGCCAATCGATTAACATGACTGATGTGATTGTAACCTGAAATGCTCAGTCCTGCCCACCTATGATGACCATGCTTAATAATCATGTGTCAATTTCTGCCAGAAGAATATTCATGAACTGTATTTCACTACCTTTTCAGGAAGTGAGTTGCAAAGATTCATGACTATCAGATACAAATTTGCTTCATTTCTGATTGAGATAAATAGCACGTTATCTTTTTGACAGTGACCCCTAGTTCATTCCTTTCAAGTAGAAGAAACATCCCCACATCTACCTTGTCAAAACCCATTCAGGATTTTGTGTTTCATTCAAGTTGCCTCTGACTCTTTTGTACTCCAGTGGATATAAGTCTAGGCTGTCTAACCTTTCCTGAAAAGACCTCACACCCTTCACACCCATTCTAAGGTTCGAGTAATAAACACCTTTTTATGAACTGCTTCCAATTTAATTACATTCTTTAATCACATGACTAATGCTATTAATAATAGTAATATACTGCAGCAGCTGAAATCTGGGAAAAAAAAGAGTTATGTTGGAATAACTCAGCAGGTCAGGCAGTATCTGCAGTGAGAGAGAAAGAAGGTGAATATTTTAACGTGTGCAGAATATACACAGTTCTCCAAATGTGATGTCATTTATGTCCTGTACAACTGATACATAACTTCCTGACTGTTATATTTGATTCCCCCTGGAATAAGTGATCATGCACTATTTCCTGCCTACTTGCTGAACCTGCATAATAACTTTGACAACACACTAAATGTCAGGGCTCTGCAATCTCAACTGTGAGATGATATTTCTCTTTTATTCTTCCTGCAAAAAATCGATAATTTCCCATTTTCCCAAGGAATACTCCTTTTGCCAGATCTTTGCCTACTCTCAACTTAACTGTATCCCTTTGTAGCCTCCTTATTGTTCTCTTCACAACATAATTTCCTTGCTTTCTTTGTAGCCTTTGGTACGTACTATGTTAGTATACATTCCGTTCATTCTTCAATTCCATTCGTATAAATTGTAAAAATTTGAGGCTCCAGCGCTGATCCCAGTGACGTGCCATGTTACACCATACCAACTTGAAAGAAAAACATTGAAGCCAAGTCTCTGCTCCCTGTTAGCCAGCCAACCTCCATACCAACATACTATACCCTGCAGTATAAATCTTTATGGATGTAGATCTGCTCGCTGAGCTGGAAAGTTCATTTCCAGACTTTTCATTACCCTACTAGGTAACATCTTCAGTGGGCTCAGTTGAAGTAATACTGAAATTTCTGCTTTCTATTTATATATTTTTTTGGGATGGTGATGTCATTTCCTGTGGTGAAGTCACTTCCTGTTCCTTTTCTCAGAGGGTGGTAGACGGGATGTAACTCGATGTGTTTATTGATAGAGGTGTGGTTGGAGTGCCATGCTTCTAGGAATTCTCGTGTGTATCCTTGTTTTGGCATTCCAACTGGACCTCTATCAAAAAACACATCGAGTTAGACCTCATCTACCACCCCCTGAGAAAAGGAACAGGACGTGACTTCACCAAAGGAAATAGCATCATCACAGGGAATGACATCACCAAACCAAAGAAACCCAAACATATGAATAGGAAGCAGGAATTTTCAGCATTGCTTTGCCTGAGGCCCATTGAAGATGTTACCGAGTGGGGTAATGAAATGTCTGGAAATGAACTTTCCAGCTCAGCGAGCAGATGTATATCCAAAACCTCAACCTGAGCTATAAATCTTCTCAAAATTTGACAAATCTTTATTTTTCACAGTAATCTATGATGTGGCATCTTATCAAACGCTTTCTGGAAATCTAAATGGAGGACATCACCAGTCTCTCTTTTTCCAAGACACATGTAATAAAACTCCAACAGATTTGTTCAATATCCTTTTGCTTCCATAAAACTATGTTAACTCAGCCCAAGTATCTTGAAACTGTCTTAGACCCGGTTGTGCCTTCTTTAATCATAGTTTCCAATATCTTCCTAATGATAGATGTTAAGCAAACTGGCCTGTAGATTTCAGTTTTCTACTTTCTTCCCTTTTTGGAAATGCAGACCTTCCCTGAATCGAGAGAGTTTTGCTAAATTCACACCAATCAACTATCTCAATAGCCACTTCTTTTAAGATCCTGTGTCCAATACATTTTTAATTCACTTTTTTCATGTCTAATTTCCAAGGTTTGACTTGGAGTAGCACAGTTATCATTAAGTCAGAAGTTATGGGTTCAAGTACCAATCCAGAGAATTGAGCACAGAACGTTTATGAACTGTTTGGAGTGCTCAGCAAGTTTTGAACTGGGAAAGGTACATTTTATTTTTGGTGATACATCAAACCCAAACCATGAACCTCCGTGTCCCAGTCTAAAGGTTTTAGTGCAGTTGTTCATGTCGCAGCAGGGGAGTACTCTCCAATATTTGTCAAATTGACAACATAGATCAAATGTGTGTTCTTATGCAGTTTTTGAGAATTTCCTCCATGGTATTTAGCTGCAGCATTTGTCTACTTTATTGTATTGATCCCCTCCAAAAATACTGTTTTGTGTGAGACATGCTTTAAGATATTGAGGATGTGAAAGTCATAAATGGAAGGATAATTTTTATTCCTGTGTTTGTGTTTGACGTTTGTATGCTTCCAAATTCATTTTCTTAATTCGTCGCCTTTTACCCTCACATAAATTTAATTATAAGAGAACCATGGAAATGTTACATGACAGAAAGAAGCTATTCAGTTCATGGAGTTTGCATGGGCTGAATAAACTCACTATCATTCTAATCCAATTTACTGGCACCTGGTCTATAACTTTGCAAGTTACACTGCTTCAGGTTAGATGCAGTTTTCTTTTAAGTGAGTTGAAGGTTTCTGCCTCAACCGCCAAACTGGACATTGAATTCCAGGTACCCACCAGCTTTGAGCAGAAAAGTGTTTCTTTATGGCTGATTCAGTCTATCCAGCATGATATTAATCTCTATAATAAGTGAAACAAGTCATCTTTGTCTACTCTATCCAAGTCCCTCATAATTTTGCACATCACCCCTCAGCCTCTTTGTTCTAAGGAAACAACCTTCCAACCTTTCTTCATAGTTGCAGTTTGCAAGCTCTGATTACATTTTTGTATATCTCCTCTGTCCACTCTCTTAAGCAACTTCCTGTAATGTGGTGACCCAAATTTTACACAGTCTCTGCCAGCTGTGGCTGAATAAATGTCTTATCTTGTTCCAATGTTGCATCCCTGCTCTTGTATTCAGTAGCTCGCTTACTGGAAGAAAACATCCCTTCTTTCCCACATTAATTATTTGACTTGTACCACTCCCGACCTGTGGACATGCATTTCGAAGTCTCTTGCTTAACACACTCACTACTTTTATGTTTATTATGCATTCCCTTGCTTTGTTTGTCCTCCCAAATGCATAGCCTTGTACTTCTCTGGGTTGAAATCCCTTCACTTTTCTGCCCACTTCACCAAGCCATTGATATCATTCTGCAGTTGACGGCCATCCTTTTCACTTTCAAGTAGCTGGAAAATTTTAGTGTTACCTTTAAATTTCCCAATCAAGCCTAGCAAACATGAGTCTACCTCATTTAATGAACACCACAAATAGCAAGGGATCCAACATTAAACCCACCCAGTGGAACACCACTGGAAACTGCTTTCCATTCGTAAAATCAACTTGTCGAACGTTATCCTTTTTGTTTCTTGCCTCTGAGCCAATTTTGCATCCAACTCGCCACTTTTCTCTGTATACCATAGGGTTTAATTTATCTGAACAGTTTGTCAAATTCTATACTAAAATCCATGGAGACAACATGCATGACCTGACAATCATCAGAACTTCTTGTTACTTAGTTCAAAATTCATTTAAGTTAGCAAGATGTGATATTCCCCTAACGAAACCATGTTACAGACTTATCTGTGCCCTTCCAAGGAATAGTTAATGCTATTTATCAATATTTTTTCCAATTATATGCCCGCCACTGAGGTCAGAATGGCTGGCCTGTCATCATTTGACATATCCCCCATCCCCATTTTTGCAGATCTTCAGACTTCTGGTACATCACCTTTATCGAGGAAGCCATCTCTTTCATCTACTTTTAGACACGTAAATACTGGTGCAGCCACCCCAGCGGCTGGCTAGATTCTCTGTCTTAGCTCAAATCGTGCAAACGTTACTTTTTTTGTTTTTAAGAACAAGAGTCCTTTCATCAAATCCTTCTTTAGTGAAGCACTTATGTGCCTCATGGCATTCATATGCACTTTTGCAATGCGACTTTTGCCTGGCACCGTTTTGAGAATAGCTGCTGACCTTTTGCTATTCTAATCGGGGGGGAAGTCAAGCTCATTGGAAGAATGCCATGGTGAGTCCCATATAACTACTTGGAGTTTGCCAAGCACCTCCACATCATCTAATGTGCTACGTGAGCAGACTGACTGACTGAAAAATCTGATAGAGGCCACTTGCAAGATATTATAACACGCACCCAATCATCCGGTCAAAGAAATGGCCTTTTTGAAACCTTTTGAAGGGAGGTTGAGAGAGAGAATTTGCCGAACTTAGGGCCCAGGCAGGTAAGGCCAAGAAAATGTGGCAGAGTTGCAAAAAAAGGCCTCAATTCAAGCAGTACCAGAAGTCTGGTAGGACTGAAGGTGACAGGGAGTAAGGTGACTGTGAGGACAGGGAAGGGATTTGAAGAGATGAGGTCAAACTTGAAAGGTTTCAGAAAAGAATTACAAGGATGTTGCCAGGGTTGAAGAGTTTGAGCTATAGGGAGAGGCTGAATAGGCCTGGGCTACCTTTCCTGGAGCGTCAGAGGCTGAGGAGGTGACCTTAGAAGTTTATAAAATCATGAGGGACATGCATCGGATGAATAAGTCAATGTCTTTTCCCCAGGTAATGGGAGTCCAAAACTAAGAGGCATATTTTTAGTTTGAGAGGAAAAATATTTACAAGGCACCTGAGGGGTACCTTTTTCCAGAGAGAGTGGTTCAAATGTGTAATGAACTACCAAAGGAATTGGTAGATGCAGGTACAGTTAAAACAGGAAAAAGACATTGAGACAGGTGCATGGATAGCAAAGGTTTTGAGGGATATGGACCAAATGCAGGCAAATGGGGCAAGTTTAGTTTGAAAAACTTGGTCAACATGGACAAGTTGGACCGAAGGGTCTGTTCCCATATTCTGTGACTCCATGTATCCAATGTTTTGAAGTCTCTGCACATCAGGGATATAAGAAACAAAGGAAAGAAGTAAATACAATCTACCTTTTAAGGTTTATGATGGTTTATCTCGTGATAGCCAAATTCTTATTCCACTAACCATTTTGAATGCTCATTTTGCATCTGTGTCTTAACAGATTTTATCCCAGATTCAGAAGTATGACAACCTAATAACACCTGTTGTGGATTCTTTGAAATACCTCACTTCCTTGAACTATGACGTCTTGGCATGTATCCTTTTTTTAAAAAGAAACAGCTGTGTGTTAATGATTTAAGATAATCAGTTATAACATGGACTGCAATTTCAGCTTCTGATTGCGAATGAAACGATGAGTGTTTTCCTGGTTCTGTAAGTTTGATTGTGCCTCAAATATGCCTCAAGAGGTGTGATTTACATTCCATAGTGGCAGAGTTCTTGGGAGGCAGGACTCAGAGCAACAGTGGAAGTGGCTGGCTGCTAATAAGGGGTGCTTCACATGCCTGCCTGTCAGCACCAGCACTTCACTAATTTAATTTAAAAAAACAAAGAAAATCTCTCCGTTATTTGCCGCTCATTGACTGCACCTGCCCACCCCTCTCACTCACCATCCATCGTGAATCTATGCCATTTCATACTCTGTACCCATCTACACTTTGCTAAGGCACTTAGTACCACATGTCCCTCTACTCGCATCCCTGTGGCACTTAATACCTCCATGCCAACCTGTAACCATGGGCCATCGTCATTATACTTTATACTTCCTATGCAAACACTATCAACCTACAAGCACCACCCTTTGCCCTTCCACCTCCACTGTCAAATCTCCTCCTATCTGACATTAAATAAAGATTACATCATGATTTAGGGAAAAATGTTCAATACATTGAATTTCCTTCATATAATCTCTCATGAATATGAGCATTTGTATTCTTAGCTTTTGGGAGTTGTACATGTTTGAGATATATTCTTGTGTACTTCTTGTAATGCCAAAGGATATCCTAATTCCTGTCCCAAGTTGTCTGGTGACCATATCCATCAGAGTATCTAATTTCTCCAAAAGGTTGTCATCATTATCCAGGCTCAGTGGTTAGCACTGTTACCTCACAGTGCCAATGATCCGGGTTCGATTCCAGCCTCGGGCGACTGAGTGGAGTTTCCCCATTCTTCTGTGTCTGCGTGGGTTTCCTCCAGGTGCTCCGGTTTCCTCCCACAGTCCAAAGATGTGCAGGTTAGGTGAATTGGCCATGCTAAATTGCCCATAGTGTCAGGGATGTGTGGGTTCGGTGCATTAGTCAGGTGAGCTTGTAGAGTAAGAGGGTAATGGGTCTGGGTGGGTTACTCTTCGGAGGGTTGATGTGGACTTGTTGGGCTGAAGGGCCTGTTTTCACATTGTTGGAATTCTAATTCTAATTTTTGCTCTAACCTGCACTCTCTGGGTTCCAAACAGTGGGGATACCAAAATGGATTTTAAGTGGAAACAGCTGACCACTTAATAAAAACTGAAAGAACTGCAGGGACGCTGTAAATCAGGAACAAAAACAAATTGTTGAAAAGGCTCAGCAGGTCTGGCAGCATCGGTAGAGAGAAATCAAAGTTAACGTTTTGGGTCCAGTGACCCTTCCTCAGAGCACAGTCTGAAATGTTAACTCTGATGATTTTTTTTCCCCACAGATGCTGCCAGACCTGCTGAGTTTTACCAGCAATTCCTGTTATCGCAACTGAGCAGCCATCTCTGTGAATCAAACTTGTGTGAGGCCCATGCTGTCCTCACACCTACCCCAAAAAAATCATTCGTGATTCATTTCAGGGAAGAGTTGCTGATTTTGAGGGACTTTTACCTTTTTTGTGTTGGTTCTGAAAATCTCAATCATAATATTTCATATGTTGAATTATATTTGTCAGTTGAAAAAATCATGTCCAAATTTTCTGACTAGTTCTGAATTAGTTTTGTTTGAATTCTCCTTGGCAACTCTGAAGAATACTTTATTTTAGTTAAGCTTATTTCTGCAATATATTTAAAACACATTTGGTATGAAATTTTTGGAACATATTTTAAATGGTGAGAATTTATGGGATCTATTCTTCTTTGTTCATTGTGTTCTCCAATGTGTAGTATCAGTTTATCCTGTTTTCCAGTCTCCTTGTCACCTATCAGATTTATGCAGTCAAGCATGTCTGTGGAGTCAAGTAATCAAGTTATGTAGTCAAGTATGCCTCCAAAAGGTCAAATAAAGTCTAGTTTACACATTCAACTTGCATTTGATGTCATTTTAGTTTCCTTTGAAGCAAAAGTAATGTTGGAAAGAAGAAAAAGTTAAGTTGCACAGTGGGAGGAGGGAAAGGTTCAAGTTAAGGTTTTTTTTTAAAAGTTGATGAAAATACTTGCTGGCCATTGAGTTGGATTAATGAAGTGTTAAGCGTTGATGGAATACAAGAAATATTTTATGTAATGTGAGTGTAAATAGATATTTACCAATTAAAAGGAAACATATCACCTTATATCCTTGGGCAATAAAAAATAAGTTCAGCAATTATTTGAAGGTGACAGTAGAAATGATAGACTTAGCAGACATGCAGGCAGAAACCATATGAAGGTGAGCAACTGTCCTTCGATTCATTTTGATAGTATGTTGGGCAAAGAAATTGACAACCCATCATTGTGTTCCACTGATGAAACGAGAATATTTAGACAGTTTAAGGCTTTTTCCATTTGTGTTCTGAAATAAGGAAAATAATTATTTCTTGTATCTGAAACTAGAGTGGTTTACTGTTTTGCCCTTTCAGTTGAAATCTAACAATTTTAAAATTGCTATCCATAATGAAAATATAAATCCAGCTTATGAGACCAAATATGTAGTTCTGAGATAAATTTCATCCGAATGTAAACTGTTGGGCTTTCTCTGTTTGAATGTGAAGAAATGCTTTGACCTCACAGATTTCAGTATTGCATGCAGTTGCTTAAAATCATCAGTAAGTTATTGCTTTATTTCAAGTTTGTGGTTTTCTTTTAACTTCTTGGTAAGATTGCATCATTGAAGCTCTGGCCAATCCTGAGAAAGAGAGAATGAAGCATGATGACACCACCATCTCTACCTGGTTGCAGAGTCAGTGGAATTTCTATTTTAGCATTGTTACTATTTTGCAATAGTTTACGTAACTAACAATTTATGTTTAATGTCTGCATCTAGAATTCAATAAAGTTGAGGATTCCTATGTTACAAATAAATGATTATCTTAATATAAAAAGCTGGAGTTGAGAGCCCCTTCCAGCATAAATTTAGATTTAAAATGGTTCTTTGTAAGTTCACGTTGTTACATTTTATGCAAAGTATTTTCTTCATTCAAACTTTGAAGATTTGTGGGCTCTTTAACTTTTTAAAATCGTATTAATACACAGCCATCTCTGTTTTATTTTGAAATGGCTTAAGGAAAATGTGAATTTATATTTTTGAGCAGGTCTGGCAAGTTTTTGTGGTGCCATTTTCAGAAAATACCCAATAGAACTTACTGGTCTTCTGCAGTATGTTGCAAACCAACTAAAAGCTGGGAAAAGGTACAGTTACTATATGCAAAGGAGGCATGGGTTTTTATTTGATGATATATGTATCTGGTTTGATAATTGGTATGATGCTTATGTCTTTTGGCTATCTCTACATGAAAAGAAATTTGAGGTTAGAAAGCTGAGACACCTATCTGCATCCTCAACTGTGTGAATCTTAATTAGTAATAATTTTAACCTCTTTCACATTGCATGAATAACTACAATTCTGCAGCTTTAATTAATATACAATGAAGAAATAGCCATGTTTTATAGATTTATGGGTAGCATAAACATCTCTTGCTCCTGATATTATTGCTATTTTATATTTAACTTATTCTTCAATTTGTTTAATGTAGTTTTGATTTGCTGATTCTAAAAGAAGTGGTGCAGAAGATGGCTGGTATTGAAATTACAGAGGAAATGACAACAGAGCAATTGGAAGCCATGACTGGTGGAGAGCAGTTAAAAGCGGAGGCAAGGCATTTTTATGTGCTAAAAGTTTTTGTGAATGGTGACAATACCAAATATTGATAGTGTCAGAACTGTGAAAATTTGAGCTGTGATAAAAATAATTCATTAAGGTGTGTAGATTCCAGTATTCTTGCCTCTGCATTGAAATAAATGGAAAGCACAAATACCAAGTTTAGAAATATAATAGAATATTCCAAGTGTTGAAGTTAGTGGTTCAAATAATGCCTGTTCTTTTGTATTTATCTAGGTTGCAAAATTTTATAAACCTTGGGTGGATTGTTATGTTAGCTAATTCACATTTTATTTGTGACTTAGATGTGAGGCAACAACTTCATTTTTGCACTGTTTGAATAAATAAATTTAATTTGTGATGCATAATAGGTTATCAGATCCATACTTATTATTTTTTCGACTTGTACCTCATGAAAGCTGGAACATTAATTGTCACAACAAATTTTAATTATTATTTTGGTTTGGGTTTGGATGTATAGCTTATTGTGTGGCAGAGGTCGAACATTCCTGTTTACATTATTTGATATTTTATTATTTGGTACAGACATTGAAATTTGTTATTAAATTTGGGTTTTTGACTTGGTAAAAGCAATTATGTTACATAAAAATCTGCAATTTTTAAAATTAGAAACCATGTTTTAAAATGTTGATTGGGGAAACAGTAACTTATGTGCCATCATGGAATATTTTTGCTTCTGTTTTCAGGGTGGTTACTTTGGACAGATTAGGAACACAAAAAAGTCATCGCAACGGCTAAAAGATGCATTGCTGGACCATGACCTGGCACTTCCTCTTTGTCTTCTCATGGCACAGCAGAGAAACGGTGTTATCTTTCAGGAAGGGGGTGAGAAGCACCTCAAATTAGTTGGAAAATTATATGACCAAGTAAGCATTACACATATGCGAGGAATTAGATTATTAATTTTTATAACACATTTTGTTGACAGTGGAACTAAAATTCCTTGACAGTTACTTAAGAAATCCTGTTTCTCAGGTTGTTGATTCATATTTGAAAAGTACTGTCTGTTTCTGACAAATCAGTCTGATTGCTCAGCACCACATACATTATCGTAAAAAAAAAAGCCTTTTGCATTGTCAACAAGCTGTGATTGTAAAATGTACAGTGGAAAGAATGTACTGCAGTTAGTTGCCAAGTTCTTCTTTTGCAGCACCTTCCAAATCCTCTCCAACTATATGGGCAAGGGACAGATGTACGTGAGAATGCAATCCCTTACATCTCTTCCAACTCTCATAGTCTACTTATTTGTTTATATATTGTTATCTATTCATGTTTGGTTAAAAAAATCTTTGAGAACATCGCAGGAGTACTTTCAGCATTTAGTCTACTGATTTAAGGGATCTACCTTTTATTTCCTTAGTCTGCAACCCGATAAAACAAATTATTTATCAAAATATTTCTTGTACTTGTAATGCAAATATTGGGTATTATTTCTGATATGGGTATATTTATTTCATTCAAGAGTTGTGTCTTTATTTTTCTGCTGAAGGAATGATTATTTTGTAGTATTGGTACTATTTTCAAATAGCAAAAACACCTTCCTCAATGTCTTCCCAAGTAATTCTGCCCAGTTTTATGCTGCAAAAGATGTTCTCTCCAATCACATCGCATTACAGCATTGAACATCTCCTAGGTACATCACTTTTTATCTGTTTGATAATAATCATGCAGTATCTTGGAAAAATACAGTTTAATGCTGAATACATTTTAAAATCACACACCCAATTCATAATTTGTCTTTCTCAGCCAAAAATATGTTTGTATTCCAGTGAGTGAAAGTGTGCAGTTACTCAATAGGATAAACAATGGACTGTTTCAGAGTCCATTCTACATATGTTTCTGTATGATTCTGTTACATTGCAACCGGTAAACTCTATTCTTGTTGCACTTTACATTTGAGCTCTGGACTGCAAATAGGAATACAGAGGTACATTGTGACATCACTGGACAGATTGGGTTTGATTTGTTATCCAGTTGATTTGGTTTAATGCCAGCGTCAGCATATTGGCTGATTTCATAATCCTTTTGCTTGTTAAGACTAAAAGCATCCAAGAAGTATCAACACCAGCATTTACTGACTTTTGTTCCTTAAGTCCTGATGCTGCCTGCATTATATCAGATTTTAAGCCTGATTTTCAATTTATTTATTTTGTTTTTCTAATAGATGATTTTAGAGCCAGTAATTTGATATGGATTGTGTCAAAGGCATATCTGATTGTTTTTAATTTTCTTATTTACTCACCTGACAAAAAAACACATTGATCGAGATCAGATTGGCTCTCCTCTAATTTAGAAGTTTTGTACTATTTTGTTACTGCCTTCTGCTGTAGATGGGTTTTGTGCCCATCTTGGTTCAGTTCAGTCTTCCATCTGCATACATGGGTTTCCTGCAAGCTGTGACCTCCTGGGTCAGACTCCAGCCTTGGACAACTGATTTTCAGATTAATACAAAGGCAAAATGCTGTAGGGGCTGTAAATCTGAATTAAAAGCAGAAAATGCTGGGGATGTGCAGCCATTCAGTGCAATGCAGTGTTGCTCCAAGTGTATGAAGAACTGAATTCGAGTGAATTGAGAATGACTGACCATGAAATGAAGCCAACATTTGACAGAGTATGGCAATAAAAGTCTTGACATAACTAACCATGTGATGATTATTATCGTTTTTGGAGAAGAATCATCTCAGCCTAAGGATGTTGTTACAGGAGTTCCTCTATGTAGTGTCCTCAGCCCAACAATCTTCCACTGATTCCATGCTCTTCCCTCTGTTACAAATGTCAAAATAGTACTATTCTGAACTCTTCAGCTATCAAAACAGTTTGTATCCACATACAGAAATACTTGGGCAACATTCAGGCTTGGGGGACTGATGATGGCAAGAAACATTCATGCCAAATGCCAGGGAGTGATCAAATCCAACAAGAGAGAATCTTCAATTCTCCCTTAGATATTCAGTAACATTATCACTGAATTTCCCCACTATCAACATTGGATCACACGACACCAGGAAGTAGTCCAAATAAATCCGTTGGACTATAACCTGGTGTCCTGTGATTTTTTGACCTTGTCCAACACTGGCACTTCTGCATCATAACATCTTGAGTGTGAGCATTGATCAACAACAGTCATGGATCAACATTTAAATCCTGTGGCTGCTAGCGTAGGTCAGAGGCTGAGTTCTGAAGTTCCCTGACTGTCCAAAGGCTGTTCAGGATCTACAAGGTTAAGCGACCCTTTGAAGTCAACATGCTTGATGTTTCATCTTTATTATTTTTCTCAAATTTAGCATAAAACCTTGTGATTTGCTTCTTTTTGCTTCCATATAAAGCTACTTAACATTTTTTTTACTGGAGGGAGATAACATTCATGGGTAATCAACACTTCAACTTTGTGGCCAATCAAGGAGACTGAAAAGAAGGGATCAGTTCACCCTTTGTCTCCTGGTCATACAAAACTTAAGTGGAAAATATCCTGTATTTAGTTGGTTTTAAATTTTATTTCCCCTTCTTTGTCCTTGATGAAACACCCTGATACCTCATAACTTTGGGAAATGCCTCAAGTGGGATTGATCAAAATAATGTTGGTTACAAAACAACTCAAGCCTGTGCGAAACTATTACTTTTAATATTGTGTCAGGTTTCTATTCAAGAAGCAGATTTTTAAAGCAGAGTAAGTAAAATTCAAAAGATTGATCACAATAACTTGTTGGATTAGGAGCTTGCTGTGTGGGGCAAAAAATGCAGTGATCACTGACGTAGATATTGTGCTGTTTCGGCACTTTGGGAATAACGAACATATTTTTGACCAAAAGAAAGAGAAAATTCAACAAAACATAGAAAGCGAGCAGGAGGAGTCCCTGCAATCCTGCTGTCCCCCATTCAGTCTGAGCATGGCTGAACATCCAACTCTGTATTGTGTTCTCACCTTCTCCCTGCACTGTTTTGGTCCCTTTAGTGCTAAGAACTATATCTAACTCTTCCTTGAAATGTTTAAGGTTTTGGCATTGACTGCTTTCTGTAGCAATTCAATTTCTACCAGCTGCAGGAATTCCATTTCGTAAAGAAGTTTGTCTGCTTTCATATCTGTTCTGCATCATCAGAACTGCAACATCGAGGCACTTAGAGACAGAGACAGAATTTGGCAATCTATATCGTTGGAGAAGTTTGTTGGTGTTATGATAGCAGTCATTTGTGGTTAGGATTGGGACAGATGTGATAAGATGACATTTGGTGTATGCCAGCACCAGTTACCAGAACTCTATGATTAGGTAATTTTATTTTTGAGCTTATTTGACCACAGCAAAACCTACTTTGGTACTGTGGCAAAGTATGACATCACATTACTGATGTCACTTAGAAATTGCTTCCGTAATGATAGTGAAAAATAAAGATGTTTACCTGTAAGTATTTTTTTGTTTTACTTCTCTTTTCTGTCTGTGCATTTTACCTATTGAAACTTGTTACAGAAGTGCAGATGTACAAGTGTGAAATGAATGGTGGTCATACTTTTAATCTTGAAGATAGTCCACTCAGATTTATCAATATCTGGAAATCAAATTTGGAGGCCAATCTAAATGCTCCCTACTTTTTTTTGCTAGTGCCATGATACCCTGGTGCAATTTGGAGGATTTTTAGCTTCAAATCTAAGTACAGAAGACTACATCAAACGAGTGCCTTCAATTGATGTTCTTTGTAATCAGTTTCACACACCACATGATGCTGCGTTTTTCTTGTCCCGTCCAATGTATGCGCACCACATTTCGGTAAGTGCACTCTTTTAATTGACAGCTGCTTTGCACTTGATGTGGAAGGTTAATATTTTGGCGACACTTCTTTCTGCTTTTCAGAAGGATATTCAACAATTCAAGTCAGGGAATGAGTCTTTAAATGGTTGCTGACTAATAATTTGACAAAATCATATATTTCTTTCAGCCAACGTTCAACTTGTCTGTTATCCAGCTTTATTTCTAATAAAATACTAGTTTGGTTTTGAAGGTGATGAATTAGCTACTGCCCTCCATTCCCATTTTCCTTTCTGTAACACCCTTCCAGTTGAGTTTTTTTAAGTGACAACCTGGTAGATGCCAACATTATATGAAGCCTCTGAAAACAAAACTCAGAACCTGAATCAAGAAAATTCAGTTTTTTGAAACCGTTGTGATTAGAGTTTGAATCTTTGATAATGCTTGGTGCTTTTGGCAGAGGAAATGCAGCATGTGTACTGAGAGGAAGGTAAAGTCACAGAAACAGCGTGCATTAGGCAATTCTGAATCAACTGTTCACTATCAACAACTTAATACTTCAAAGTTTGGGAGAAGATTTGTAGCTCGGGTGCTCGTTGTTGTGATTCTGTTCACCGAGCTGGGAATTTGTGTTGCAGACGTTTCGCCCCCTGCCTAGGTGACATCCTCAGTGCTTGGGAGCCTCCTGTGAAGCGCTTCTGTGATCTTTCCTCCGGCATTTGTAGTGGCTTGAATCTGCCGCTTCCGGTTGTCAGTTTCAGCTGTCCGCTGCAGTGGTCGGTCTATTGCAAGATAATGCAAAGGTTAGAACAAACAGTCTTACCGCAAATTCAACCCAAACTCTGGGTCAGATATGTGGATGACACCTTCGTAATCATTAAAAACACAGAAATAGAGAACATGCACCGGATCATCAACGTCACACTCACACGAATCCGATTCACGAGAGAGGAAGAAAAGGACAACCAACTCCCATTCCTAGACGTGATTGTACAGAGAAGACCGAACGGAGAATTCACTACAAAGGTATACAGGAAAGCTACACACACAGACCAAGTCCTGAACTATGAAAGCAACCACCCCAACACACACAAAAGAAGTTGCATCAAGACACTATTCAAAAGGGCCACAACACACTGCAGCACACCAGAACTGCAAAAAGAGGAAGAAGAACACCTGTACAATGTATTCGCCAAAAACAGATATCTGCTCAATTTTGTCAACGGAACGAGGACATGCCGCAACCCAAAGGACTAGCCGCACTACCATACATCAGGAACATTTCCAAACTGACAGCCAGACTACTGCGACCACTCGGACTCATAACAGCACACAAACCGACAGCCACTCTCACACAATGACTCACCAGGGCAAAGGATCCGATACCCAGCATGAGCAAAACCAACGTGTACAAAATTCCAAGCAAGGACTGCACAAAACACTACATAGGACAAACAGGAACTCCGCTAACGATCCACATCCATGAACACCAACCAACCACGAAACGACATGACCAGCTATCCTTAGTAGCCCCACACGCAGATGACAAGCAACATGAATTCGACTGGGACAACACGACTGTTATAGGACAAGCCAAACCGAGAACAGCCAGGGAATTCCTAGAGGCATGGCACTCATCCACAGATTCAATCAATGAGCACATCGACCTGGACCCAATATACCGACCACTGCAGTGGACAGCTGGAACTGACAACCGGAAGTGGCAGATTCAAACTACTACAAATGTCGGAGGAAAGATCACAGAAGCGCTTCACAGGAGGCTCCCAAGCACTGAGGATGTCACCTAGACAGGGGACGAAACGTCTGCAACACAAATTCCCAGCTCGGCGAACAGAATCACAACAACTTAATACTTGTTGTTAAAGGAATATGCTTGGAATCCTGTCACTTTCACTCCAAGGTGCACAATTAGACTTGTCGACATATGGAAGAAAATTGGGTTCAGCTGAGGGGTTAGATCAGAACTGAAAATGCGTTGCTGGAAAAGCACAGCAGATCAGGCAGCATCCAAGGAACACGAGATTCGACGTTTCGGGCATAAGCCCTTCTTCAGGATCCCTGAAGAAGGGCTTATGCCTGAAACGTCGAATCTCCTGTTCCTTGGATGCTGCCTGACCTGCTGCGCTTTTCCAGCAACGCATTTTCAGTTCTGATCTCCAGCATCTGCAGTCCTCACTTTCTCCCCGGGCTAGATCAGAAGTATGCTTTTATGAAATACTTACATACTTCCAGGTATGTTACAGCAGACAAAAAAAAAGTAATTTTTTTCATTTGTCTTCCAAGTTATTTCAAAGTTTTATTATTTAATGGATTTTGGACTTGGGTTTATTTTGTGATTAATTGTTTTAACTGTTTCTTGGACTTCTGTTGTCTGGGGCCACTATTTTGTTTTTATTTTCTGCTCAATGGCAGTGATCATGAAGCAGAAATAGTCATCAATATTTCATATGTTAGACACCATTGTTAACATGTTATAGTCAGTGTTTGTGTCTGGAATGATAAAGTCCATTGCATTATTCTGTCTTCATGCTCTATCCTTTGGCTAATTTCAACTCTGCATAATGTATGGGGCAAGGAAAAACACGGGTCGATATTCTCCTCCCTTAAGCATGAGAGTAGTGTGAATCTGACAACCTAATCAGGTGACAGTCCAAAATTCATTGCCATGAATTTGCATTTTCTTCAGTATACACCCTATTAACTCACCCTTCTCCATTAACTTCCCCAGTCAAAAAACTCAACACTTCAAAAAACTTTGATTAAAAAAAAATGCTGATATGTGTTTAGTTCGCTCCTCAGCATCAAGTCCAGGTGAGTTCACAGCTATGCCAGCCACTTTCCTTTTCTCAACTTTGTGAACTGCAGCAGGTTTCTTCATAGTCGATAGCATTGGTCTCCCTGGGCGCACTATCCACACAACTGTGCAGTGGAAACACATGACCCTCAAAGCATTGGGTTGCTGTCAATCTGGCAGGCTCAGGCAAAGAGGGTGTTTCCCTGAGCAGTCCAAAACATCCACTGCTGGCTTAAAGCTGACATGATAATGGCGTGATAAGTCCACTACAGTTTGATTCACAGAAGGGTGAATGAGTTGAAGGAAGAAGAAATGCAGGAGAAACAGAAATGCTCTCAGGAGGATGATGGGGAAAGGACCGATAGAGTGCAAGAGGCCAGAGGCATCCTCATAACTGACCACTTCCAGGACCATTAAGCTGGGTGGAGATTTTCCATTTCCAAATTTTGATGTCATGACCTCAGTGGAATTCATCCCTCTGCTTTTTAACTTACTCATTTCCAGTGGTTTGAGTTTGTGGTGTTCATAACGCTCTAGTCAGTAAAAACAGCAATGGTTGGTTTCATTTTATCTCTGATATTCACACCTCTGCTGAATATTGAAGTGCCTGTGCGCCATTTCCATGACAATAATGTCAACAATAAAGCAGTGGTTAATCACCAAATACTTCCATTAGATTACAATGCTGTGTCCTTGCCACTGAGAAAAACACTCAATATTAAGTTCTCCCTTCTCAGATGGCGTGATCAATTTTTTGCCATTCAGTAGTAAAGGGGTTGCCATGAATTTCCATTTTATTCAGTACACACCCTATTAACTCACCCTTCTCCATTAACTTCCCCAGTCAAAAAACTCAACACTTCAAAAAACTTTGATTTAAAAAAAACGCTGATATGTATTTAGTTCGCATCTTAGCATCAATTCCAGGTGAGTTCACATACATGTCCACTCATCCATGCTGACCAATTTCCCAAACTAAACTCTTCTCACTTGTCTGCAAAGGGCCCATAACCCTCTAAATCTTTCCTGTTCGTGTACCTCTCCAAATGTCTTTTAAGTGTTGTAACTGTACCTGCGTCTATCACTTCCTTTGGCAAATTATTCCATATACGAACCACCCTCTCTGTGTGAAAAAGCTGCCCCTCAGATTCCTTTTAAAGCTTTCATCTCTCTACCTTAAAAATGATTTTGAACTCCCTCACCCTAGGGAGAAGACCCTTGCTATTCACCTTATTTATGCCCCCCTTGAGAATAGGCTAATGCATATGCTAATTTTTGTAATGGCACACTACTTTGTACAAGTTTTCAAATTGCATTTCATTTTATTTGAAGCACTGTCAGACAGAATACTAAAGGGTGCAGCCCCATTTCAATGTGAAGTATTAAAGGGCTCATTATAGACAATCTTTCATGACAAACAACAAATTTTTGCCCCTGATGATTTTATAAACCTCTATAAGATCACCAGTCAACTTTTGCACTCCAGTGAAAATAGTTCCAGCCTATCCAGCCTCTCCTTATAACTCTAGCCATCTAGTCCTGTTAAACCTGGTAAATCTTTTGGTTAGTGAGTATGTGTATGAATTTGATTATTTAAAGAAAGTAATTTTTTCATCAACTTGTTCAAATATAGATAAAAGAGCTGAATTCCAGACACAAGGTGAGAGTTACTGGTCTTCAGGGCTGCATTTGACTCGGTGCGTGCTGTCAAGGAGCCCTAGCAAAACTGGAATCGGTGGGTCTCGGGCAAATCTCTTCACTGATTGGAGTCATACCTGACACTTAAGAACCTAAGTTCCTGAAACTTATGAGTGCTTTCAGCGAGGCCACTCCTTAAATGGGCTACCAAGTTGTCACCCTGAAATTGTTTGTTATAAAAAAATTGTCCATAATGAGCCCTTTAATAATTCACATTGAAATGAGGCTGCGCCCGTATTATGCTTCAGCATTCTGTCTGTTTGTGCTTCTAATGTAATGAAATGCAATTTGTAAACTTGCACAAAGTAGTGTGCCATTACAAAAATGAGCATGTGCATTAGCCAACACTCAAGACTTAAATGTAACAACATTCCTTTGAGAAGGTTAGATACAGAACAAAGCTTTCCTATCTGAAATGTATGGAACCATTGCACATACCACCATCTCTCCCATAAGGTGAGTATTAAGAGGTGACCTATTTGGAAAAGCCAGATCCTGGCTCCTGTCCTTCAACATACTTTGTGTTTTTGAGATTTAGCTGGAGTGCCTTGCTTGCACATCTGAACTTCTAGGTATATACTTATGATATAGGCTGTCTGAAATCATCCAATTTGTTGCTATGAAAGAATTGCTAGTGTTTGAGATTAGCAAAAGTATCCCATCCTTTTATTGCTTGAAGATGCTGCACATCTTTTAGATGGTGGAATGTATGCCAATCTTATAGGTTCCATAAGATTACAGCACATTTTATACCAGTTCAGGTTGAATATATACTAATAAGTGGTTTATTTACCAAGTGACTGTCTACCTGTACGAGCCAATATGGGGAGGTAGAGGAGCAAGGGACTTCTGTAAGGTACTCAGAAACAG
Source organism: Hemiscyllium ocellatum (assembly GCF_020745735.1). Classification (NCBI taxonomy): domain Eukaryota; kingdom Metazoa; phylum Chordata; class Chondrichthyes; order Orectolobiformes; family Hemiscylliidae; genus Hemiscyllium; species Hemiscyllium ocellatum. Next base: position 31,768,173 of record NC_083411.1, on the reverse strand, counting down.
CTGCTGGATTGCCTCTTTGTGTGCTTTGTGTGTGTGGCTGTTCACAACACTCTTTTTATTGAATTGAATCGAATTTTTTGTCATGTGTACCGAGGCACAGTGAAAAGCTTTGTCTTGCGAGTAATACAGGCAGATCACATGGTTAAATAGCATAGATAGTAAGTAATAGGTAAACAGTGGCAAAAACAAAAATGCAGGTCCAGGCGAATGTTAAGAGTTTGAGTCTATTCGGTATCCGAATGGAAAGGACATGTGGAGTGAGTTAGAAGTCTAATGGTGCTGAACACCGAAGGAGTGATGGAATACATGCCCAAATTGTCTCAAATAAATGCCGAGCATTGCTGGCCCTGGGTCTCTGCCGAAAATGCTGTCCTTCCCGTAGGGACAGTCATGTGCCTATTGCGAGAGTCACTGAAGTCCTGACAATGTGGAAGGACTTCTTATTCTTTCCAGTTTACCATGGGCATCTGGCAAACCTGTCTGATGGTCTCGGGCCTGATTCTGTAGCTTGGCCATGCCATTTAAGAGTAGGTACAGAGGCATTTCTTTTGCTGCTTGGTCTTTGACAGTCAACAGAGTATCATAGACGTCTGGCATTCCTTCCACATCTGTTATGGGACCATCACCAAAATGTCCCTCCAACTTTTATCTAAATGAAGTATTTGCTAAGATGATTGTGTTGGTGGATGGTGCATATGAACATCTTGCCAATGCCTTCTTTGATGTTTCACATACTTTCTTTTCAGAGGAAGTGTTAGTAATGGGGTATTCAGGCTCTGGTCTTTTCCTGGATGCTCGTTCCTAGGTGACACTTATGTCTCAATTAAAGGAACAGGCTATTTGTTAGAGAATGTGCAGAAAAACTCATTAGGAACCAAGTGCTAATATTGGTGATCATCTGAAAATATCAGAGCATGATGTTGCTTTGTGGGTTGATGAACCGTTGCTGTCTCCCTACCACCACGGCAGTAATCGTTATCTTCCCTGAACAGTTCCACCATTCTTTCCTCAAAAGCGGTGAGAAGCAGGAATGGAAAGAAAGGAAGCAGTGTGCTGGAATTGGTTAAGTAGAGCATTGCAGTTCTCGAGATCATGGATGTTCCAGTGTTTAAGGACAGAATCAATCTAGCACAAGCTAAGGGTCAAAAAAGGCTGCGGTTACATTGCTTGGTGTGGCCTTAGCTAACCTTCTGGGGAAGATACGGAAAAAGAAATCTGCAGGCAAATTACAGAAAGATGCCTATCCTACAGAGCAGTTATAACGGAGAATTTTAACTACTTGAATGTAGACTGAGACAGCGATTATGTAAAAAGTGGAGAGGGGTAAGTGTTTCTTGTTTGTATTCTTGAAACTTTCCTGCAGAAGTATGTGCCCAATCCAACACAATGAGTACTGTTGAATCTGGTTCTTGGAAATTTGATGAACCAAGTAAATCAGATGTCAGTTTATGGATATTTTGGAGACCGTGATCATTGTCTTGTAAGATCTAGAATATGAAAATGTGACTTAGGTGGAGGCCATTCAGCCCCTTGAATCTGCTTCGCCATTCAATGAGATCATGGCTAATTTGATTGCAAAATCAAATTCACATTCTCACCTGTTGTGTCTACCTCTGCCTTCAAAATAGTCTAGAATTCTGCTTCCTTATTTTTTTCAGGAAGATAGTTCCAAAGAGATTCAACACTCTAAGAGAAAATTTGTCCAATCTGTGCTGTAGATGAGCATTCCTGATTTTTATAGTGACCTGAATTCTAGATTCTGCCAGACGGAGCGAGAGCCAATTTCAAGAGTGGAGCTGAATTGGATAGAGTGGAATAAGAGGAGGGCAGGCTTTCTTCAAAGAGGAGACTGTTTGGCTACAATCAAGGTGTATTTCATCAAAAAAAGGAGAGCAAACAAATATAAAACTCTGGATAGAAAAGGAGATAAAAATAAAATTAAGAAGAAAAAGCATACTTATGACAGTGTTGGTTAAAGAATACAGTTGAGATTCAAGTGGAATCTAAAAGTTCTGAGTGAGGTGAGAAAGCAAATGTGAGAAGCAAAGAGAAAAGACTGGCAGCCAACATTTAGGAGAATCGCAACATTTCTATAGGCGCATAAGTAATAAAAGGGTGGTAAAATAAAGAACATGGCTGATTGAAAATTTTTATCCATCCCCAACGTGGATGTTTGAGCTGTGAAATAAACAGTTAGCATCTGATTTTCTCCAAGGAGTCGGATGCTACTAGACTGTGACCACTTGGAAGTTCTGTCTCTGGAAGGGTCCAAAAATGATGTGGAGGAAGTCACGAGGATGCTGACAATACTTAAAACTGACAAGGCACTAAGACTTGATGAGATGCTGTCGAAGACATTATGTGAAAATTGCTGTCAAAGACATTATGTGACAAAGAATTGTGTGAAAATTGCAGGTGCATTGGCTCCAATCGTTCAGTGCTCTTGTGACTATGGGGAGATATCATAAGATTAAAGAATTGCAGGTATTATGCCTTTGATCAAGAATGTTTGCATGGCTAAGGCCAAACATTGCAAAGCAATCAGTTTAACTTCAGTGGCAGGAAGTGTCTCAAAATAATTATTCAAGATAGAATTAATAGTTGCGTGGAAAAGATAGCTTGGTTAGGAAGAACCTTAAGGATTGATGGATTTCTGAAAGGTAAATAATGTTTTCCTAACGAGGTGTTTTCAGAAAGGAAACAAGAGCTTGAAGAGGGTAATGCTGTTGCTGTAGCTTGATGTACATAGTCTTCCAGAAGGCATTTGATACAGTGCCACAAACTGATTTGTGATAAAAGATATAGCTAATGGAGTAAAGGGTACTATAGCAACATGGTTACAAAATTGACTGAGTAATAAAAAACAAGGTTGGAGTGCCCAGTGAACACTTTGGTGGCTGGAGCAAAATTTATAGTAGATTTCCCCAGGGATCAGTGTCACAAATGTGAAGTGAGAACAAGCTTTTTCACACAATGTTTTCTGAAAGTGTGGTGAAGACCGATTCAATTAAGGCACGAAAGAGGGCATTGGTATTATTTGAGTGGAATGATCTTTTGTGTTCAAGGATATGGAGAAAGACCGGTGATTTACACTAAGTCGTAATTGGATAATTGGACCAGATATGCTAGACTGAATGGCATCCTTACGTGCTGTAGTGCTTCTATGAAAGTATTTCACTCCTACTTTAAATATAATGTGATCAACTTTTTTTTTGTAACTTCTCTTTTAAGGAGTCAAAGCAAATATTCTTCTGAACATTGCTCACATTATGTGAATCTGCTTAAGCACAATTTAGATATTTTCTAATAATTTGTTAAACAATGTTATTATGCACCTTTGGAGCAAGTTGGACCTGAACCCAGGTCTTGTTGCACAGAGGTAGGGACATTACCTCTGTGCAACAAGAGCCCTCTTAAGCACAGTCTATACCCTGGATAGGAAATGCTTTTATAATTGAGGTGATTCAAGGTACCTTGAGAATATTGAATTTTATACAGAAATAAAATATTAATGAAAATCTTGATTAACGAAGAAAGTCTTCTTTTGTCAAAAGAATAAACCTTGGAATTTCCAGACTAATTTTCCAATTTTTATCTGTATAGTGGAAATTAGCTAAAAGATTTATTGTGAAAGTTCTCTCTCTCGAAAATGACCATTACAGATTAAAAGCTTAACATGTAATTACAACATAACAAGCAATTATTTCTAGGAAATCCTTTTTTCAAGCTTCTTCAGGATAGTATTGTGTTAGAACAAAAGAAAAAATTTTACTTTATTACAGAACTATTTTCATCTAGCTTATTTAATAAAGCCAGTGTTTATATTACCAGTGCCAAGACTAACCTGTAATGCAACTCTATACAGCTAAGTTTGCACTTGAGTAACAAAAATCACTCCCCTTCCGGTTTAAAATTAGTAAATGACCTAGCAAACACAATGATCACAAAATTGACTTGCAAACGTGTAGCACCCTTTGCAAGTAGTGTTTTTTTTGTACCTTTCTTTGCTAGTCTCCTAAATGGACCATGTTGTTTGCTCCATTTCAAAAGGTGCAAACTTGTGTTAGTGTGTGCACCTGATTTAGTTTGCCTATTGACAACCAAAGACATCCAGTACTCTGATCAATGTGAAGGACAGAGCTAAACTCGATCTCCTTCAACCAGTTGTCTGCATTAGCTGTCTGTGCATTGTAACTTTTTTTTTGCCATAATCCGATATGTTTTTGCATAATCACCTAATGTTATCCTCAATGCCTCAATTGTATCTCTCTCTACATGCTTCCAGGCAATGCTTTCCAGGTCTTAATTACTTGTGCACAAAAATTGTTTCACTTTGCATTTACTACTTTTCCAAAATTCTTGAAAACTAGTAAAATAATATTTAAGTGGGAGTTGGAACTAAAACTTAAATGTCAACGGTGGTGGGTAACCAGTGGAGAAACATGCAAAAGCTGGATTACGTTATTTACTACTATTGACTAAGTTTTGAAACATGCTGCCTTTACCCTAGATGCTGATCAGTGTTGATATGAAAACTTTCTTCTGACATCAGCCCAAAGATGCCCTTTCATAAGCTTTAGCCTGTGTTTCTTTGTTCTGGTGGTGTATTTGTAAGTTATGAAATACATTTTTTGCAATACATTGCATAATTCTAAAGATGTCTGTACCATCTGTCTGAAAGCAAGGGTCAAGATCTTAAGTTTGTCTCCAACCCTTATATGCTGGAGATCAGCATTGTGGCCCTTCACTGGAACTTTGAGTAAATGTGAATTTATTGGCTCAGAGCTGATGAGCTGTGGTAAAGTGGAGACATTCACTACTGATCACATGAAGGAATGCATCTCTGCCTTGGTTGTGGGTTGTATATAAAACTTGCTGTCTCATCTGAAGCATGGGTCTAATGTAGATGCCAAGGCCCAGTAGCAATAGGCATGTTGATGAAACAAGCCTCCATCTGATATGGTGAGCAGAAATCTCAATCCTTGACATCGTGTGCCATTCATTAACAGAGGAGTGTTTCTTGATGGGTCGGACTTCCTCATTTGATAGTTGCAAATTAGCTGTGTATAAGATTTACTCATAGTTCCCCACCTCGCGCCCCCCGCCCAAAGGCCGCTGTTAAGATCAACCCATTCCATGTGCGAAGAAGCACCAGAAAGAGGGAGTATGAGTAAATAACTGTAGTAGGGGAAAAATGCAGTAAACCATGTTGGTTGTTTCTGCAGCTAGTTTACTATATCTGAGTGTCTGAAAAACAAAAATGTGTTTGCCTCCTTCTTTCTAGTCCAAATATGATGAACTGAAGAAAGCTGAAAAGGGGAACAAACAACAACAAAAAGTTCACAAGTATATCAATGCATGTGAATTAGTGATGGCACCTGTGCACGATGCTGTGGTCTCCCTTCACCCTCCCAAAGTATGGGATGATATCAGCCCTCAGTTCTATGCCACATTTTGGTCTCTTTCCATGTATGACCTTGCTGTACCCAGCTCAAGTTATGACCGAGAAGTAAACAAATTGAAGGTTCAAATGAAAGCAATTGATGACAATCAGGAAATGGTAAGTATACAAAAAATATATTTTCTGTGAAATGCTTCTATTTGATTTCAATGTTTTCTGTCAACTGCCTTAAAACAGTTATTGGTCAAAGGCTCGTAAAGTTTTTCATCACTGTTTAATTAAATTCTTAGAATATTCATTACAATTGATTATTGTCATTATTGTGCTGCCTTATGGTTTTGAGGAGCAGATCATTGTTGGAGCACATCACTGAAACAGTTTAATTTCTTAGAATTGCTATTTTAAGTAAAACAAATTCACAGGGCCTAATATTGCCTGTGTTCAACTGAATATGAACAACATTACATAGATAAGTATTTTAAAGTTCAAATGTTAAATTTTAACAAGTAGAAACTACATTTTAGAAGTTCTAGTTTAAATTTTTATCCCTTGCAGTACTGCATTGACAGCTTTTAATATTTTTTTCTCAACCAGCCACTAAATAAGAAAAAGAAAGAAAAAGAACGCTGCACGGCTTTACAAGACAAACTCCAAGAAGAAGAAAAAAAGCAGTTAGAGCATGCCCATAGAATTCTGCAGAGATTAAAGCTTGAAAAGGACAACTGGCTACTTGCTAGTGAGTAGTAACAGAGGTTTAAATAACTCAGTATGTTTGAGAAATGGAAAATTAATAAAACTGAGTCGCTGAATGGTTAGCATAATACTTATAAACAGCTAGTGTTCCATACACTTGAATAGATTTGGTGCAGAATCATGCACAGTTTTTTTTATTCATTGTGGCTGGCCAGCATTTATTGCATTTATTGAGAGAGGGTGGTGAGCTACCTTCTTGAACTGCTGTAATCCATTTGCTATGGGTTTAATGCCATTATGGAGGGAATTCCAGGATTTTTATCCAGCCTTAGTGAAAGAATGGCAACATATTTCCAAGTCAAGATGATGAAGGGAGCTTGCAGGTGATTGCGTTACACAAGTCTTGCTTGGAGCTCCCAGTGTTTAATTTCGTGGATCTTGCAGCCTTCAGTTGCAAAGCAATATTTAGAGTAACCTGGATATGTAGACTCTGACAGCTAATTGAATCTTGTTTGATTTTTGCATCCTTTTTTCACCATTCTTCCAGAAGAGGTTGCAATATAGTTTGACACATTTATGGTCACCTTTCTTCATCTTTGAGTAAAATGCCAGTAGTTTGGGAAGGTGCCATTGATGACCAGTGTCTGCATGCTAGTTTTAACATGACAATCCGTTTTAATCTTTCACGCTAAATCAGTACACTGCAGCAATGCAACGTTGGCAGTTCCCACATCAGTTATTTTATGAACTGGTGCATGTAGACAGTAAATGTAGCCACGAGACTTGTACCTGCTAAGGTTCAAGATGCTCAGATAATATTGGGTCCTTACGCTTGGTAAAAAGTGTTTCCATCTTTATCTTCTGACCCTTGGCTGAAAGATGTGATGAATATATTTCATTGCTGACTATTTTTTAATTTAGCTTTTCCAAGTAGTGCATCTGCATGTGTTGTTATTGATGATTCATCTAAACTCTGGTGTTTTAGCAGAACATAGTGTAGATCCAGGTATAGAATGGGGTTTGGCACAAATTTGAACATGAGTGGCAGAGTTGTGAATGCTTTTATCACTCTGCAAGGCTGCCCTTCCCCTTTATAGTTTAGAGATCTTCAAGCCATTGCCAAAACCATTTGATTTCATATTGACTGGGATTTTAATTTGACTTGATTGTACTGTCATATTTTTGGTATATTTAGAGTTGAATTTTCTCCATTTGATTAAATTTAACATAAGATTTAATATGAAAATGGACATTTTTCTCAGGCGGGTGCAAATTCTTGATGGTCATGTTATTTTCTTCCTTTATAAGACGTCTTATTTAATGATATTTGTTTTATATTTTCCCTCAGAATCAACCAAAAATGAGACCATCACAAAATTCCTCCAATTGTGCATCTTCCCAAGGTGTATTTTCTCAGCTATAGATGCAGTTTACTGCGCTAAGTTTGTAGAATTAGTTCATCAGCTGAAGACACCTAACTTTTCAACACTTCTGTGTTATGATCGGGTAACAAAGCTTTAATAAAACTTTTTTTAAAAAAAAATCAATTTTTTGTTACTTTTGAAGTGTTGCAAATTATAAGGCATATTTTCTTGTGCTTAGGTCTTTTCGGACATTATTTATACTGTTGCAAGTTGCACAGAAAATGAGGCCAGTCGGTATGGAAGGTTTCTCTGTAGCATGTTGGAGACGGTCACTAAATGGCACAGTGATAGAACAATATATGATAAGGTAATCTTTTATGATGTTTTAGATGTGGTTTATTTCTTTGTTCCCATCTCACTTAATGAACAAAGAGTTTTCAATATAACCATCTGACATTTTGTGTCAGCTTTAAGCTTCTACACTCTTTTTCTATTTTCTAGGAATGTGGAAATTACCCAGGGTTTCTCACAATATTACGAGCAAGTGGATTTGATGGAGGAAACAAGGCTGACCAATTAGATTATGAAAATTTCAGACACGTTGTACATAAATGGCATTACAAATTAACCAAAGTAAGCTTTGCCTCTTATAAATGTTCACCTAGAATGAATAAAATATTTGCCACTGCTGACATTAGCTGAGTTTGGGATAGGTTGGTAGCAGATGGTGAAAAAGTGGATTATATTCTGCACCTTGTTTTGAAAATTGCAAATGATAAAAATGCCTAGTCAACATCCAATAATTCTGGAAGACCTATTGTGCAGAGATGAATCTTTTCACTAACGAAATGTTGTCAAGCCAAAATGACTTTGTCTCCCACAGAAATGAGTCATGTCAATATGAATTTCAATGCTAGTATGATGCAAGGATGTAGATTGTATGTTGTTACGAATGACTGATCATATTTAACTGCACATTACTTTGCTGCTCACAGTGGATATAATAATGACTGTACTCAACTAGCCCACACTTACAAAACTCAAGATATTATGTCTGATGTGCAGTATGATACTGCAATTGCTGAATAGTCCCATGTGTGCTAAGAATTACATTCATGACCAACTTAAGATCTCAGTCAAGCTCACAATGGGCTTCCTCACTGTTTTTAGAAGTTGCATATATTTATGCAGAGGGACATGATTCCTTCAAGAAAAAGGAAATTGTCCTGGGATCATGCCATTCTTGAAATAAACAAATGCTTAGAATTCAATAATATTTTGCGTTTTCCATGGCAACATCTTGACTAATCAAAATCGATCTTCCAACCATTTGGTACCCTTTTTCTGTGGGGATAATTATTGCTTCCTTTGAAACTTGGCATTCATGCATTTGTCCTAATGAGTTTAAGATGCCAAGTTTCGACAGTGTTTCTCTCTCTTTTTTTTAAATCAGTGAGATTTTCCAATTCAAATTCTTAGTCATAATTCTTTGACCATGAAAAATGGATTTTGCATTGGTGGAATATTAGATTTCTTCTTTGATAAATGTTGATAGATTTTCCACAGAAGCAGTTTGCTATTTCACCTTTTGCAGTGATTCTGTATGTATGTTCCCAATCTTTGATTCCTTTTAAAAAAAAGTCAAAACTCAGAAAGCTAGCACACAGGTGCAGTGGTCATCAGGAAGGCTCATGGGATATTGACCTTATTTAAAGGGGTTGTAAAACATGAGTGTGCAGGTCTTGCTGCAGGTGTACAAGGTGCTAGTGAGATCACATTTGGGGTGTTGTGAGCAGTTTAGTCCCCTTATGTATTAAAATATGTCATTTCATTGGAAGCAGTTCAGAAAGGCTGATCCCTGATATGGAGGGATTATTTTCTGAGCGAAAGCTAAACAGGTTGGGACTTTAATCACTGGAATTTAGAAGAAAGAGAGGTGATCTCGTTGAAACTTGTGGAGTTTTAAAGAGCTTGGCAGGGTAAATGCGAAGGGGATGTTTTTCTTCATGGGAGAGTCTAGGACCAGAAGGCAAAGTTTCAGAATAAAGGGCGAAGTTTTTATTTTGGGGCTTTGAATTGTATTCTTGTTGAGATCTGACGTGTGACTTTTGGTATGTAGTTATTTGTGTTTGTGTGATTGACAAAAAAGTTTTATTAGAGAATAATGTAGTGAGTTTTTCTTATTTGAAATTTTGTTCTTTGTGGGAAAATTTGTTGAACAAACATTCGGTTTTCTTGAATTCAGATAAGCTGTCGCTTTATTTCATGCCAGTTTTATTATTAGCAGAAAGAATGAGATGTTTCTTCAATTTTATTTAATTAGTGGGATTTTGAAGAGGTTAAGGTTCAGTGTGCCTCTCACATTTTAATGTATCAAACATTCCAGTCCAAGTAGCATCCTAGTAATTTTTTTTCTGCACTCTTTCTAGTTTAATTATATCCTTTCAACACTAGGGTGACCAAGAACTGCATGTAGTACTCCAAATGTGGCCTTATCAATGTCTTATACAGCTGCAGTAAGATGTCCCAACTCTTGTACTCAGTGCTCTGACAGATGAAAGCTGGCATTCCAAAAGTCACCTCACCACCCAGTCTCCATGTGACTGTACTTTCAAGGAACGTAAACTTGTACCCCTAGATCTCTTTGTTCTATAACAACACCCCCACCCCTGGCCTCCAGCCTCACCATTACTTGTATAAGTCGTGCCTTGGTTTGCCCTACCATAATGCATCACCTTGTTTGTCCTTTTTCATGTTGACTCATATCTCTACTTAATATTATCCATTGCAAAGATCTTTAACTGGCTTTTTAAAAAATTGGATGAATCTGAGCTGGGCAGATTATATGTATTGCATCTGGCCATACAGGTTACTTTCTGCTTGCTCAACAAAAATTAACTCTGGCTCAAGGGATAAATATATTTAAATACTGCATATGTTATATATACAAATAATGTAAGCCAAATATGGAAGGTGTTGTCCAACTATTATTGTTTTTCTTATTTTAGGCATCTGTGCACTGCCTTGAAACTGGCGAGTATGTTCATATCCGGAACATATTGATCGTGTTGACTAAAGTCCTCCCTTGGTATCCCAAAGTATTGAATCTCGGTCAAGCATTGGAGCGAAGAGTGCATAAAATTTGTCAAGAAGAAAAGGAGAAAAGGCCTGATCTCTATGCTCTAGCTATGGGGTAACGAAGTGAAATCGAATGAATGTGAATTAATACAAAGTAGTTCAATGAAAGATATTTGTTTCATGTTTTAGACACGAGTTATCATCTGTTAGCTTAGAATTGAATTAGTTTTTGCCATGCATGGATTAATGCCAGCATTAAAGTAACTGAGAAAATCTAAATTAATGACCTAAAAATTGCGAAAAATTAAGGAGAGTCTCATGTTGTTTGTTGTTTCTGACCAAGTGCCACAGTGAGTTCAGGTTCAGGAAAGGCTGCAGCTCAACACTGAAATTAACTGATTGCTGTCAGAAAGCATCTTTCCTTTGCTATCTGATAACATTGGTGTTTTAGCCTCTGAACCCTCATGCATTGAGTGGCATAAAGCTCCTGTACTTGCACTGCAGAAACAAAGTAGATTCATTGCAGCAAGTTATGATGAGATGATCATTTCATTACTGCTAATGAGCCCCATGTCACTGAAAATTCAGTATTGTAGATGTGAAGTGTCATTTTTTTGACTTTTAATTGTTGGAATATTTTGATCTAAGCCTATCCACAATCCACAAGGTACAAATAAGGCATTTCTCTTGATGAGTGCAGCTCATGAAGAAACTTGAAACCATACAGGACAAAGCTGGCTGGTTGATTGCCACCACATCCAAAAACATTTAATCCCTCCACCATTTGTGAGTAGGAACTTGCACCATCTACATGAAGCACTGCAGCAATTCACCAAGATTGCTTAGATAGCACCTACCAAACCCACAACCAGTATCGTCTACAAGGACTGTGGCAACTGAAGGTTCCCATCCAAGCAACTGATCATATTTGGTTGTTCTCTCAGGGTCACTGGGTCAAAATCCTGGAATTCCCTCCTGTCCACCATTGTGTGTATTGCTGCACCAAATGCACTGCAGTAGTTATAGAAGACCGCTCACCACCACCTCCTCAAGGGTAACTGGGGATAGGCAATAAATCCCGGCTCCACTTGCAATGCCAACATCCCACTAATGAATACAAGAAAATTTTTCAAGTTTTTTTTATTGTCCAAACTTTCATTCCCTTTGTTTAATTCTGTGTGGCATTTGACTCTGGATTTTTAATGTTTATTAATGGGATCCACCTATTACTCCCAAAGCGAGCATTGTATTGCCCCAACCTAACTGCTGAAGGAACAATCAAAGTTGACTGAATTTCTGTTCCTTCCTGGATGGATATTAGTGAACCGGCTGTGTTGGTAGACGGTAAACAGTAGTTTCAAGTTCACCATGAGACATGCTTTTTATTCCAGATTTTTTATTGAATTCAGATTTCACTATCTTCTATAGTGGGATTCAAAACCCGGGTTCTAGGTTACAAGTCCAGTTAAAATAATGTCTTTGCTACCAATTTACACTGATTTCTCAATTTTGTTGAATTCATTGACGGGATGAGGGCATTACTGGCTAAGACAGCATTTAATGCCCATCTCTATTGCCCTTGAAAAAGTGGTGGTGAGCTGGTAAGAGTCAACCACATTGCTATGGGTCTGGAGTCACATGTTGGCCAGACCAGGTAAGGATAGCAGTTCCCTTCTCTAAAGGATATTAGTGAACCAGATAGGTTTTTGTGATCGGCAACAGTTTCATGGTCATCAATGAACTCTTAATTCCAGATTTTAATAGAACTGAAATTCCACCATTATTTTTTTGAATTCAGATTCCTCCTCCACCCCCACCCCTTGCCCCTCCACGACCACCTCATGGCAGATTTTAATCTGGGCTCTGAGAACATTACCTGGGTCTCTGAATTTTAACAGTCTGCCGATAATATTACTAGGCCATCACTTCCCCTAAAGTTTGAAGGATTCTGAACCTTGTAGTGAAATTTGATTGGTGAAAGTCATACCAAGTTTCTTTCCTTATTCATTCCAGTCACTAATGCCCTGGAGAGGGTGGCATGCATCTTCCATCTTCCATCTTACATTTACATACACCTAACATAAACTGGAATGGCATGACCAACAAACAATGTGTGCAGCTTGTTGGCTTCTTACTGTAATTTTTGGGCCATTATCTTTATTGAGTCTTAGTAAAATTTAATTTGAAATTAAGACCCTAAGTTCCATAGTTTGTGACTGCATGCACTTCCTGCTGAGGTAGAAAGTAATTGTTTGAAAATTTTGCTGAAAAATCCAGTTTAAAAAAAACTAAATACAATTTATCTTTTTGAAATCATTGGTGTGAAGTTTCCAGGTCACTGAGCAAATATATGTGCTGCATTAATGGTTATTGAATTACTGAGTGAGTTGAATTTGCTGCAATGAACCAGGCAATTTAGATTTGAAATAAAACTTCTAAATGTGAAACTGCAGCTTAACCTGGGTGAGTCAAGTAAAGCCATTATAAAGATCATATTTCTTAGCAACTGCAAGGATGAGAATGTACTTTTGTAAATTGCATTTTTATATTCCAGGGGTAGCAAGCCCACTTTTTAAACAAAACTTGAAATTTGTCAACTTGGCGCAAGCCTGTTCTCATAATTCAATAAGTCTTCTATTGGTAAAAGAGTGGTGGATTATCTATCTAAAAGTCCATGGGCATGAAACTGTTCTGTCCCAATCTAAATTCAAAAGGGCAAAAGTGTCTTACTTTTTCTTGGCATATTTTGTCTTTTAATTTTTTAAGCCTTTTGTAATATCATATATCTTGTCGTTTTTATGTCTAAGAGGCTAAAATTGCATTTTAATGCAGTTTTTTTAGTTAGTTTGGCTTATATGAAATTTTTGATCATTGCAATGTTTTTCTGAGCTTTAGTCTCGGAAAAACTATAAAAGCAAACAGTCACTGTGATCCAGAGAAAACTGAAAACCTGATGTTAAAGTATTACCTTTAAATAGCCCCTTTTGTAACTTGAGCTGTCTCATAGTACTTCCCAGCCATTACAGTTATGTTGACGTGTCATCAATGCTGTCATTTATGGACTTGTATCTTCTTACCTGAGCATAAGCCTCATAACAGTAAAAATTGTTGATGTTTGATTTGATACATGCTCTGAATGCACAGCTTTCTGTTAACTGTGTCTGGAATGCCCTCTGGTGTCATGGGTAACCAAACTGCGTGGTACTAGGTCGTTCAAACCGGATGGGCTCGTGTTTTTTTTTACTGGTTAATGTTGATCTAGCTCATCTCAGCCTTTCAGCAGTGAGGTGCAAGGAGAAAATTAAGTCAGGCTTGGTGTGCTAGATTTGTTGAGATCAAGTTTGACTATTGATCGTGATAAAGTTTTCTGGTATTACCTCATCTCAAATGCAAAGAATGGTCATGCAGATGATTCCTGGAAGTATGCTGCAAATTGTTAGATATGTGTTCTTGTATATTTGTCGTTTTAGGAGAAGGAAGGGAAGAAAATCCTGGAGGGAGAAACGATCCTATGTATGTTTAACACTAGGTGGCTCTGTTATTCCATGAAAAGATGTTTAATAGTATTTTCAATATTTAGTATTCACTCAGTGACAGAAAATTGGTCTATGAAATCATATTTTGCCAAAAAGTTGCAATTATGTGTACTTTTAGTATGTTTCAAATACTTGTGCCTTTTTATTATTTGATCGTCAATCAAATGGCTTATACGGTTTTGATTTTTGTTTTGTTGGTTCCCCTTCAGCAGTCTCTTATTTCTTTCAATTATTTCTGAGTGCTATTTAACTTTGGGCAATTAATGGAAGAACAGTGCAGTTTGCTTTCCAGCAGCCTAATTGGTTACAATATTTTCAATCTGTCTGTTTGCACAGTGACCTAGCCATCTTGGAGAATTTTGAGTCAGCATCTGGACTTAATTTAGATTTTTGCTAAGCCAAATCTTGACGCCTTTAAAGGGTTATAAATTGAGAACAAATACAGTAAATTTAATGTGTATTATACATTTAAATTTCTATTATACAAAAATTCAGAGGGTTTTAGGTTTTTGTTTGGTTTGAAAAATATGGTGAGTGTTTTGTACCCTTTCGCAAATGGGATTATAAAATCTTTCAGAGATAAGACTTGTTCAAATTCAGCTACTTTTGAAGACTTGGCTGAGACGAGTGACCTAAGTCAAATCAATCAAGAGTGTAGACCATACTGGGGCGGCTGCTTCACGATGCCTCTGGGAATTCTAAAAAAGTTGAAAGCTGTGCCATTCTGCCATTCTCATTCAAAATGAGCTATGTTTGGGTATCAGATATGATTCCTTAAAGTGCTTTGAGAAGCTCCACATTGCGTATGAGATTTCCATTCAACAATTAATGCTTTTATTTTAGAGCATGCAAATTGAATAGTTCGTTATTTTGTAACTCCATTGATGGTTGTCTGTCAAGATATTTTTTCTTTGCTTGTTTAACACTTTGTGCGACTTGCAGCTATTCTGGCCAGTTGAAAAGTAGGAAACCATACATGGTTCCTGAAAATGAATTCCACCACAAAGATCCCCCAGCAAGGAGTGCAACGCCTGCAACAGTTCAAAATGGGCCAGGCACAGTCACACAACCTGCTGCAGCAACTACCAATGCAGCTAAAGCAGAAGAAGGCACAAATGAGGAGACTGGTATTTACAATTGCTTGACTGATTATGCCAATTAAAACTCAACCAACTAATCATCTTTGTTCAAGATTTCACCAGATTTGTGATTCAGGAAAAATATTTATGGGGCTAGTATAATTCTTCATCTGCATTGAGTTTGGTGACCTCAGTCTTATGAACTTCTTTTGTTGCATATATACTTAGTGGTCAAAAGCCAGTCTTTCCTATCAAACAGCACATATTTATGGACATTGGATAAAGGTTCACAGTGAGGTCCACTGTGATTAAGTATGCTTGGCAAAGCAGTTTTACAATATTAAATGCAGCTTATCAGGGCTTTATGGGACAATTGATGACTGTAGCCAAATTCTGTGATGCCTTCAGGGGAGAAATGGAGGGGAAAATTAACAGTAATTTATCTTTAACATGAGCTAAGTTGTAAATTCTTTGTGTGAATCCTGAGTATCTGATATGAAATGAAGGTAGTTAAAGAATTTAAATTTCAGATTAGTCATAACCCATTGAATGGCCAAATAGGCTGATGAGGTGAAATGGCCTTCTGCTCATTTTGTTTCAGATCCAAGTTGATTTGTATAGTGATGAGTCAAGCTTTTGGGGGCATTTGAAGGAGACTGGATTTCCTGGTGATACTGGGAGCCAGAATAACTTCCTGGAGATGGAAGACATTAGGCCCAGGATTTCAAACAAGCTTAGAGGTGTCCACACCCATCTGAAGAAGCAGCAGCAGGTCACCCTATCACAGGGTCAATGCCCTTAGTGCACAGTGATTGTCCAGCTGCTGAAGCTATTTGTTTCTTTTCTTTAAAGACTTCATCTTCACGTATCAAGATAAAATGATTGTTTGGGAATAATTTCTGATTAAATATAGATATGGAGTATATATATATATATATATATATATATGTTTGAGTTTTGCCTTTTAAAAAATTCTTTGTATACTTGTATGAACTTGCAAAACAAGACTCCCATCTTGAATGGAATGAACTGAAATGTCTGTTCTATTTTATTCTTTTAGCAGATAAACTGAAGGAGAAATCTCAGAGTGCCATTAAAGTTACTAACAAAGCTGCTAATGCAACACCCAAAGTCACAGCCAGCAATGGAAGTAATGCTGTAAATAGGTAAGAATTTGACTTTACACTGGAGTTGCTGATACGTTTTATTTAATGATAGCTCATCACGTAGGAATCTCAATGTGCTCCCTGTTATAAATTATTTTTGAAGTAAGCTATCATTTAGGATTGAATTAAAGAGAAATTTCTTGATTGGGGTTTAGACTTATAGAGTCATACAGCATGGAAACAGACACTTTGGTCCAACCATGTTCCCATACTAGTCTCACCTGCCGACGCTCAGCCCATATCCCTCCAAACCTTTTCCTTTTCATTAACTTAGCCAAATGTCACTGAAATATTGTAACGGTACCTGCATCCACCACTTTGTCTAACCGTTCTTTCCACAAACGAATCACTCTTGTTTTTTATTAAAGAAGTTTCCCCTTCTATCCTTTTTAAATCTTTGTCCTCTCAACTTAAAAATATGCCCCCTAATTTTGAAATCTCCTACCCTCAAAAAAGAACCTTGTCATCCACCTTATCTATGCCCCTCATGATTTTATAAACCTCAATAAGGTTAGTCCTCCATTTCTCATGCTCCAGTGGAAAAAGTCCTGGCCTTTTCAGTATATTTTTATATCTCAATCCCTCCACTCCATGTAACATCAAAGAACAAAGAAAATTTATGCCCAGAAACGGGCGCTTCGCACTTCCAAGCCTGAACTGATCCAAATCCACTGTCTAAACCTATCGCCCAATTCCTAAGCATCTGTATCCCTCTGCTCCCCACCTACTCATGCATTTGTCCAGACGCAACTTAAATGAATCTACTGTACCTGCCTCTACTACCTCTGCAGGTAACACATTCCAGGCACCTACCACCCTCTGTGTAAAGTACTTTCCATGTGTATCCCCCTTAAACTTTTCACCTCTCGCCTTGAACACGTGATCTCTCGTTATTGAATCCCTCATCCTGGGAAAAAGCTTATCTCTATCCACCCTGTCTGCACCCTTCATGATTTTGTAGACCTCAATCAGGTCCCTCCCTCAATCTCCTTTTTTCTAATGAAATCACTCCTAACCTACTCAACCTCTCTTCATAGCTCGCACCTTCCACACCAGGCAACATCCTCGTAAACCTTCTTTGCACCCTCTCCAAAGCGTCCACATCCTTTTGGTAATGTGGCGATCAAAACTGTACACAGTATTCTAAATGCGGCCAAACAAAAGTCTTGTACAATTTTAACATGACCTGCCAGCTCTTATACTCAATACTCCGTCTGATGAAGGCAAGCATATCATATGCCTTCTTGGTCACTCTATCTAACTGCGCAGCCACCTTCCGGGCACGTGGACCTGCACTCCCAGATCTCTCTGCTCTTTAGCTTTACCCAAGGCTCTTCCGCTTACAGTATAGTTCGCTCCAGAATTGGACTTGCCAAACTTACCTCACATTTGCCTGGATTGAACTCCATCTGCCACTTTTTCTTTTGATTAGATTTCTTAGAGTGTGGAAACAGGCCCTTCGGCCCAGCAAGTACTCTCCACCTAACTCTCCAGTCTATCTGTATTCTCCTGTATTCTTTAACAGTCCCCTATGCTTTCTGTTATTCCACCAATCTTTATGCCATCTGCCAACTTACTGATCAGACCAACAATGCACTCTTCAGATCATTTATGTATATCACAAATAACGGTGGCCCCCGCACAGATCCCTGTGGAACACCACTGGTCTCCTTACTCCATTTCAAGAAATTCCCTTCAACTACTCTGTCTCCTGTTGCTCAAGTAGTTCTTCATCCAACTAGCTAGAACACCATGTGACTTCGCTTTCTCCAGTAGTTTGCCACGGAGAACCTGGGCTACAAATCTTCTCAAAAATCACTGTCAAACTAAAGGTGTCATGGGAAGAAAACAGAAATCTGATGTTGAGATAGAGGATCTGCTGTGATCCTGTTGCATATTGGTGGCCTTGGTGAGCTGAATGGCCTACTGCTATTTTCTGTGTTCCAGGTGAAACTGAGTTTTCACAAAAGATATCGTCATCCACTCGTGCATAGTGCATTAACCAGTATATAATGTTGGAACTATTTTGATGTACTTTGTTTTTTTTTCCCAGCAACAAAGTAACAAAAGAGAAGGAAGAAAAAGAAAAAAGTGGGAAAGAAAGAGACAAGGAGAAGACAATTCTAGCTGTCCCTCCAGAGGCAAAAACAACAGTTAAAGATGCAAAGGAGAAATTAAAAGAAGAACGGGCAAACAAAGAGGAAAAAGTACGGGAGACCAAGGAGAAAACACCAAAAGCTGAAAAAGAGAAGGAGAAAGAGAAAATCAGGAAGGAAGAGAAGACAGCAAAGGATGATAAATCCAGGTCGACATCCAGTTGTCCTGAAGCAAAGCCACACTCGGAAAAGGAGAAAGAAAAGGAACCATCCAAGGAGAGAGATGCACTAAAGGAAGCCAAATCCAAAGAAAGTCACACAGGCACTAAAGGAGAAAAAGCAGCTGCTGCTGGGTCCTTGAAGTCCCCAGTTCCACGTTCAGAATCTTCAGAGTCTGAGAGGGGTAAGTTGAAAAGATACTGCCTTCTACTTTATTTTAAAGATCTTAAGCAAGTAATAAGATTGATGTAGTACTGATTCCAGCAGCAAAGTATCTACAGTCCTTGTTTTGTAATATGGCTGTTTCATAACTTGCTGTGGGCTTTTGCCTGTCATGCAAGCAACATTCAAAGGATTTGGCAGAAGTGAGTTCGTTTGATGAATTTTGCCAGTGCTTCTAAGAAACTTATAATATGTCATTTTTGACATTATCAAAAATAAAACAATATGTTTATAGGTAAAACATTAAGACATAATACCTTTTACTGGAAGACTGTGCTGAATTTGTTGAAGTGTGAAAATGCAAATCCAGCCGTAAGAATGGCGATAAGTCAGAAACTCTTCATCCATGAAATGCTGCAATCAGGCTCCATGCTCTTGAACTAGGAAAGGAATGTGTCTTTATACTGTAACTTTTACAACCCTGTCAAAAAGCAAATCACAGCCAATTAAATACTTTTAAAATGTGATTACTGTTCTAACATATACAACATGGCAACCTGACTTTGCTAACATAGAGGAAAACTCAGCAACCAGAACGAACAAAAAAATTGAAGCAGCAGGTATAAACTAATTTAGCCCAGATATTTCTTTGTAATAATATTAGGGAAAGAATAAACATTAATTAGATCTGATACAAAGCCTTTGATTTATTATGTGACGCTGTACAAGTATCAATCAGGATAGATAGGGTCTCATTTATTTAATATCTCATTTGGAACACATCTCTTAGATCTTCACTGAAATGACTAAACAATATGAAATGCTCACCTTTTTGAAGTGGGAATCAAACCCATGGTAATTTGATTCAAAGACAAGTATGTGGTAACAGAATCATCCTCAAATTGACGAGACTGAGCAAATCCCAGGAGGCTGAGATTGACTATGATCTGCCTCATTTAAATGTTTCTATTTATACCCTACTCCACTTCTCAATATAGCAAGATGTCCTCTTTACCCTGGTACATCCCTTCTAAAAAGATTTATAACTTATTTAAATTTAATACATTTGTCAGAAGCCTATTTCAGAGGGTGAAGTATCTGACTGTTTGGTATTCAACTTGTCTAAAAACACCAAACTGTCTGCATGTCACCATGGTGGTTCTGTCACTGTCTATTTTGTCCATTTTGTTGTAAAAAACATGTTGTAATTTTAAAGAGTGTACATTTCTTCAAAGTCAATATTTAGCAGTCTTAACCCATTCACACGTGTACAAATACCACCCATCATTACCACCAAGTGTGCAAAAAACTCATTAAAGTTTGATAACAAACAAGGACAAATGAGTGATGGCCGAAAATTGTGTCATAGGACCATCTCATGGGTGTTACAGTTATTATGCTGCTAGTGGGTGATGCTCAATCTAATCCGCAATGAAGTAAAATATGAGAACAAAGTGCAAACTCTTGACAGACTTCTAAATTCTTTCAATATTGCCCTTTTCTTGGTCTTGCTGTAAAGGTTCAGACAATTGAGTCATGTCTATTGTATTTGAAGTTTAGACAAAACAAAATTTTGACTTGATGACCATAAGATAGAATTGAAGTATTGAGTCTGAACCAGATTTGATGAGACTTGGTTTACAGTTCTCTTCAGAGTTTTTTAAAAGAAAAATTAACTCACATTTCAGGTAACTTCTTGACAGCGAATTTCCACAAGAACTTACACAATCACTGAGGCATCTATAATTTTCTTAGTTGTCTCATTCCTATTGTGATGTTTCATGACATGTAGAAAATATCTATCGGCTCTGTATTTTGTTTGTAAACAATAAATATTGATGATACCAATTAAAAAATGTATTTAGAATATAGCTAAGGAGAACTGTGTAAAGAGTATTTTTTTTAAGTAACTTTTTTACATTTGCAATGTGCTGGCATCAGCAACTAGAATGTAGCATCATAATGACTGTAATACTTCTTCTGTTTCAGAACAAAAACGACGCAAGCTTGATTCCCACTCTTCACCGTCACATTCCACTACTGTAAAGGTTAGTATAGCCTAAGGAAGGCACCGTCAATATTAGGCTGTCCTATTTGGAATACCGGTTTTCTGGAAATATTCGTCTTCCTTCAAGTGATACAAGGTGCACAGTGGAGCCTCTGGAGGTTTCTTTTAAATAGAAAATGCATTCGTTTTCTTTATTGGACTTTTTAATAAGCAAATTTTATATAAAAGGCTTCAAGGACCTAGCGAAAATTGTAAATAGTCAGAGGAAAATGCAAGAATATTTTTCTCCGAAGTGCCTCAAAATTGTATTAAGTGGTCAGTTTTTGGAGAGCAATAATGCTACAAGCAAAATAGCTTCAAAGTGGAGTCGCAAACGAGGTGCCAGCACTGAGAGTGAAGAGTGTTTCAGCACTGAAGAATCTTGAAGTTGTTCAGAATTACCGGATACCTCTGGATTCATGAGGCCCGCTGATGAGCATTCTACCAATTCGTACCTTCTAGGAAGGAAGTAATGGAGGGGATTCCATTAAAGTCTTAATATCTCCTTGGTGATCAGATCTCCTGTAGTTGTGTAAATTCTGTCAGCATGCAGCTGTTGTTAGTATCTTCCCTTCGTGGGTTTATTTTCCCTTGGGGGTGCCAGCCTTTTGAAACCTGCCTTAGGAAAAGCAGATATGGCAGCAAAGCCCGCCTTCCAGCCAAGAGGGCCGATGGCATTCTACGCAGCACGAAACCTGGGTGTATCCTAATAGAAGAATCAGGGCAGATGCTTCCTTGCTTCGTTTGCTGTATTTATTTTAATGTAGATGAACCCCCACGAATCCTTGAATTTGCAGTGGGTTGAAACTTCGAGCTGTAAGTTCCAATTCCTGGATGCAGTGCACTGGAGGGAGGTTAAAGAGCCCATTGTGGTTTGTTGAGCTGCACCTATTTACAAAATTAACATTTTTTGCATTGAAGTTAATTGTTCACTTAGTATACTTACATGGGAAACAGTGTTCTATAATATAATCAAATTTAAACATATAGTTAACTTACTTGAAGTTGTGCATATTTGTTAATACAAACATTTCTACTTTAAATTTTATTGTAATGCTGCATTTCTGGGGGGCTTTCTTCCGTAATTGGTTTGTACATTAATGTAAATTAGCAAGATAGTTAGTTAATATATGCACCACAGTCATGAATAACAATATCAGATTAGATTTAAATGATATACCTACATGAGTTTGAAAAACCATTTCTCTCATATCAAACTGTTTCCTGGTACACAGATTTTTAAATGCATTATTGTCAAGCTTTCTGTCTTGCCCAGTAAGCATAACAGTTCTTAAAGCCTAGTTCCTAAAGGTGTAACTGCATGTCAGAAGCAAGACATTACACAGGTCGTCAACTTGCATCCCAAAGTCCTCTGGTGTCTGAGAAGCGCCGCAGCTCATCTGTCATCTCCATTCATTCCTACAGGATGGTCTCGGAGATCACAAGGAATCTTCAGCAAAGGTTTGATATTTGAGCTTTATTTTGAGACTTGAGCCTTATTTTAATCATGTTACTTTTATTGGTAAACTTCTGTGAGAAACACTGCATTTGTAATACTTTCATTCGCTGTAATTTTGCAAGTATTTTGCGCTTTGCATTTTACAAATATTTAGGGGAGTTTTTTCCTGGCAGTTCCCAAAATACTTCTGCTAAATTGTGTTTTCTTAATTTTCTGTTTCTACTTGAAATAGTATTTGCTTCTGTTAAACTGAGCAAAGATCTCCAAATGTTGACAGCATCAGCTTTTTCAAAGTGGTACACACTGAGCAGAAACATGTATTTTTGGTTTAGATCAGATGATAAATTCCATGGAAACCCTACAGTATGGAAACAAGACATTCGGCCCAACGAGTCCACGCTAACCATCTAAAGAGCATCCAACCCATACCCATCCCCCTACCGCTTTCCTTTAACCTTGCATTTCCCATGACTAATGCACCTAACCTATACATCGCTGAATACTCTGGGCAATTTAGATTAGACTCCCTACAGTGTGGAAACAGGCCCTTTAGCCCTAACAGGCCCTAACCTGTCCACACCGACCCTCCGAAGAGTAACCCACCCAGACCCATTTCACTCTAACCAATGCACCTAACACTATGGGCAATTTAGCACGGCCAATTCACCCGATCTGCACATCTTTGGACTGTGGGAGGAAACCGGAGCACCCAGAGGAAACCCACACAGACACTGGGAGAATGAGCAAACTCCACACAGATAGTCACCCAAGGCCAGAATCGAACTGGGGACCCTGGTGCTGTGAGGCAGCAGTGCTAGCCACCGAGCCGCCCCAAAATTTAGCTGCATGTGTATTCTACTTTATGTGAAGGGGATAAAAACATATTTTGAATCTTCATTACTGTTCAGGAATGTCTGCAAAAATATGAATGTAACATGAAGATTAGTTCAGGCTTGATTGTGGTGCCCTTCGCATTTGAATTGCTGACCAGTGCAGTGTGGTTAGATTCATTCGTGAGGAATAGCCTATGGACCAGTTACTGGGAGGGTAGGATGTCAGCAGAGGAGGTGAGGATGTGTTACGACCAGTGTCAGGCAGATTAAATACTATTACAAATCAGTCCCATCAAAACTAAAAGGAGAAAACTCAGAATGTACAAGTAGTGGGGGCAATAAGCAATGTGAGAAATTGGATTCGTGAAAACTCTCAGCAATTAATTAGCTGGCTTTACAACTTGTGTTCAAAATTGAACTTTGTTCTTTGTATCAAAGCAAAATACTGCAAGTGCTGAAAATCTGAAATAAGAAACAAGAACATAATGTTGGAAAATTCAACAAGATAGGCAACATCTGAACAAAAACAAAGTTAACATTTTAAATCAATTACCTTTCATCAGCACTTTCAAATCAAGCTCCATTGAAAACATTAACTCAGTTTCTCTCCGTAGATGTTGCCTGACTTGAATTCTTCCAGCAACTTTTGCTTTTGTTCTTTGTGGATTTACACTATAATGATATTTGCAAGTAACTAAAAGTAACCTGAGAAGTGCACATATTGAAAGGAATCTTCTGTTGATTTTGATGCAGTTTTGCACAAATACTGAACAAGCTTAAATTATGGCTCTTTTGCTAAAATGTTTAAGTTGTAAACGTTTACAAGTACCCTTGCAAAGTGCAAGGTTGACTTTATAAATGTGATTGATAATTCTGGAAATAACACACTTCTAATTATGTATTAGTGTTTCTTATAATAAGCTACATTAGCTTGTTAGGTTGAGTTGGTATTTAAAGCACACCACAATAATCTTAGAAAATACAACCCAGTTTTCCAATGGCAAGTGTCTTTAAGTAAGTCGTCAGAACTGGGTTTCACCGGATCCGTAAGTCAATAGGGATGATGTTCATTTTTAGTTGATCAAAGCCAAATGTTGTTCACTATACTACAGATATCTATTGTATGCCCTTTTAGTCTTCTAAATATATTGACTATTATTGTACACCTTTGTGAAACATTGATATTTTGTGAGTTTGATAGGGCAAAATTGTCACTCAAATTAATTACTGACTTGCAAAGCCCAAGGTGATTTTTCTTCCTTCAACCATCTACTTAAACAATCTAGATCAGTAGAAGAACATAACATGTAGCAAACAATCTTTTTTAGTTGTATGTGTATGGTTTGACAGAAAATAGTTACATAAAATACTTTTGCAGATATTATGTATCTCTAATTATTTTAGTTTAGCTGGGGGGGTGTTGGGAGAATGTCATAGTGATAATGTCTGTGAAAGGATCTTCCTGTTATAGTAAAAGGTAAGGATGGTAAGATTAGGGAACAATGGATGAATAAAGATCTGAAGTTCTAGTCAAGAATAATGAAGAATCGTACATTAGATATAGACAGCTGGGACCAAATGAATCTCTTGAAGGGTACAAAGAGTGTAGAGGGATTCTTAAGGGGGACTTCAGGAAGGCAAAGAGGGGATATGAGACCCCTGGCAGATAAAATTAAGGATAATCTAAAGAGATTCTACAAGTACATAAAGAACAAAAGGGCAACTAGAGAGAAAGTCAGACCCTTTAAAGATCAACAAGGGTGTCTTTGTGTTGAGCCTTAGGAAATGGGAGAGATATTAAATGACTATTTTGTGACAGTTTTTACTGTGGCGAAAGAAATGGAAGGCTAGAGAATTCAGTGGGTGTGGGAAAGAATAAATATTCACATTAGAGAAGAGCAAGTATTGGAGGTTTTAAAACATAAAGGTGGATAAATCTCCGGCACCTGATCAAGTGTATCCTAGGATGTTGTGGGAAGTTAGAGGCCCTGCAATTTCCTTCTGTTTTTGTTTGAGATTTCCAGCATCAGCAGTTCTTAAAATTTTCATTCAGGATAACATCATGTTAGTTTTCCTACTTTGGTTTGTATGCCGGTGTAACGACTTTTACAATTCGTGTGCTAAGATTGCCAGTTACTCTGTATCTCAGAGCTCTGCAATCTCTCACGACTTTGATAATATTTTTAATGCTTTTGCCAAACTGTACCAGTTTCCCACAGTGTACTGCTTTTGCCACATACTTGTCCACTCAATATCTTTTTATATTTGCTTCCTCACAACTTATTTTCTTACCTCTTGATTTGGAGGTGCCGGTGTTGGACTGGTGTGTACAAGGTTAAAAAAAAATCACACAATACCAGGTTATAGAAGCGTTAACTTTCGGAGCGCTGCTCCTTTAGGTGGTTATCTTACCTGTCTTTGACTCATCATCAAGTTTAGCACCTATAATTTCTGTCCGTTGGTTTAAAAAAAAATTGAGACCTCTGAAGTCCGTGGCACACCACTCATTCGATCTTACTAATCTGAAGCTAACCTGTTTAGGCCTGTTTTCTGGCTGGCTAACAGGAAGCAGTCTTTTATTCAGGCCAATCTATTGCCACTTGCACCATGAGCTTTTCTGGTTTATTTGGCACAGATAGGGGCAAACGTGATTCTCCATTCTTTGTGGCTTAATTTTGAATACCATACATTTGCCCAGTCACTTCTTTTTTTGAAAGAGCTGCTATTCAGCCAATTCAAACTGGCTTATTGAAAGATCAGTAGATAAGTGCAGTTGTTGAACATTATTTTATTCAAAGCCTAAATACTTTAACACCGCACTGATCATTAGATTGGATGGACATTTTCTTTTAAGCTGATGATTTGGCTCATTCCAATGATGGAATATTTTTCTTAATTTGATTTCCCACATTCTATAGTTAGTTATAAATCTGAGAGTGGGAAATTCTGATGCATATGCTATAGTGAATGAACAGTTGGTCTTATGAAATACTGATGCTCTTTTCAACTGAAATTTGAAATTATGGTGTTTCAGAAGGAGATCTGATAGTTTCCTCACTTGAGTATTGTGCAGGTTGCATGGTGTTTTCACTTCTTCTGACTGTTACACTTAGAATCTGCTAGAACCTCATCAAAGCTCTGAGATCCTTAAATAATTTTGACATTGTCGTTATCCTCAGATTGTGGTCATAACTCTTTCTAAGAGGGATCAACTATGCATTCAAATTTCAGATTACACTTAATATGGGGGTGACTGATGTGGCACTTATTTTTGAGTTGCTTCTAGCTGATTGTTCTGAGGAATACATTCTGTTGTTACTTGAAAAGATGGAACAGTGTTTCTACTATTAGACTTGATTTAACATTATACCCTGCTTGGTTAGTTTAGTTCCTGCTTAGGATTTTGCTAAAAAAATGAAATATGCCCTCAAAAACCAATTTTCCTGTTTCTTTATTTGATTTCCTGTTTCCTCTTAGCTTGCATACTTCTGTTTCCTTTTATTCTTCTGCTTTCTTTTTCACCTTTTATTTTCTTTCTCTGTCTTTTTCTTCTCTTCCTCTGTCTTTGTCCCTTTCTCCTAATCATCCCACCCTTTTTTATCCCATTCTCCCCAACCCCTCCCTCCCTCTCTTCCCATCCCACTATCCTCAGCTTTCCCCAAGTATTTAAAAAAAAACTTATGCCAAAAAGGGAGCACACTTTACTTAACATTATTGTTTTTGTGTGTCCTGTCAAAGAGCTGCTGTACAATTGAGAATCCATATGAAGTGCTATTCAAAAATGTTGGTTATTTTTCTTATAATTTAAAGGTGATTACTTTGACTTTGACCAACAGGCAAATTGAGCCAGGTTTTGGGCTCTCATGGTTGTCAATCAATAGATTAGTTGTGCATTTAGCTCCACCAGCGGCAAAAAGTTTTGCTAATGGGGTGAGATCTTTCACCTCGTTATTTTCCCTTTCCAAGGTAGAGGTAGCACTGGTTAGTTTTCTGTAGCAACAAGCTTTAAATAAAAAAGACAATGATTGTGGGTGTTTACTTTTGATATTCTCCTTTTCTATCAAAATATTGGGCCTTGACTGTTTTATAGTTCGATAAACACAATGGACTGTACTTTCATATGGATGGGCATTTGTAAAACACCCTCTATACTTTAACTTGGAGGTTTATTCCTTGACAAGTTATTAAATAAATGAGCTGTTAATGATCAGAGAGGCAAACAGGGCATCTGAGGCTTAAATGAATAGACAACTCCAGACATTATCCCTTTAATCAATGATGTTTAATAATTGGGAAATAAACAGCAGAGGTATGAAGAGAAACTTGAATTAAAGGGGTTGAGTATAATATCCAATCATGTAAAGAAAGAGCAAAGAGAAATCAAAGGAAAAGCTATTCAAAAATCACATTTATTGAAATATTGCTGATTTGAAAATCTAGAATATTATCACATACTTTTTCTTCATGTTTGGTGCCAAAGAGCCTAATTGGCAGTCATTAACACATCACATTGTTAATAGGAGACATATGCTTGTAATTTCTCTCCTGCAATACATATAGTGGGTTTAGTATATATCCAGTGTGCAAATACAGCAACTTAACGCTGTCCAATGCATTGAGATAGTGCCATTTTCTCAAAAATAATGGTTTAACTATCATCCCAGCACATTCAGCAACTTTTGGATATTAACATTTAATTCTGAATCTGCTGTTTTGCTGATGCTTAAATAATGACAGTTATCATTGGCATCTTATTTGACACATTCTTTCCCAATACTGGTCACAGTATGAGATACAAATAGTTCAAATTAAGTTCTCTGAGCTGTTGTTTGGGATCTTTATCTACTTGCAGAGGAAGTGTATCAGCTTTATAGTGCGCTGAAGTGTAACTTTCCCTCTAACAAAAGTAAATATATTGATCCAGAACTTCTGATTATCATCTGAACAGATTCATTTGGCAGTCATCGCATTGCGCAATGTCCACTTATTATTCTTCTGTTTTTTGAGTCTGGCTGCTTCCGTTGCGGCCTGTCCTTTAAGCTTTGATGCAGAATAGCAGACAGTTTTGAGGTCTGGTTGGAGGATGAGCAGAAGATTGGATCTGGGGGTGAGGGGAGGTTTCAGAGTTTCTGTTGGGAGTGGAAAGGAATAGGTCATCTGTCTGTATGGGGTAGAGATTATTGGCATGGAATTTGAGTTTGATTGAGGTGAGGTGGGGCAAGTCATAGAATCATATAGCATGAAACAGACCCTTCTGCCCAACTCATCTATGCTGATCAAATTTCCCAACTAAATTAGTCATATTTGGCTGTACTTGGCCCATATCCCTATAAATCTTTCCTGTCCATGTCCCTGTCTCAATGTCTTTTAAATGTTTTAAGTGTACTCACTGCATGACTTTCTCTGGCATCTCGTTCCATGTACCACTTTTTGAAAACGTTGCCTCTTGGGTCCCTTTTAAAATCTTTCCCCTGTTACCTTATACCATTGACATCTAATTTTGACTCCCCTACCTGAGGAGAAGACCTTTTGCTGTTCACCTTACAAAAGCCCTTCATGATTTTATAAACTCAATATGGTCACCCCTCAACCACTTCCACTCCTGAAGAAAAAGGTCCTAGCCTATTAAGCTTGTCCTTATAACTAAACCCGCATCCTGGTAACATCATGGTAAATCTTTTCTGCACTCTTTCCAATTTAATAGTATCCTTCCTGCAGCAGTAATATGTTGCTGGCTGTATACCTGACCCCTTGCGAAAGCAGATGATAGCAGAGTGCGAGGGTGTTTGTAATCCTAGAAACTAATGATCTGGGACACTGGTTCAAGTCCCACAATGATCCATGGTGGTATTTCAATTCGGTGAATTAAATCTGGAACTGGAAACAGGTCCTGGGGATGGTGACCAAGGCAACCATCATTGATTGTGGTTTTTAAAAACGCCCTATCGGGATTCACCGACGTGGGAAAGAAATCTGCTGCCCCTCACCCAGTCTGGGCCTACATGCAACTGCAGACACCAATGGGGTCAACTCCTGACAGCCCTCGATTCAAAGCCAATTACAGGTAGTCTGCACTGACAGTGTCCACACAATCCATGAAAGGGTGTTTTCTGTTGGAAATAAGGTGGCCGTCTTTTGGGATTTGTCTGTTAGCGGATTGGGACAGCCAAAGGTGATCGGGTCAAATGTCCAAGATGGACTCAAGTCAGATATCTAGGTTTAGTGGATTCAAAGGTGGCAGGTTACTTATTAAACAGGATTTAAAGTAGGCTTTAATTCTTTTAATTTTTCTTGGGGGGGGGTGGATGGGGAAGCTTCAGTTGCATGGAAAATTATGGAAAAAGTTAAAGGGCAGGAGGACTCTGGAGAGGGTATTGATGTTTCTAGAACAAGTAATTGGAGAGTTTGGAAAGGGCCACGGATCGAACTTAGAGCACAGCAGATAAAGGAACAGCGATGAGAAAAGGGGTTGGTCACCTCAGGCTGTTGTACTTAAATGTGTGCAACGTAAGAGCAACATACTTGAGCTTTTAATGCAGTTTGATGGGTATGATAGAGACATGGCTGCAAGGGGATTGGAGCTGGGAACTAAATATCCAAGCATCCACATCCTATTGCAAGGAAAGGCAGAGGGTGGTCAGGTTGCCTTGGTAGTAAGAATAAAATTATATCACTTGCAATCGATTTAGGGTCAGAAGGCATAGAATTTGTGTAGGTAAAGATGAAGAACCACAATGAAAAAGTAATCCTCGCTGGAGTGAAATACAAACCACCTAGCAGTAGTCAGTATGTGGGACAGAAAATAAATCGGGAGATAGAAAAGGCAGTATTACAGTAATCATTTGGGAACTTCAATATATAGATGGTCTGAGAAAATCACAGTTGTGGATCTCAAGAACGGGAATTCATGGAATGTTGATGAGTTGGAGTTTTTTTAGCAGCTTGTGATAGATCCCACAAGGGTGCCCGCAGTTCTGGATTTGGTGATGTATATTGCAACTTGATTCGGGAGCTTAAGGTGAAGGAACCGCTATAGGCAGAGTTGATTGGAAGGGGAACCCAGCAGGAAAGATGTTGGAGCAGCAATGGCAGGAGTTCCTCGGGCTAAGTTGGGAGGCACAGCAGAAAGGAAGAAGAAACATACTCACGGGAGGCCATGGCAACCATTGTTGCCAAGGGAAGTTAGGGACAGCATAAAGGCAAAAGGGAAAACGGACAATGTAGTGAGGATTAGTGGGAAACCAGAGGATTGAGAAGCCTTTAAAATGAAGCAGAAGTTAACTCGATATGAATTTAGGGGTGGAGATGAAATATGAGGGTAAGCCAGTCAGTAATATAAAAGACGGTTTCAAGAGTTTTTTTTAGATAGCTAAAAGGTAAGAGTGGGTATTGGACAGTGAAGTTGTATGGGGGAAGCAAAGAAATGATGGCGCTTTCCATCATTCTTTATAGTGGAAGATACTAGCAGCACACCAGAACTTCGAGGGTCAGAGGGTAGGAGTGAATGCGGTGGCCATCACCAAGGAGAAGGTACTGAGAACGCTGAAAGGTCTGAAGGTGGATAAATAAACTTGAATCAGATAGACCAGACCCCAGAGATCTGAAGGAGACAGCTGAGGAGATTGTGGAGGCATTGTTGGTGATCTTTCAGCAACCACTGGAGTCAAGGAGGGTCTCTGAGGACGGAAAAATAGTGAATGTAAAATCCCTATCTCAGTAGGGAGGCAGGCAGAAGATTGGAAATGATAGGCCACATAGCCTGAACTCTGCCATTGGTAAGAGTTTAGAGCCCATTATTAAGGATGAGATTGCAGAGTACTTGGAAGTGTATAGTAAAATAAGGCTGAATCAGCACAGTTTCGATCAGTGGAGGTTATGCCTGATGAATCTTAGAATTCTTTGAGGAGCTAACAAGACATACGATAACTAGTGAGCATAATCTCTTTGGATTTCCGGAAGGCTTTTGACAAGGTGACGCACAAGAGGCTGCTAGATGAGATAAGAGCCAGTAGTGTTCAGGCAAGGTAATGGCATGGATCGAGAGTTGGTTGATTGGCAAAAGGCAGAGAGTCGAGATAAAGGGGGCTAGAATACTAGAGCACGGATATACTGCTTAGGTTAAGGCTTTGGTCAGACTGCATTTGGAATGTTGAGAGAAGCTCCAGGCTTAGCTGGCCTTGGAGGAGGTCCAAAGGACATTTGCAAAATTGATGCCAGGGATGAAAGACTTGTCATTTGAGGGGCTGTTGAGGACTCTGTGTCTGTACCTGGACTTCAGAAGGACTAGGGGTTGTCTGATTGAAACTTAGAGAATACTAAAAGGTTTAGTTAGAGTGGACATGGAGACCATGTAGGAGAGCCTCTTACTTGAGCGCACAGCCTTACTTAAAACCAAATGTGACGTTTGGAACCAGGGCCAGGTAGAGCTCATTGACTAAGATCATTGATTGGGGTTGGCAGTTATAAACAGAAGATTCAGAAGGCCTCCTCCATCCGTGGACTGACTTTGAGCTGGCTGCATTGAGCCCCTTGCATTTATCCAAATTAAACTCAGCATGGATAAGTTGGACCGATGGATCTCTTTCCATGCTGTACATCTCTATGACTCTATGACTTCATAAATAATCATTTAAAGATTAAAGCTCAAATAGGACAGACGATGACTATATAAGTAAAGCAAATGTAACTAAAATCACAATGCAGCTAGTATTCTAGCCCCCTTTATTTTGACTCTCTGCCTTCTAGGGCAGGCAGTTGTAAACACAAGATTCAGAAGGCCTCCTCAGTCCATGGACTGACATTGAGCTGGCTGGTCAGTGCACATGTAAATAAAAAGTGACTTAGTGATAGGATTCTGGCCTCTGCAGTTATTTCAGTAGTGATGTGTAGCAGTCTCTTGTGGTATGCGCCAAAGGGATAAGGCACAGCTGCATTGTGATTTTAGTTACATTCGCTTTACTTATGTAGTCACCTTCTGTCCTATTTGAGCTTTCATCTTTAAATGAAGTTATAGAGATGGACAGCACAGAAAGAGATCCATCGGTTCAACTCATCCATACCGAGTTTAATTTGGATAAATGCAAAGTGCTGCATTTTGGGAAAATAAATCTTAGCCGGATATATATGCTTCATGGTAAGGTCCAAGGGAGTGTTGCTGACAAAGACACCTTGGAGTGCAGGTTTGTTGTTCCTTGAAAGTTGAGTCACAGGTAGATAGGATACTGATGAAGGCGTTTGGTGTGCTTTCCTTTATTGGTCAGAGTATTGAGTACAGGAGTTGGGAGGTCATGTAGCGGGTGTACAGGACATTGGTTAGGCCACTTTTGGAATATTGCATGCAATTCTGGTCTCCTTCCTATCTGGAACATTTTGTGAAACTGGGTTCAGGAAAGATTTACAAGGATGTTGCCAGGTTTGGAGGGTGTGAGCTATAGGGAGAGGATAGAATAGGCTGGGGCTGTTTTTCCTGCAGCGTCAGAGGCTGAGGGGTGACCTGATAGAGGTTTATAAAATCATGAGCTGCATGAAGAGAGTAAATAGACAAGGTCTTTTCCCTGGATTGGGGGAGTCCAGAACTGGGTTTAGGGTGAGAGGGCCATTGCCTTATGGACATCCAGATCTAATTTCAAAAGCCATCAGATATTGTGGTGTTAAGCCATGATGGTTGTAAGATTTCAGTTTCCGTTCCCTGTCTGTACTGTTCATTCCTCCACCACCCCGACCCTGCTAAGAAAGGCAACCATAAGTAGTACTCTCGGGGGAGAGGATTGGATCTGACTTAGCTGCAATAATTTTCATAGTCAGGTAGCCTACCAACATTGTCTAAGCTCTGAAAGAAGGCTAACAGAGTAAAGTTTGTTTTTCATTAGTTTGCAGTTGCTCAAGCATTGTGGTTTAATTTGTGCTGCAATTTATTACTTCTAAACAATTGGAGAATACATAGTTTTGTGTTTTGAAATGTGCAACAAAATGTAAAAGAAGCATTGTGGCCTCCATTGATAGATTAACATCATGAACATATGACAAGTCCTGGCAGGGAGGGAGTTTAGCATTTCCGTGTTTAGAATTTATCAAGGTCATTGTTTTCACAAAAATGAATTCCAACGGAATCTTCAGGGGAATTAAAATTTCTGGGAGCACCATATAATAAAAATTCTACTTGACTTTGGCTTGGTGGATGCTAATGGCCCTGGAAATTAAATATTATGCTGTTCCCTTCAATTATGGATAGTTAATCAGAAATTTCCTGAGATAGTTGTTAAGTGATGTTTCAATTAATTAATTGCCATATAAAGTAGCACCTCTGAGAGTGAGTTTGGGATATGGGGACAAATAAAAATTAATAAAACTTAGTTGACAAAAGTCATGGTGAATTGATGGAATATGATTTAAAGCTTTATGTTTAAAATAAGTTTTAATATCGATCATTTGGGTATCTAGAGATTTGGTTCTGGGAGTGGGAACTTGGAAATTGGTTTAATATTAACTTGCCAATTATCACCAATTTTGGTATTCTTACTAAATCTATTTTACAGTAATCTTCAATCACAAAAATGGTTTTAAACCACTTCTGATCAGTCTTCATGTTTATAAAAGTTTTTCAATATCGTCCTGAATGGAATTGCTCTTGTATACAGATGTATGTTTTTAATTAAAAGCCAACTAACAGGCAAATGTGTTCTGCATTTAGATTGTCATTATAGGACGTTGACATTAATGGATGCCATTTAGTTGAATTGAAATGTTATGATCATAAGTATGCATTACATCATTTTTAACAGCACCATAGCCCTCATCACACCAACCATAGTACAGGCACACAGTCAAAGAGCAAAGAAAGGGAGGTGGAGAAGAAAGAGGTGGAGAAGTTGAGGGATCGCTCAAGAGAGAGAGAAAAGAAAGAAGACAAAGAAAGAAAAGATCGCAAAAGGGTAAGAGATTAAAACGTGAAAATAAAGCAAATGCAAGACGGACCGATACATATTTTGTCAGTTGTGAATCTGCTCGAACCAAATTGGTGAATCGGTTATATTGCTTATTATGTTGAAATGTTACTTACTGTGCTGAGTATTTTTCTTTCTATTTCTGCTTTTTAACTTCTCCGACGGTCATCTTGGTATTTGAAGAAGCTTGGGTTAGGAATAGCTGTACATGTTCTGTGTTTATTTTGACTGATCAATCAACTTGATTTGTTTGAATAACGTGACACCTGCAAACAATACTTGGAATGAATTTCCTTTGGAGCCTCCTTTGTTATGCTCAATCTGAATTTCGTCTTGTTCTTTCAGGATCATTCAAACAGTGATCGAGAGAATATACAAGAATCAAAGAGGCGTAAAGATGAAAATGGGACAGGTTAGCATTAATATATGTTATTATTTAAATTCTGAGCGCAACTTGACAAATCCAAGCTGTCTGAATGCTGCAACAGTGGATTATATCAAACTACTATTTAAATGTTGAATATGACCAGAGTACAGAACAATGAAATAAAAATAAGGACTACTTAACCAGGAGAATAAGAAGACTTGATTGAAGGCATGGTCTAATAATTTTTCTGAAGGTCTTTAAATTGATTGGATGGGAGGGAGTTACTGTTGATAGCTTGAACCAGCTCCCTCTGAGAATTAAGAGAAATCTTGTTGGTCAAGATTCCTTTTTAAAAGATTCGTCCATTAAAATTTGGATTTGCCCTGACCAAAATGAACCTTACAGCAATGTAAAGTGAGTTGGAATATCGAGTACTAAGACGTCATTAAACAAATGGCTGAGAGGATTTATTTCATGATGTAAAGTTCTGAACTGAAAAACAGGTTGAACATCCTAGAATAATGACATTGATGCTTCATTCATTCCCATCAACTCCCACAGTGAATAGGTGGTAACAACAATATGAATAGTGAGTTTACATTAAACTTATGTAGCCTTTGTAATCTATCTGATTATTATTTATCCTTGCTCTTGACCATGTTTATCTTCTACATATGTGCAAAACAGCAAGTGTCACATTCTCAGTTTGTTCAATGAATAGAACTTTTGGAGGCTTTTTAGGATAGAATCAAAGACATAGTGTATAATCAATCTTAATTCACACGAACTTGTTCATTAGATATTTATGATGAATGATAAAAGAGAATGAGAGATTCACATCCAGTATAGTATTGTTAAAGGGTGCAAAGAAGAATGAAGAACTGTACAGTGGGTCAAGTCCAGGAATGAATTTCGAAATGTTTTGAAATTTGGTTGCTGCAAGGTTTGGGCGAACTCTGTGTAGATCAGAGAAAGCAGAGCTAGTGAGTGAATTATTGGTTAAGTTGTGGTTTATATCTCTGTTTATGCAGTATTGATTCTGGCTGAATAATTGGGTAAATTCTTTGGTCTGTACCTGTGAGGAGGAGGGATAGCACTCCTATTCAAGGTTTGTGCAAAGATTTGTAGCTCGGGTGCTCGTTGTTGTGGTTCTGTTCGCCGAGCTGGAAGTTTTTATTGCAAACGTTTCGTCCCCTGGCTAGGAGACATCATCAGTGCTCTGGAGCCTCCTGCGAAGCGCTTCTTTGATGTTTCTTCAGGTATTT
Source organism: Hemiscyllium ocellatum (assembly GCF_020745735.1). Classification (NCBI taxonomy): domain Eukaryota; kingdom Metazoa; phylum Chordata; class Chondrichthyes; order Orectolobiformes; family Hemiscylliidae; genus Hemiscyllium; species Hemiscyllium ocellatum. The sequence goes on along the minus strand of NC_083411.1, from coordinate 31,732,465 downwards.
ATAGTGGTCTGTCCTTGCCGCTTCCGGGTGTCAGTTTCAGCTGTCCACTGTAGTGCTTGGTATATTGGGTCCAGGTCGATGTGTTTGTTGATGGAGTTTGTGGATGAATGCCATGCCTGTAGGAATTCCCTGGCTGTTTTCTGTCTGGCTTGCCCTATGGTAGTAGTGTTTTCCCAGTCGAATTCATGTTGCTTGTTTGAGTGTGTGGCTACTAGGGATAGCTGGTCGTGTCGTTTCGTGGCTAGTTGATGTTCATGTATGCGGATTGTCAGCTGTCTTCCTGTTTGTCCTATATAGTGTTTTGTGCAGTACTTGCATGGTATTTTGTAAACTACATTAATTTTGCTCATGTTGGGTATCGGCTCCTTTGTTCTAGTAAGTTGTTGTCTGAGCGTGGCTGTTGGTTTGTGTGCCGTTATGAGTCCTAAGGGTCGCAGTAGTCTGGCTGTCAGTTCTGAAACGCTCCTGATGTATGGTAGTGTGGCTAGTCCTTTTGGTTGTGGCATGTCCTCGTTCCGTGGTCTATCTCTTAGGCATCTGTTGATAAAGTTGCGCGGGTATCCGTTTTTGACGAATACCTTGTATAGGTGTTCCTCTTTTCGCAGTTCTGGTGTACTGCAGTGTATTGTGGCTCTTTTGAATAGTGTCCTGATGCAGCTTCGTTTGTGTGTGTTGGGGTGGTTACTTTCATAGTTCAGGACTTGGTCTGTGTGTGTTGTTTTCCTGTGTACCCTTGTGGTGAATTCTCCGTTCGGTGTTCTCTGTACTATCATGTCTAGGAATGGGAGTTGGCTATCCTTTTCTTCTTCTCTGAAACACCTGGTCAGCGGATCCAAACACTCCATACAATCAACACAGGAATTCTTGGACGCCATCAGGAATACACACATAGACAAAGAAGAAACCATGATCTCATTCGACGTGATGGCACTGTTCACTTCGATTGACAAAACCCTAGCCAGAGAAACAATAGCCAACCTACTGGACATACAGAACAGAAAACAGGAGGCGGAACCTATCAACAAAGACGGCATACTTAAACTACTGGACTTGTGCCTCACCACACACTTTACATTCAACAATCAGATATACGAACAAATCAACAGAACACCCATGGGATCACCAATCTCGGGACTCATAGCAGAGGCAGTTATGCCAAGGTTAGAACAAACAGCCCTACCACAAATTCAACCCAAACTCTGGGTCAGATATGTCGATGACACGTTTGTAATCATCAAAAACACGGAAATAGAAAAAACACACCGGATCATCAACGCCACACTCACAGGAATCCGATTCACGAGAGAAGAAGGAAAGGATAGCCAACTCCCATTCCTAGATGTGATAGTACAGAGAACACCGAACGGAGAATTCACCACAAGGGTACACAGGAAAACAACACACACAGACCAAGTCCTAAACTATGAAAGTAACCACCCCAACACACACAAACGAAGCTGCATCAGGACACTATACAAAAGAGCCACAACACACTGCAGTACACCAGAACTGCGAAAAGAGGAAGAGGAACACCTATACAAGGTATTCGCCAAAAACGGATACCCGTGCAACTTTATCAACAGATGCCTAAGAGATAGACCACGGAACGAGGACATGCCACAACCAAAAGGACTAGCCACACTACCATACATCAGGAGCGTTTCAGAACTGACAGCCAGACTACTGCGACCCTTAGGACTCATAACGGCACACAAACCAACAGCCACGCTCAGACAACAACTTACTAGAACAAAGGAGCCGATACCCAACATGAGCAAAACTAATGTAGTTTACAAAATACCATGCAAGTACTGCACAAAACACTATATAGGACAAACAGGAAGACAGCTGACAATCCGCATACATGAACATCAACTAGCCACGAAACGACACGACCAGCTATCCCTAGTAGCCACACACTCAGACAACAAGCAACATGAATTCGACTGGGAAAACACTACTATCATAGGGCAAGCCAGACAGAGAACAGCCAGGGAATTCCTAGAGGCATGGCATTCATCCACAAACTCCATCAACAAACACATCGACCTGGACTCAATATACCAACCACTACAGCGGACAGCTGAAACTGACACCCGGAAGCGGCAAGGACAGACCACTATAAATACCGGAAGAAACATCAAAGAAGCGCTTCGCAGGAGGCTCCAGAGCACTGATGATGTCTCCTAGCCAGGGGACGAAACGTTTGCAACAAAAACTTCCAGCTCGGCAAACAGAACCACAATAGCACTCCTATCTCTGCCCTCATCAATCTTTGTGGTTACCTCCTCAAAAACTCAATCGAGTTTGTGAAATATGATTTCCCTTGCACAAAACTATGCTATCCCTAGTCATTCCTTGCCTGTCCAAATGCATATAAATCTTATCTTTCAGAATCACTTCCAAAGTGATTTAGCTTTGTGTGAATGTGAATTATGTACAGAGATTAGACGGCTTAAATTTCTTGCAGATAATGTCGTTGCTTGAATAAAATACCTACTCGCAAGCATTCAGCAATTTGTGCCCAAATTGTTTCTTATAATCCACATTTTGTTTTAATCTAAACAGCAGTTTCCCTTTTAAACAAAATGCAATGGACATGTTTTAAAAAAAGTTTTAAAATGTTTGTCCAGTCGACCTCGTCGACTTTTGTTTCAAAATTAGCATTCAGAGAAATGGAAGGTGAATTGCGCATGTGTATGGTTATGATTTATGATACACGGTCTCCTCAAATGTGATAACTGATATATATTGCTGTTCCTCAGCTATGCCAGCAATCAAAAGAAATACATTGAAATGAAAGTGCTAAATCAGTAGATTAAACTGGTAAATGCCATTACTGTTGTAAGGCAAGGAAATGGGGCAGCATGGAATATATGAGCAGATGTTGTTTTATAATGGTGTTTGAGATATTCAGCGAACGCAAAACAGCTCTTAACAAAGAATCAAAAGAACTGCAAATACTGGAAATCAGAAACAAAAAAACAGAAACACAGTTCTGAAGAAGAGTCACTGGACTCAAAATGTGCTTTCTCACCAGAGATACTGCCAAATCTGCTGAATTGTTTCAGCAATTTCTGAAAAAGAACTGTTTTAAACAGAAACAAAAACAATTACTTGACAACTATAATGTGCACCTGCGGGAGAAAATTAATCAGTTTATTAACATCTCCAACAGTGCAATGGTCCATCTGTATCATATAGAAATGTTGTCCTATGTTGTGTGTTCATGTCTTGAATGGGATTTGAACTCGGAACCTTGTGATTCTTAAGGCAAGAGTGTTACAGTTGAAGCAAGTCTAACATTAGACTACCTTTTTTTGTAAAATCTTGTAGTTAACTACCAGAGAAATGAGGATTCAATGTTTACTTAACAGGTGGCTCTGGAAAAAGGAGTAAAAGTGCAAGTCCTGCAGATTCCCCACGTTCAACTGAAAAGGAGAAAAATAAGAGTTCAAAATCTAGCTCTGGTAAAGACAGGGATAAAAATGATTCCATCAAGCTAGAAAAACTAGAAAAGAGTTCAACAACAAGCAAGAAGGTATAGTTATTTAAATATGAATGTATGCATCCTTGATAATTGGTTATAGGATAGAATTAAGTATGCAAGTTAATGTATGCCTAAGAAATCTGCAAAATCTTTTCAAAGTAGCCAATCATTTCTGATCCAATGTTTATGTCAAAATATATATTTTGTCAAAATGAACTTAGTATGTGTAATTTTATTGCACAGTGGACACTTTGCTAAAAAGTATGTGTTTTAGCAAGCATCTGCAAAATTAAAAAAAAAATTAATATGTTAAAATGCATATTGGACTTAATTTTATTGTCACTTGCACATGATAGGCCTGAAGCATTGACAGAATTGCCAACTTTTCTGAGGGATTGCTTCTCTTCTCCAGAGGTGAAATTTGACATAGCTCCAATTCTCAGAAATGAAGTAAAAGCAGAAAATGCTAAGAATAAGTGATAGATCCACCAATATCCGAAGGAAAAACTGATCTGGAGATCCCACTGTGGGACTGGGGTGTCCAATGTTAAAAATCACACAACCCCGGTTATAGTCCAAGTTTAACTGGAAGCACTAGCTTTCGGAGCCGCTGCTCCTTCATTTGGTGATAAAGGAGCAGCGCTTCGAAACCTGTTGGACTACAACCTGGTATTGTGTGATTGTTAACCCAAAAAAAAACCTGGTAGTTCATTAAATTACTCACAGTCATGGCCACCTCTTCAACTGTGGTTTATGTCGCAAGCATAATACGTAAGCTAAGGTTGTGTCTGATGAAAGTGGTCATACAAGTTCAACTTATGAAATCTACCAACATAAATTTCTGAATGATTTATCTGTTCAGTTGGTTGGTTCACTGCTTTATTATGAGTCAAATAAATATTGGAAAGGGAATTAAACTGAAACCCAGTTTGAGTAGTGGGCATGATCCTCTTTTGTCTCCCTTGTCTCATTGTATTTTCCAGATCTGGTTTTCTGCCCTACTGAGCATTAATTTTAACTCCAGTTTCTCCAGTTTATCAAATCCTACTCAGTGTTCCAGCTTATTGCACCTTCGCAAATGAGTTATCTGTCATTCTTAAGATTTACAAGGATGTTGGCAGATTTGCAGGGTTTGAGCTATAAGGAGAGGCTGAATAGATTGGGGCTATTTTCCCTGAAGCATCGGAGGCTGAGGGGTGACCTTATGGAGGTTTATAAAATTATGAGGGACATGGAAAGGATAAATAGACAAGGTCTTTTCCCTGGGGTGAGGGAGTCCAAGACTAGAGGGTTTAGGTTTATGGTGAGAAAGACCAGATTTAAAAGGGACCTAAGGGACAACTTTTTCACGCAGAGGGTGATGCGTGTATGGAATGAGCTACAAGAGGAAGTGATGGGGGCTGGTACAATTGCAACATTGAAAAGGCATCTGAGCAGGTATATGAATAGGAAGGATTTAGAGGAACATGCGACAAATGCTGGCAAATCGGATTAGATTTATTTAGGATTTCAGGTCAGCATGGATGAATTGGATCAAAGGGTCTGTTTCTGTGCTGTATATCTCTATGATTCTACTCTTGAGCCGCTTGCCAAGTCTGGATGTTGACGTGGGGTATTGCTTCATACTGAAAGGACAACTTTATTCTGCTGCTATATTGGCAAGTTAACTAATTTTCTGGGCATTGCTTCTTGTATTTGCAGATCATTATAATTTACCTAGGGGGAGGAAGCATAAGGAAAGTGGGTTCTTACATTTCATTCAGCATAAAGGAAGCACTGACATGGAGTAAACAAGCTGTCACTATTGTGAAATCTTGTGGCTGTACTGAATAATAAGGATAAAGCAGAATAGTATCTTGAAGATGAGTAACTTTGATAATTAGACAGAAAAGCAATGTTTTAGTAGATGAGCAAGACTTGAAAGAAATGAGCTAGCAAAAAAAAATGCCTAGGTGGTATTGTTGGACGTGATTGTGTGTACAACATGTTTTTGTCAGTCATAATATTTTTTGTTTCTCCCTTAGGCAATGCAGTTAATGTGACCTAGATCTGCACAACACATTTAAAGTTTGTAACACTTTTCCTTATCATATTTTACAGGAATCTAGACATGATAAAGGAGACAAAAAAGAGAAGCGCGAGAGTGGAGGTTTGAAAGAAGACAAAAAACAATATCCTTTTATTGACTTTTTGACAATTGAAATAAATTGACTCCTAATAAAATATAGATTTATTGCAGTTTCTACATTGATTAAAATTTATGCTATTTTAGATATGTGCAGATTTGAACTGTCAAGTAGCTGAATAAATCATTGATGTTCTCAGCGAAAGTGAGAACTGCTGGAGATTAGAATCAAGAATGTGGTGCTGGAAAAGCACCACGTGTTGGGCAGTGTCTGAGGAGCAGGCGAATCGACATTTCGGGCAAAACCCCTTCATCCTGATGAAGACCTTTTGCCCAAAATGTCGATTTTCCTCCTCAGATGCTGCCTGACCTGCTGTGCTTTTCCAGCACCACACTCTCAACATTGATGTTCTCAGTTTGGTTTGACCAATTTAGGCCCTAAAACAACTTCTCTTAGTGAATGAAATTCTGCCTTAAAATTCACAACATGAGGGATGTATAATTGTGATTTTTCTTAACAATCATACTCATAAATCATCAGAAAAACATAGATAATAAAGAATGACACAACTCATGGTAAGTTTGTGATTAGATTTAAAACTGAAATCAGTTTAATGTAATGTATCAATTCTTGTTTCAGTACTTACCTTGGAATCTAGTTCATTTGGACTTTGCTTTGTTATTTCCCTGTTTCTTTCATCGTGACGTGCTCTCAGCTTGAAGGCTGTTCGATCAATTTGCTAAACAGAGTGATGACAAGAATTTAGTGAATTGGGCAATGTAAGGCACATAGCAAAGGAGGTGCTAAGTATTTTAGAGTAAGGGGGCAACAGTAAATATATAATCATAATTTTGAGATAAAAGGAGATCAATTGAAATTGATTTTCTTGGGGTGCACTTTCCAAAGATAAAGGGATCCAGTTTGTATTTGTTAAGCAAATCAGTAACTTAACAATAATTGGAAATGAGGCAAAACTGAAAACAAATGTAAGTTTGGGTAAAACAGTGAGATATCGTAGAACCTGTTGCCTGCAGTTCCTGTGTTATGTGGGAATTCTGGAATGCCTCATGTGCCTTGGTGAGATCATGCTGTGAAGTACTTTGTTCAGATTTGGCCTCCTTATTAAAGCAATTTGCACAAGTTTACTTAACTAATACATGGAAAAGATAGCTTGTCTTTTAAGAAAGATTTGGGAATAGTGATCACAATTCTGTAAGTGTTAGAGTATTCCCAGACAAAGATGAGACTGGTCCGAGTGGTTACTTGAGGGGAGGCCAACTATAGCAAAATTCAGCAGGAGCTGGGGAATGTTGGGATATTAGGAGCAGCTGTTTGAGTTAATCCACATTTGATATGTGGGATGCTTTTAAAGAAACGTTGATTGGAATGCAAGACAGACATGTCCTTGTGAAAATGAGGGATAGAAATGACAAGATTAGGGGACCATGGATCACAGGTGAAATTGTGAGACTAGCTAAGAGGAGAAGGGAAGCATACATAAGGTCTAAGCAACTGAAAACAGCCGAAGCTTTGGAAGAATATTAGGAAAGTAGGATCAATCTGAAACGAGGAATTAAGAGGGCTTAAAGAGATCATGAAATATCTTTAGCAAACAGGATTAAGGAAAATCCCAAAGCCTTTTATTCGGATATGAGGAACAAGAGGGTAACTAGAGAAAGCATTGGCCCACTCAGTGACAAAGTGGGGAAGTTATGAGTCGAGTCAGAAAATGGGTGAGATTCTTAATGAACACTTCGTGTCGGTATTCACCGAGGAGAGGGGCATGACGGATGTTGAGATTGGGGTGGATGTTTGATTACTCTCCGTCAAGTTGGCATAAGGAGGGAGGAAGTATGGGGTATTCTAGAAGGCATTAAGGTGGACAAGTACCCAGGTCCAGATGGGATCTATTCCAGGTTACTGAGGGAAGCGAGAGAGGAAATAGTTGGAGTTTTAACAGATACTTTTGCAACATCCTTGAACATGGATGAGGTTCCAGAGAACTGGAGAATTGCTAATGTTGGCCTTATTTAAGAAGGGTAGCAGGGATGATCCAGGTAATTTTAGACTGGTGAACCTGACATCAATGGTAGGGAAGCTGCTGAAGAAGATACTGAGGGATAGGATCTATGTAAATTTGGAAGAAAATTGGCTTATCAGCAATAAGCAGCATGGTTTTCTGGACAGCAGGTCATTTATTACTAAATTGATAGAATTATTTGAGGAAGTGACAAAGTTGATTGATGAGGGAAGGGCTGTAGATGTCTTATACATGGACATCATTAAGGCATTTGATAAGGTTCCCCATGGTAGGCTGAGGGAGAAAGTGAAGTCACATGGCCTCCAACATGTTTTAGCTAGATGGATAGAGAACAGGCTGGACAGCAGGAGACTGAGTAGTAGCGGAAGGGAATTTCTAAAAATGGAGAACTGTGACCAGTGGTGTTCCGCAGGGATCCATATTGGGACCACTGTTTGTGATACACATAAATGATCTTAAGGAAGGTGTGAGTGGCCTGATTAGCGAGTTTTCAGGTGACACTAGGGTTGATGGAGTAGTAGATAGTGAAAGAAGCTGTCAGAGAATGCAGCAGAATATAGATAGATGAGATTAGATTACTTACAGTGTGGAAACAGGACCTTCGGCTCAACAAGTTCACACCGAAGCGCAACCCACCCAGACTCGTTCCCCTACATATTTACCCCTTCATCTAACACTAAGGGCAATTTAGCGTGGCCAATTCACCTAACTTGCACATTTTTGGATTGTGGGAGAAAACCGGAGCATCCGGAGGAAACCCACGCAGACACTGGGAGAATGTGCAAACTCCACACAGAGAGTCACCTGAGGCGGGAATTGAACCCGGGTCTCTGGCGCTGTGAGGCAGCAGTGCTAACCACTGTGCCACCCTTGAGTAGATTGGAGAGTTGGGCAGAAAAATGGCAGATGGTGTTGAATCTGGGCAATTGCAAGGTATTGCATTTTGGAAGATCTCGTTCAAGAGCAAACTATACGGTAAATGGAAAAGCCCTGGGGAAAATTGATGTATGGAGAGACCTTGATGTTCAAGACATTGTACCATGAAGGTGGCAACACCGGTCGATAGAGTGGTTAAGAAGGCATACGGCATGCTTTCCTTCATCGGACGGGATATTGAGTACAAGAGTTGGCAGTCATGCTACAGTTCTATAAGGCTTAGGTTCAACCACATTTGGAATACTGCATACAGTTCTGGTCGCCACATTTCCAAAAGGATGTGGATGCTTTGGAGAGGGTGCACAGGAGGTTCACCATGATGTTGCCTGGTATGGAGGGTGCTAGCTAGGGAAGAAAGGTTGAGTAGATTAGGATTATTTTCATTAGAAAGACTGAGGTTGGGGGGGGGGGGGGGGGGGCGCGCAGGGGGAGGTGGAGGAGAGGGGGAGAACCTGATTTGAGGTCTACAAAATCATGAGAGGTATAGATAACTGGATAGCGAGAAGCTTTTTCCCGATTGGGGGACTCAAATACTAGGGTTCATGAGTTGAAGATGAAAGAGGAATGTTTAAGGGAGATATGTGTGGAAAGTTCTTCACGCAAAGGATGGTAGGTGCCTGGAACGCATTGCCAGCAGAGCTGGGCATGATAGCGTCATTTAATATGTATCAAGACAAATACGTGAATGGATAGGGAGCAGAGGGACACAGATCCTGAGAAAACAGACAACAGGTTTAGATAGAGGATCTGGATTGGTGCAGGCTTGGAGGGCCGAAGTGCCTGTTCCTGTTCTGTAATTTCCTTTGTTCTTTGTTCTAAGATTGGTCAAACTCTGTTTGTATTCGCTGGAATTTTGCAGAGTAAGAGGCAAAATATGTCACCATGTGTGCTTCAGTTTCTCAAACCTGAGCTCAACATTTCTGGTCATAACTATCTGGAAACTTTGAGGAGCAATGCAATGCTGTGAATTTCCTGTGGTGAATTTTCCAACAACCAAACCTACTATAGTAGAGGCCTGAGCAACAGTAAATTGGTGGCTAACAGGAAGAGGCAGCCAGTGTGACTGGAAGTAGCGTTTTCAAACTGATTTTCAGTATAGAATTTTGATAAAGATGCAGAGCTCTGCCATACCACAATGAAGAAAATATTGCATCACAGTAAATGTGTAGAAATGTAATAGTCATGGGGGACTCGCAGGCTTTTTTGTACTGTTGAACAGTTTGGCAAACAATGTTGCCTCCCTTCTGATGCCAGGATAAGTGACATCACTGAATGGGTGCAGAATATTTTGTTGCGGATAGATGAATTTCTATAAGTTGGCTTCAGTGGGTGGCTTGATGAACAGTTGAGGTTTGGTGGAACAGTCTTTGGGAAGGTAGATAGCAAAATGTTCACAAGGATTAGAGTCATAGAGATGTACAACACAGAAACGGAAGCTTCTGTCCAACTCGACAATGCCTTATCTAGACCCGTTTACCAGCACTTAGCTTATGTCCCTCGAAATCCTTCCTATTCATAAACCATCTAGATGCCTTTTAAATATTGTAAATGTACCAACTTCACCACTTCCTCTGGCAGCTCATTCCATACACGTGCCAGCCTCTGCGTGAAAAGGTTCGCCCTCAGATCCCTTTTTAAATCTTTCCCCTCTCGCCCTAAACCTGTATTCTCTAGTTCTGGACTCCCCCACTCTAAGGAAAAGACCTTTTTGATTTACCCTATCCATGCCTCTCGTGATTTTATAAACCTCCGTAAGGTCACCCCTCAGCCTCTGACACTGCAGGGAAAACAACCCCAGCCTACTCAGCCTCACCCTATAGCTCAAACCTGCCAACCCTGGCAACATTTTTGTCAATGTTATCTGAATCCTTTCAAGTTTCACAACATTCTTTTGTTAGGAAAGAGACCAGAATTGCACGCAATATTCCAAAATTGGCCTAACCAATGTCCTGTACAGCTGCGACATGACCTCCCAACTCCTGTAGTCAATAACCTGTCCAATAAAGGAAAGCATACCAAATGCCGCCTTCACTGTCCTATCTACCTACGACTCCACTTTTAAGGGACTATGAACCTGCACTCCAAGGTCTCTTTGTTCAGCAACACTCCCTAGGACCTTACCATTAAGTGTATAAGTCCTGCTCTGATTTGCCTTTCCAAAATGCAGCACCTCACATTTATCAAAATTAAACTCCATCTTGCCACTTCTCAGTCCATTGGTCCATCTGATCAAGATCCCGTTGTACTTGGAGGTAACCTTCTTCACTGTCCACTACACTTCCAATTTTGGTGCCTTCTGCAAACGTACGAACTACACCTCCTATGTTCACAGCCAAATAATTTATATAAATGATGAAAAGCATGGATCCAGCACTGATCCTTGTGGCACACCACTAGTCACAGGCCTCCAGTCTGTAAAGCAACCATTCACCACCACCCTCTGTCTTCTAGCTTTGAGCCAGTTCTATATCCAAGTGGCTAGTTCTCCCTCTATTCCATGAGATCTAACCTTGCTAACCAGTCTACCATAAAGAACCTTATTGAACACCTTGCTGAAGTTCATCTAGATCATGTGTTGCTGGTTAAAGTACAGCAGGTTAGGCAGCATCTCAGGAATAGAGAATTCGACGTTTCGAGCATAAGCCCTTCATCAGCCCTTCCTGATGAAGGGCTTATGCTCGAAACGTCGAATTCTCTATTTCTGCTATGCTGCCTAACCTGCTGTATTTTAACCAGCAACACATTTTCAGCTGTGATCTCCAGCATCTGCAGACCTCATTTTTTACTTTCATCTAGATCATGTCCACCGTTCTGCCCTTGTTACATCAAAAAAACTCAATCAAGTGCATGAGACGTGATTTCCCACGCACAAAGCCATGTTGACTATCCTTAACCAGTCCTTACCTTTCCAAATCCATATAAATCCTGAGCCTCAGGATTCCCTCTAACCTGCGCACGACTAATGTCATGCTCATTGGTGTATTGTTTCCTGGTTTTTCCTTACCACCTTTTCTTAAATAGTGGCACCACGTTAATCAACCTCCAATCTTCTGGACCCTCAGCTGTGACTATCAGTGATACATGTATCTCAGCAAGGAGCCTAGGAATCACTTTCCTAACTTCCTACAGAGTTCTAGGGTACACCTGATCAGGTCCTGGGGATTTATCCACTTATATGCGCTTTAAGACATCCAGCACCACCACCTCTGTAGTATGGACATTTTTCAAGAAGGTAGAAGACAGAGGGTGGTGGTGGAGGGTTGTTTTTCAGACTGGAGGCCTGTGACCAGTGGAGTGCCACAAGGACCGGTGGTATATCCACTACTTTTCATTATTTGTACAAATGATTTGGATGTGAGCATAAGAGGTACAGTTAGTAAGTTTGCAGTTGACACCAAAATTGGAGGTGAAGTGGACAGCGAAGAAGGTTATCTCAGATTACAACTGGATCTTGATCAGATAGGCCTGTGCGCTGAGAAGTGGCAAGATGGAGTTTAATTTTGATAAATGTGAGGGGCTGCATTTTGGGAAAGCAAATTTTAGTAGGACTTACACGCTTAATAGAAAGGACCTCAGGAGTATTGCTGAACAAAGAGAGCTTGGAGTGCAGATTCACAGCTCCTTGAAAGTGGAGTCGCAGGTAGATAGGATAATGAAGAAGGCGTTTGTTATGCTTTCCTATATTGGTCAGAGTATTGGGTACAGAAGTTGGGAGGTCACGTTGCGCTGTACAGGGCATTGGTTAGGCCACTGTTGGAATATTGCATGCAGTTGCTGGTCTCCTTCCTATCAGAAAGGTGTTGTGAAACCTAAAAGCGTTCAGAAAAGATTTACAAGGATGTTGCCAGGCATGGAGGATTTGAGCTATAGGGAGAGGCTGAACAGGCTAGGGCTGTTTTCCCTGGAGCGTTGGAGGCTGAGGGGTGACCTTATGGAGGTTTACAAAATCATGAGCAGCATGGATAGGATAAATAGACAAAGTCTTTTCCCTGGGGTGGAGGAGTCCAGAAATAGAGGGCATAGGTTTAAGGTAAGAGGGAAAAGGTATAAAAGAAACCTAAGGGCAACTTTTTCACACACAGTGCTACTTGTATGGAATGACCTGCCAGAGGAAGTGGTTGAGGCTGGTACAATCGCAACCTTTAAAAGGCATTTGGAGGGATATGGGCTGGATACTGGCAGGTGTGACTAGATTAGGTTGGGATATCTGGTCGTCATGACTTTGTGACAAGCATTGGAAATGAGTGTGGGCCAAATTTGGTGGTGTTGTGATGGAAGTTGGTAGCCTTTTCTTGAAGGCTACAAATGGATTTCATCGTATACTAAAATTCGTTGAGTAAAATTAATTGCATGTTAAAAGCTTGTTATAGCCTCATCTGTAATTGCAAATCAGGATTACTGCCTCTTCAATTTTCCTTTTGTCCCTTTGAGGAAGAACTTTACCTCTGCTTTGGCCTTTCTCTGAAGATTCAGTTGACACTGGCAACTCACGATGTGGCAAAATGAATATGAACCCCCAGTTTGTAATGTTGATGTACTGGTACTTTTTTGAATTCCAATCCAAAATTGTAAAATCGTCCAGGAGCATGCACTTGTGATGCTTTTTAATCTTCCAAGTTATGTTTCTTTATCCTATTACAGGTTCCCCGTCCCTTACCCACTTTATCCCCATTGGATTACAAGCTGCTGCCATGGATTTATTTGTGCTACTGAATTTTGGATACTTGGACTTCATTTGTAAGGATGGCAAATCACGACAGAGGACCTAACCGAAGCCTATTAAAATATTTTGTTGAATTCCTTTCACTCCATTTCTGTTGGCCATCGTTTAAAAGTTGAGTTGTGTTGTCTTTTAACTTGATGTTTTGTCTGTATGCATGTCATTTTCAGTATAATACTAGCAAGTGGTTTGCTCTTTAATATAAGCACAATGTGCTGTACACAGCAAAACCACAGAGTATATTTTGTAGTCACTTTGAGAACGGACTGGCGTCTGCTACAGACTGTCTACAACCTTCTGTCTTCACCTTTATGGCAATGAAGATATTTGTATATTATGTATACACTAGTATAGTGATTGTGTGTAATTAAAATCAGCCATTGTTTAATTTACTGATTAAAACTATCCTGTGCAGCATCTTGTGTTTATTCCATGAATTGCCATTGAAGAAAATGAATTGCAAGAGTCGTCCTTTAAAAGATTAAATTAGGTTTAAATTGTACAACTACAGGAGATTTCTATTTCCATGAATACCTATGTTTCGTCATAAATTTTCAAGATTGCATTTGAATTTTTTATCTGCTGTATTCTACCAGTGTAATCTTTTTCTAAATAAATGGATAGTTTTCTCAGTCGGTCATCTGTTGTAATGGGGGTTTTGCTCATTCTTCTGGTATTATGGTTTTCAGTTTGCAGTATTTTTCTCTTGGCTCATTTGGAGATGGTGGACATGAAGTGCAAATTGTCCTAACTGCTTCATTGTTCTAATATTTGTTTTTAAAAGTTTAGATGTACTGTAAAACTATTTAGAATTAGAAAGCTTTATTTATTGATGTGAAAATACTACTTTTGTTTGAAATGAAATGCCATGGACACACTATCTTGGCCTCCTCCTGAAATCCCCAGAATCTCACATGCTGACCTTCATACAATTTTATTCTCTCTTGATTGACCTGGCACTTGTGTGCCATTGACTGGCACTTGTCTGGTGTGACTGTTACTTGACACAGACTGCTTCAGTATCTGAAGAGTTGCGAATGGTGGTGAATGTTGTGCAAACATCAGTGAATATCCCCTCTTTTGACTTCTCTGGTGGAGAGGATGTCATTAATTTTCAGCTGAAGATGGTTGGACCTAGAATACTACCCTTAGGAATATCTGCAATGATGTCCTATGGTTGAATTGATTGATCTCTAACAACAACTACCTTTCCTTGTGTTGTCCTTGTTTGTTGGAAAGTGGGCAATATGCAGTGATCTTGGGTGTATAAAAGTCTGCTGCTGCTCATGGCCCACAGTGCCCCATGCCTGTCCAGACTTGAGTTGCTATATCTGTTCAGACCTTTCCCATTCAGCCTGGTCACAATATTAAACAACACAAAAGATAATCTCCAGACTGTTAAGTTTTGATTTTGTCTCCACAAGTACTCTGCAGCGGTTACTCTTACCACTGTTGTGGACAGATGCATCTAAGACAGGTAGATTGGTGAGAATCAAGTCAGATAGATATTTCTCTCTTGTTCCCTCACATGCACACCTGATCTAGCAGGTGAATTCTTAGGGATCTGGCCATCTTGTCATCTCAGTCAGTGGTGCTACTGAGCTGTTTTCAGTGATGGATATTGAAGACCTGAATGCAGACTTATTGCCCTTCCTAACCCAAGTGGTGTTCAACATGGCAATGAATTGTTTTGTTAGCTGGTACAGGAGGTGATAAGTAATAATAAGGAGGTTTCCTTCCCTATTTTTGACATGATGTCATGCGACTTTATGGCGCAGAAGTAAAATTGCTATTGTTTGAGGTCATATGGCTGCTTACTCATGAGAGTGAGACTAAGTAAGGTGAGTTTAACATGAGGGTCACCATGTCTCTGGCAAGGGGCGAGGTTGAGAAGGTGGAATCTCTTTAGTGACATCAGTTAGAGCAGGAATTGAATCTGCATTATTGGTGTCACTTTCTTTCACAAATCAGCCGTTCAGCTAAAGATCAAATAAACCACAGTGGGGGTCCAAACAATGTTGAAGTCAACTATATTCCTTTGCTGACTTGTTTAAATTATTCTGACTTGTCCTTGCAGTCGTCATCTTCCCTCACAGCCTCCTTGTGGCCCATTTTATTTCCTCCTTATTGCAGCTGCCACCTTCGCCCTCTTCAATCTCTCGCAGCCTCCTTATATCCCAACCCATTGCAACCTTTTCACCCCCATCTCCTTGCAGCATCCTTTAACTTCCATCTCCCTTTGCAACAATGTGATGCTGATTGGTGCAACCTATGGCTGCCTATCAATTTCAGAGGTCCTCTGCCATCAACCATGTGCTTGCTTGTCAGGTAGCTGAATAGCTTAGGCTGTAAGTAAGACATTGAGAAGCTAGTTGGTCCAGAAGAAAAACTAGGTCTGCAACAGCCAAAAATGCTCTTAGACATCTGCAGTAAACCACTTTAAAACAGAAATAAAATTAACTTCAGCAGATGCTGCAGGTTGTGATTTTTGAATTGGATAATTTGGAAGCCTTTCAAAGTGAACCAGCCACCATGTACCTCTTGCAAACCAGCTTTTATGATGACTCCGTGAATAGCGAGACTTGAGTCCTAGCATGCTACCTCACCGAGTCATGACATTTCTCTCCCCCAGATCCACCTTGCTTGTTTACTCTGTCTTGGCTTCAACCCCTGGATCTCATTGTTCTCACTTCTCCCCAACAGCTCAAGAAACCCACTTATAGCTTTCAGCTCTTGGCTATCTGGAACCCTGGTTCTCAGACTTCTGAACTTGGCTCTTATTCCCTGTCCCACAGAAAAGGCTGGCATCTACCTCTGTACCAGCCATTGCTTGATTCACTGTTTTCTGCTCCCATTTCACATTTGCCGTATTTGTATTTCTGTTCTACTTGGGGGAAGGGATTTGTACTGATTGGTCACTTTAATGAGATATGGAGGCAACTTTCAGAGAAGTGTAAAACTAATAGGGTAATGATGGGACTTCAGTTTCTTCAACATTAACTGGGGTGGTCATAGTATTAAAGGTTTAAAGGGAGCAGAATCCTTAAAATGCTTCCAGGGCTTTTTTTTTTAACTGACAATATGTAGATGACCCTAAAGGGTGATGGTGTCCTATGTAATGAAGTTAGCCAATTGGTTCAGGTATCAGTGGGGATGCATAACTGTTAGATTCAAAATTGTTCTGGAAAAGGACAAGAGTGGGCTTGAAATGGAAGTTCTAAACTGGAGGAAGGCTGGCTTTCATAAAATCACATGATGTAATTTGAGGGACTGGAAGACGTAAATCAATCTCCAAATGATGGGATTCATTCAAGAAAGAAATATGGAGAGAAAAGAGACAAAATGTTCCAATAAAGAAAACAAGATGGGACCAACATATCCAGTAAACCCTGAATATCAAGGAGAATACAGAATTGGATAAAGAGAAGGGAGACTTATGGTAAATACTGAGGACTCAACTGCAGAAGCCCCAGAGGAGTACAGAATGCATAAGGGAAATTTAACAAGGAAATTAGGAGAGCAAAAAGGGGACATGGAAGAATGATAGAAGGTAAAATAAAGGAAATTCCTAAGTTAATTTACAAGTATCTAGAGAGAAAGACTTAAGGACTACAGTCGTAATTTGTGCATTGAATCAGAGGACATAGGTGGGGTTCTAAATTAATCCTTTGTCCCTCTCGTGAGTATTGGCACAATGTAGGTATAGAAATCAGGAAGGAGTGTGATAAATTTAAAGAAGTTAGTAGAGACTAGGATCTGTGTGGTCTGGCAGGTGTAAAAGTAGATAAACCTCCAGGGCCAGATGAAATGTATCATAGACTATTGACTGAAGTGTAGGCAGGAATGTAGACATAAACTTTCAATTCATATCCAGCCACAGAAGAGATGCCAAAGGACTGGAGGGCAACCAATATGGTATCTTTATTCAAGGAAAGGGATAACCAGGAAACTTTAGGTCAGTTAATTGAACTTCAGTGGTAGATTAAACAATGGAAGCAATTCTTAGGGACAGAATTAATCTGCATTTGAAGTAGAGATTAATCAAGAACAGAATGTCATGTCTGACCAACTTGATTGAATTTTTCGAAGAGATGATCAGTTATGCAGATAATAGACAATAGGTGCAGGAGTAGGCCATTCTGCCCTTCGAGCCTGCACCACCATTCAACATTCATTTAATCAGTATCCTGTTCCTGCCTTACCTCCATAAACCTTGATTCCACTATCCTTGAGAGTTTTATCCAACTCTTTCTTAAATGAATCCAGAGACTGTGCCTCCACTACCCTCTGGGGAAGAGCATTCCACACAGCCACCACTCTCTGGGTGAAGAAGTTTCTCCTCATCTCTGTCCTAAATGGCCTACCCCATATTTCTAAGCTGTGTCCTCTGGTTCGGCACTCCCCCATCAGTGGAAACATGTTTCTTGCCTCCAAAGTGTCCAATTCTTTAATAATCTTATGTGTGGGTATGCATTCAGTCATCAACTTGGATTTCAGCAAAGCTGGGAGACTGATAGTATGGGTAAGAGACCATGGGATCCAAGGAAATTTGCCTAATCAGATCTAGATTTGAGAGGCAAGAAGCAGAGGATGATGGTCAAGGGTGTTCTTGTAATTGGAAACCTGTGTCCAGTGAGGTTGCAAAGGAATCAGTGTTGGCCCCTTGCTATTTGAGCTATATATAAATGAGTTAGGAGGGTTGATCAGTAAGTTTGTGGATGATATGAAAATTGATGGTAAGTAATAAAGAAGATAGTCTTAGATTACAGGAAGATATGGATGGGCTGATCAGTGACAAGTGGCTTTTAATCTGGATGTGTAAGGTGATGCGTGTGGATATCTCAAGGCAAGGCAATACATGGTGAACAGTACAATCTTTGGAACCACCAAGGATTGGAGGGACCTTGGTGTGACTTACACTGATCCCTTCGGGTGATAGGACAGGTAGATAGTAGTTAAGAAATCAAAATGATATACTTGCCTTTGTTAGCCAATGCATTGCATTAAAGAGCATGGAGGTTTTGCTGGGACTATATTAAAAAGTTGGTTAGGTCATCATTAGAGTATTGTGTGCTGTTCTGGAATCCACATCGTAGGAGGGATGTAATTGAATTGGCAAGGGTGCGGAGCAGGTTTACTGGGATGTTTCCTGGTCTGGATGGTTTCAGTTATGAGGAGAGATTGAATAGACTAGAGTTGATTTCCTTGGATCAGAGGAAAACTAAGTGGGGGGTTTCTGATTGAGGTGTATGCAATTATGAGGGGCACAGACAGGAAGGACGTTTCCCCTTATTCGATGGATCAATAACTGGGTGGCATAGATTTATGGTAAGGGGCAGGAAATTTGCAGGGGATGTGAGAAAATACTACTACATTCAGAGGGTGGTAAGGTTCTGAAACTCACTGCCTGTAAAGGTGAGAAGCACAGAGACCCTCAACGTTACATCACACGTATATCTAAGCTTCAAAAGACAATAAACTATGTGAAAGTGAGAACTGCAGATGCTAAGGATTAGAGTCAAGAGTGTGGTGCTGGAAAAGTACAGCAAGCCAGGCAGCATCTGAGGAGCAGGAAAATAGACGTTTTGGACAAAAGCCCTTCATCAGGAATGAGGCTGTGAGTGGAGGGGGTGGGGCTGAAGGGTAAGGTAGCTGAGAGTGTGGTAGGTAGATGGAGGTGGTAATAAGTCGGAGAGGTGGGTGGAGCGGATAGATAGAAAGGAAGATGAATAGCCCGTGAGGGTGGTGCCAAGTGGAGATGTTGGAACTGGGATAAGGTGGGGGGAGGGGAAATAAGGAAACTGGTGAAATCTACGTTGATGCAGGGTGGTTGGAGGGTCCTGAGGTGGAAGATGAGGCGTTCTTCCTCCAAGCATCGGGTGGTTAGGGTATGGCGAAGGAGGCGGCCCAGGGCCTGCATGTCTTTGGTGGAGTGGGAGGGGGAGTTGAAGTGTTCAGCCATGTGGTGGTGGGGTGGTTGGTGCAGATGCCCCACCTCCTTCTATCTATCACACTCTGAGTTACCTCCCCCTCCCCCTAGCCCCACCCACATCCCACTTATCTCTCTGCTTCCTCTGCGCAGCCTTATTCCTGATGAAGGGCTTTTATCCGAAATGTTGATTCTCTGGCTCCTCTGATGCTGCCCGACCTTCTGTGCTTTTCAAGCACCACTGTCACGATGCAAAACTATGTGCCAAGTGCTGGAACTTGGGATTAAAATATTTTGGTGTTGTTTTTGCTGGCATTAAATGGATAACTGAAGGGTTTTTTCCTGTGCTGTGGATCTCTAGGATTGAATCTTCACATGTGATGTGAGGATTTTCAGGTTGGTTCTGTCTACCACCTCCATGTATTTTGAACATTGGTGAAGTGTGCTATTTATCTTTAAAAACAAAGGCACTTGTTGCTATCTCGTGCCTCTTGTCCCATGTTGATTTAAATACTGTTGCATTGTAGGAAATCAATAATTTCCTTATGTTTTGCCTTGTCGTTCAATAGAGCAGTGAAATTATTGGGGCGTGTTTTTCCCCTGAATTCTGCTTTTGCATGTCTCCAAATGGCAAATACATGAACTCAATTACAAATAGCACTGTTATAAAGTGACTGATGACATAACGAAGGAAGTAAATAAGACTGAAAAAGAAGGCCCTGAAAACTGACCGACTTTAAAAATCAAAATGTAGCCCTCAAGAAATTCCAAGGTGAGCCCTCTGGAAAGGAAGAAGTCTTTTGAGTCCTAGTTTATTGTTATTCTGGGCACTTGGACCATCCTCTGAAATGCTTGGCATCTCGAGGAACATCTGGCTATTTTCTTTCTTTTTGAGTCATGTTGTTGCCATTTTGCCTGAACTTTAAGTTATTATTCGTTTCTGTTCCCTCCATAACGTTTTGTTATTTGCCCTCAGAGTTCAGAAACAAACTAAACCAATGGTTTCCTTTTTGATTTACAGTTCTTAAATTTTCCAGTTTTGCTTTTAACATTGTTTGTCTGTTCTTGAAGGACTACTTCAACCCTCTGAAGAATGAGCAAAGGTTTTACCAACAACTCATTTAGAGATTAGGAACATTAGTAACTTCAAGATTTCTTCTCTGGGATCTGTTAAAATGTCTAATTTACATGGACAAATTGTTCTGCATATTCCTTACAGATTTACACCTTTGACATATATTAAAACAACTAAAGAAGATGATACAAATTAGAAAACATAAGATAAACTAGTAAATACAAATCTCCCAATTGCAAATAACATTTTCATTTTGTAACTTATTGTTGTTTATAGAACTTTGTGCACTATTAAAGTGTTCTGTTCTCCTACATAGAAAATGTAATTCAGTTATCAATGCCCTTGGACATTGGCGCAATATTGCACAAGCTAATTCTAACCAGGTAACTTCATCATTTTGTGCATGCCTTCTCCCACCTGCAATTTGCTTTGCCTAAACATTACTGCCAAGTTGTTAGTTAAAAGCCTCCGAACCAAAAATATTTGGGAAAAATCTAAATTATTACAGATGAATAGGGATGACAAAATAACCAAAGACATCGACAAAGAAACAAATGGTGGGAAGTACATCTGACATCAGAGTTGCGTCTATGGTATGGAAAGTAATACATTGCTGATTAGTTCTACTTAATTAGTCACCCCAGCTAATGAAACAAAATCAAAATAATTCCTGAAGAAGGTCTTATGCCCGAAACATCGGTTCTCCTGCTCCTTGGATGCTGCCTGACCTGCTGCGCTTTTCCTGCAATACATTTTTCAACAAAATCAAAAGCAAAGTCTCTTGAATGCCATGATTATCCTCTTTCACCACTGTTGCCTCGATATTTGTATTTGATATTGACTAAGGGCATTTACAATAATTCTTGTACAAGTATGCTATTTGGATAATAGTCAACAGAACTAACTCGCACATTTTTACTTTCTGTATAATTAATTCTACTGATTTCAGATGCACTTCCTGTCATCTGTTAATAGATACATATCTTGGTGTCCCAATATACAAGTGTCTATTACAGTTCAGACTTTTCACAAATTTTGCATAAACTCTTGTATTAGTTAAAAATCATACAACACCAGGTTATAGTCCCAGCAGGTTTATTTGGAAGTACAAGTGTTAGGAGCAATGCTCCTTCGTCAGGTGGCTACTGGAGCAGGATTATAAAATACAAAAATTATAGCAAAAGAAAATGTGTTTGCTGATGAAATAGTTATCAATTAATTTACTAAAAGCTGCATTTAGTTGAACAGCATCAATATTATGTAAGCATCTTACTTGATTCCTGAATAGACTGTTGATACTGCTAAACAGTGCAGATTTGTTCAGTTGCTAGTCATAGAAACATAGAAAATTGTTGCAGGAGTAGACCTTTGAGCCAGTACTGCCATTCAATATAATCATGGCTCATCATGTAATCACAGTATCTCATTTCCACCCCCTTCTCATAGCCTTTGATCTCTTTCACCGCAAGGGCTACATCCAGCTTGAATATATCTACTGAGCTAGCCCCAACAGCTTCCAACGGGAGAGAATTCCAAAGGTTCACAACTCTGAGTGAGGAAATTCTTCCTTATCTCAGTCCTGAATAGCTTCCCTCTTATTCTTAGCCTGTGACTCCTAGATCTGGACTTGCCCAACATTGAGAACATCCTTCCTGCATCTTGCCTGTTTAGTCTCATTAGGATTTTACATGTTTCTATGAGAACTCCCTCATTCTTCTAAATTCCAGCGAGTACAAGTCCAGGCGATCAAGTCTTTACTTGTATGTCAGTCCTGCCATCCCAGGAATCAGTCTGGTGAACTCGCTGGATTCGCTCAATAGCAAGAATGTCCTTCCTTTGACCAGAAGACCAAAACGATTTCATGCACATTGCTGTAGTTAGATAGGATAACCTTACAGAAGAAAAATAGTAAAGAAAACTTGTACTTATAATGTTACAAAAGCAAATGATAACATTTAAATTTTGTTATGATGCAGTATAACATAGAAGCAGAACACTTCTGCCGTTCAATGAGAACATGACTTCTGTCCAATTTCGTACCTTTTCCCCCAGAACTCTTGATTCTCTTGCTGATTCAAGGCTGTGGTAGGCAGATTCTTAATGATTCAATCTCAATGACCCTGTGTGCTCGTGAGGGAAGACTAAAAGATACAACAGTTGAGCAGTGGTGAGATGCTTAAGGGGGCGTTTAATTCCCATGAGCTAACATTTATTCCAGAAAGGAAGCAATATTGTAAAAGTGAGAAGAAAAATATCTATGGTCAATTAACGACATTAAGAACAAAATAAAGTTAACCATATTCATAGAATCATAGAACCTTGCAGTGCACAGAAGCCTTTCAGCCCATCTAATCTGCACCGATCCTATGAAGAGCATTGAACCCTGTCCTGGTAACCCATATTTTCCATTGTTAACCTTCCTAGTCTGCATATCCCTGAACTCTACAGGGTAATTTAGCATAGCCAATCTATCTAACCTGGACATCTTCAGACTGGGAGGAAATCCATGTAGACAGAGAAAGAACATGCAAAGTACACACAGACAGTTGACCAAGGCTGGAATTGAACCTGAGTCCCAGGCCCAATGGCAGGCTAGAAGATTGGGAAGCTTTCAAATAGCAACAGAAGATTTTGAACAAAAGCAATAAAAACAGCAAAGCTAAATTGTGGAAGGAAACAAGCGCAAGATATAAAAGACAGTGCATTGTATTGTTTAGTAAGACTTCCCTATTGCTCCATTCTTTTTGAACTAATGACCAACATTTTATGTGCTTTCATTTACCGCTGAATTTGTATGCTAGTGTTTTGTAATTTATGCATAAGGACTCCCAAATCCCTCTGTGCTATAGCTTTCTGCAATCTTTCTCTATTTAAATAATCCTCAGCTCCTCAATTCACTCATTGGCATTGGCATCAACATGGGTGATATCAAGGCCACCTAAATCAAACTCTTGCTTATTGACTACAGCTCCATCTTCAACACCATTATTTCCTCCAGACTGATCTCAAACTCTGAGACCTTGGTCGCAGCTCTGCCCTCTGCAATGGATCCTCAGCTTCCTGACCTACAGATTGCAATCAGTGAAGATAGGTAATTGCACCTCCTCTACAATAATACTCAATACTGGATCCCTCCAGGGATGCATCATCAGCACCATAATGTACATCCTGTTCACCCAACTGTATTGCCAAATTCTGAATGAATGCCATTTACAAGTTTGGTGACGACACCATCATAGTGGGACGGATGTCTAACAACAATGACTCAAAATACAGAAGCGGGGTAGAGTGCTTGGTGACATGATGCAGTAAGAACAACCTCTCTCTCAATGTTGGCAAAACCAAAAAAACTGATCATTGACTTCAGAAAGAAAGGAGGAGAACATGCCCCCATTTACATCAACGGAAATGAGGTTGCAAAGGTAGAAAGTATCAAGTTACTTGGAGTGACGATAACCTACAACCTGTCTTGGACTTCCCACATAAATGCAATGGGCAAGAAGGCATAGGAAATTTGACATGTCCATAGAGGACTTTAACCAACTTCTACAGCTGCACCATAGAAAGCATCTGTCTGGGTGCATAATGGCATGGTATGGCGATTGTGCTGTCCAGAACTGTAAGAAACCCCAGAAGGTGGTGTGCACAGCCCAGGCCATCATGGAAGCCAACCTTCTATCCATGGACTCCTTTTACACAAATCATTGCCACAGAAAGGTTGCCAACATCATTAAACACAAATCGCACCCCGGTAATGATCTCCTACAACCTCTTCCAACAGGCAGAAGGTCCAGAAGCTTGAACACATGCACCAGCAGGTTCAGAAACAGCTAAATTCCAACTGTTATTAGACTCATGATTGGACTCTCTAGCTTCAAATAATGCTGATCGTGTTAATGTTGATCTCACCTGGTGCACGAGTTGTGCAATGTCACCTGTATGCCTCTAAGTTGTTTTTTCACCTTATGTTGTTGCTTATTCTGATCAGCCAGTATTGCTCATAAACAAAGCTTTCATGTGTACCAAAACTGTATTTTGGTACACATGACAATAAATCAACCATATAGCACTGAAACAAATAGGGGTAAAAACAATGACTGCAGATGCTGGAAACCAGATTCTGGATCAGTGGTGGGGTGCTGGAAGAGCACAACAGTTCAGGCAGCATCCGATGAGCAGTAAAATCGACATTTCAGGCAAAAGCCCTTCATCAGGAATAAAGGCAGTGAGCCTGAAGCATGGAGAGATAAGCTAGAGGAGGGTGGGGGTGGGGGTGGGGAGAAAGTAGCATAGAGTACAATGGGTAAGTGGGGGAGGGGATAAAGGTGATAGGTCAGGGAGGAGAGGGTGGAGTGGATTGGTGGAAAAGGAGCTAGGAAGGTAGGACAAGTCCGGACAAGTCATGGGGACAGTGCTGAGCTGCAAGTTTGGAACTAGGGTGAGGTGGGGGAAGGAAATGAGGAAACTGTTGAAGTCCACATTGATTCCCTGGGGTTGAAGTGTTCCGAGGCGGAAGATGAGGTGTTCTTCTTCCAGGCGTGTGGTGGTGAGGGAGTGACGATGAAGAAGGCCCAGGACCTCTATGTCCTCGGCAGTTGAAGGGGGGGGGGGATGTGGAGTTGAAATGTTGGGCCACGGGGGGGGGGGGGAGTGGAGTTGAAATGTTGGTCCACGGGCCGGTGTGGTTGATTGGTGCGTGCCCCGGAGATGTTCCCTAAAGCACTCTGCTAGGAGGCGCCCAGTCTCCCCAATGTATAGGAGACCGCATCGAGAGCAACGGATACCCCACCCACTGCCTCACCATCCCCAGCCCCCAACCCCGCATGTTTTCTTCTCAGAACACAAAAGTCTGGTAAAAAGCAAATTAGAGAAACATCTAATCAATGAACCCTCAAAAGGTACCTGCAAGTTCTGTTACTGCCAAGGACATGTCATGAAACAACTGTAGTGAGCTATAAAGGTATGTGAATAATATAAAAGCTAATATTCATATTTGAGTTTTGTCTTTTGAATTAGCAGCATATGAAAGTTGTGTGTGTTTGAATTACTAGCTTGTAAATATTTTTTGTAGTCATGGTGATCCTTTTAAAAACACAGTGTGAGGGAAAAACTTCTTGGAAAGGAAAGGGTTTTGGTTTACACTAGAAGAATTTTTGCAATCAATGTAACCAATTGTGCATTAAGCTTCAGTTTAGAAGTCTGGGATTGATTTTTTATTTCTTTTCCTTAGGAAAAACATCCAAAGATGGAGAAAAGATTTTTTTGTTTAGTTCAAGTTTTGCATGGTTTTGGAAAACTGGATGAACAGAGCACTTATTCTTGAGAAAGGGTCTTGGTTACAATTCTTAAGAATTAGATCATTGCAGCGTCAGGAGTTTAGCAAAATTTCCAGACCAAAAGTGTTCTGTTAAAAAAATCGAAAGGGGTTATTTGAAGCTGATAGTGCTCAATTGTATGAAAGACCCTGGAAAAGATATTCTCAAAACAGGATTTTGACTCAGCGATACTGAAGAACAATGATACATTTGGCTTGAAGGGATCTTGCAGATGTGGTATTCCCACATATCTTGTTTTTGGAGACATATTAGTCAAAGCTTGAATTTTGACCAGGTCTGTTTGGACAGACAGTTTCAGTATTTGAAGACTAGTATATGATTTTGAATTTCTGCAGTCACTAGTGAACATCCTCACCCCTGACCTTACGATGGAAGGAAATCATTGATGAAGCAAATGAAGGTGTTTGGACCTCGGACATTATATTGATGAACACTTGCAGAGATGTTCTGGAGCTGAGATGATTGATCTCAAACAACCATTCTCCTCTGTTATTGTCACAGCTCATGGTCTTACAATGCAAGTCAAATCCAGAATGAAATCTGGCACTACACATCACATACATTTTAAAATTTGGGCTAATGTAGTGGTTAATCAATGAAATATAGTCATATGAAACTGCAGATTTTCTTTAACTCCAACTGATCTAGATTTAGAATCCTAATTTACTTCACAGATTTCCTGAAAGGACTAAGCACAGTTGCTTTTGAATATGGATAAAACAGAGGAGATATAGTTGAGGACATCTTGTGGAAAATAAGTGTTAAATGTATTGTACTTGAAGGGCAATGTACAAGTTTTACAGTCAGTGAAGTATATATTAAATGCTGCTAAGCTCCTGAAGGACAAAGCGCTTTACAATTTAAATTGAAAAAAGTCATAAAATGCTGAGTAGCTGCTGCATTGCTTTTGATTATTGTACTAAACTTGATAGTGCATGTCAATTGAATGAAATAATTCAAAAATAGATATTGCTGAGATATTGTGCTTTAATCACAGAATTGATGACATTTAGCTAGTAGATGGGGTTTACAAAAGTCAACATTTTGAGAATTTCTTTGAACTGACGGTTATAGTGCAATATTTTTTCCAGTTGGTATAGTGCAGAATACTATCTTCTTTACTCCCAAGGTTCTTTTGGGTCAGTTCCAGTTGTTGTCTACAAATTAAATAAATGTTACTCCTGTGAGATGCCAAGATACAGAAATGACAAAATGTCCACTCCATCTGTAGTTGTTAGATATTCCAGGCTACATTCTATTCTCCAACATACAATGTAGTTTTCCCAGCAATTTTATTTTGCAATTATTATCCATTTGTGTGGCAATCTTGAGAGTGTTCCAAGGAAGGAAGACTATGTCCATCATTATACTCTTTATTACTGGTTTAGGTTAATTTTGCAAATTTAAACTGATGCATTTGTCCACTCAATGTAGTGAAGTTGGGTGGGAGTGAGAATAATTACATTTGATTATTCCATGGGTGTAATGATAAGTAAGTGTAATTTTACCAGTATGAGGTTCCACAGAAGTATTGGCTTTTTAGATGTAAAATAATGTGGTACATGTGACAGTTTCATTTTGGAAACATATAAACGTTTTCACTTTACGTTTTTTAGAAGCCAAAGCATTTTTTCATGGAGCCTTTATATCCAGTGTTCTTCCCAGATAATGGAAAAGTTGAAAGAACAAGTTATTATGTAATTTACCTTCTTTTCATCGTGTTTGCATCTACATTTAATTTGTGAATAAATTCACATAACTGGAGCTCCAATCACTGCTGCATGCTTTATCTCCTCTCATTCTGGGAAAACTGTTTTGAGCATTGGGGTGGCATGGTGGCTCAGTGGTTTGCACTGCTGCCTCACAGTGCCAGGGACCCAGGTTCGATTCCAGCCTCGGGTGACTGTGTGGAGTTTGCACATTCTCCCTGTGTCTATGTGTATTTCCTCCAGGTGCTCCAGTTTTCTCCCACACTCCAAAGATGTGCAGGTCAGGTGAATTAGCTGTGCTAAATTGCCCATAATGTGAGGTGTATTAGTTGGAGGGAAATGGGTCTGAGTGGGTTACTTTTTGGAGAGTCGGTGTGGACTTGTTGAACCGAAGGACCTGTTTCCACACTGTAGGGAATCTAATAATTTGCTTTTTGAGACTGTTGCTTTTACCTTTTTGCTTTTATTTATTTTTCCTTCTTCTGTTTTACTAATTCTGCTTTTGTAACAAAGATGGTGCCAGAAAATGGTGACTTTGTACTCTTTTCATGGCACTCTTGTGTTCTTATACTTGTGTATACATGACAATAAAATCTAATTCTGATTTAGTGCTGAGGCTGCAAGAATGTCCACTTTGGACACTGTTTCAATATTCAGCAGTGCAACACCAGACATGATTAAACTGGATGGAATGTTTGCCCTGTATATTTATTATCCTGGAGGTATGCAGAGGTCACAGTCATATCTCCATGTATAACAGGTTTTATTTAGAGTGTGTTAAATGGCTGATCCATGCTTACAGCTCTAGTTTTCAGTAACTTCAACCTATTGCATCAGTAATCCCTACACATGTCAAACATTTTAAAGTTTCTCAGTTTCTTCGTATTGCTTATTATATCCAGCTGCATCATTGACAGTAGAATGATAAAAGACGCTTGTACTTCAAGCAGGTACCCTGGAAGGTTTGAGCCATATGAAAAGCATCATGATTCTTGTAGATTGAAGGTAATGTATATATTGTTGCAAATATCTAATTTGCGATAAAGGTGCCTTAATATGTAATATTTAAATTTAGAAATAAATGATCAATAGTAGAAAATGGAATAACCTCAAATGAAGCACCTTGAATTCTAGTATATGTAAAAGGTTGGATTCATGTTGTTTTGAGAGATTAACAACTAGAAAGGTAGGATCAGAAACGGCAGGTGGGTTTGCTGAGATGGAAGCACAGTGCTTGAAATAATGACATCTAGAGAGATATTTTTGTTTTGCATTTTAAAGGTAAAATTAGTTAAAGCATTCACTGCATTCTGGAAGGTTGTAAAAAGTCTTACTTCAAGTCAAAAAGGAAAATATAAATAACAGATAAGTATTCTAAAGGTCAAATTAAGAATATTTCTGAACAGACTAAATACTCATGGAGATGAGTGAAGCTTAACAAAATGATCTGGTTGTATTTTATTAGCATGAGTCTCTTTTGCAAGAAGTTGGCTGCGGTTTGAAGATGGGAAAACTGCTTAACTCAAAGAAGTGCCTAGGTAGCTCAAATCTTTCTGTTAGCAGACTCCAGGTACGTAGGGCTCATGAGAAGTCCCAGGGAGTGTTGGCTTCGGTATTGTGGAAAAGAAATCAGTACAGCTGTGAGTGGGGTAAAAAATGGAGCATAGAGAAATTAGTGAAGAAGGTTCAGTGAACCTATCTGGTAAAAGCTGAAATTGTGTCACTAATTGGATGTTCAAGGGAGGCAACACCTTCATGGTGTTATCACCGGACTGTTAATCCATAGACCTAATAATGTTCTGGGTGCCCAGATTTGCACCCCACAATGGCAGATGGTGGAATTTGAAGTTAAACTAAAAGAAATCTGGGATTAAGAGTCTAATGATGACCACAGAACCATTGCTGACCGTTGAGAAAAGCCCATCTGGTTCACTGATGTCATTGAGGGAACTAAATCTGCGCTATGATTTAAAATCATTATCTTACCTGTTTATTATTTAACAGCTTGAACAAAAATAAATCAATAAAGGCACTTTTTTCACATTGGGGTGCATCTTGAAATCCAGTCACTACTTTTATTACTCTAAGTTCTTTAATGCATTCTGAAAAGATTATTGCCTACCAAACCATATCAAACCATCCCAAACTATATCAAAACAAGAATCTGATGTCCAGCCTTCAAAGAGCTGGGACCAAACAATTTGGCATTCTCAGCTGAGATTGTAACAGTATATACACCTCTCTCTTCAGGAAAAATAATTTACTACAGGAAATTACATGTAACAAGAACTAAATATGTGTCTGTATTTGTGGTCTGAGATTTAGGCAAAAAAACATTTGCACAGAGGTACATTCCTGAAGTCTGACTAAACTAATGAAATGGTCATTAATAGGGAATTTATATTTTTTTAATAAGAAGAGTTATTTTAGCTGTTTTAGTATTTTTCTTACAAAAGAACATTTCAATGATAAAATTTAAAATAAGATGTAAAGAGACAATGTGGTAGAATTTAATCCCACCAAACAAAGTGACAGGAAAATACAGATTCATTGGACAATCATCAGTCTGCCCTATTTAAGAGCCATAAAGTGGTACAAAAAAAAGAGGATGATAAGACAGTAACAAGTTTTGAGAAGATTTGTAACTCAGGTTGAGGTTTTGGATGTATGTTTACCCGCTGAGCTTGAAGGTTCATTTCATCACCCTTCTAGGTAACATCTTCAGTGCTAAAAATTCCTGCTTTCTATCAACAAACACATCGAGTTAGACTCCATCTACCATCACCTGAGAAAAAGGAACAGGAAGTGACTTCACCATAAGAAATAACATCACCATGGGAAATGACATCACCAACTCAAAGAAACCCAAACATATAAATAGAAATCAGGAATTTTCAACAGTGCTTCGCCTGAGGCCAACTGAAGATGTTACCTAGTAGGTTGACAAAAACGTCTGGAAAGGAACCTTCAAGCTCAGCGAACAAACCTACATCCATAATAAGACAGTGTTTGATAGAGTGACTGTAAAGAAAACTGGGATATATTTCACATCTCTAACATGTTTTATCCTGGCCAGCTGGCAACTCTTTAATCCTTTGACTGGCATTGATCATTCAAAGCTAGCTATCTCTATGAATGTGGGCAGTAAATCTTTTCACAGTGAGTTACTGGCAGACAATACTGGAGCACAGGATCTGCTGGCAGTGATGAAGGTACCCAGAGATGACTGAGAACCAGTGCCAATGGAACTGCCACTGTCTAGGAAAATAGTTGCAGACACCTGTATCCTCAATAGTGTGGAATGTCAGCAGGTAACTGCACAACGGGGTATCACTCAGCAAGCCTTCTTTGCTAAGACTGGAGAACACAGCAGCTTCAGTCAGAGCCATCACAGACCCAGACAGTACTGGGTCAAATGTCTAGACTGGTCAGGTGGTCACTCACAATACACTGCTGCAAGAGTCTCAGTCATGACTCCTGTGCTATCCATAGTATGGCCTCTGAGAAGTGTGGACCTTGACAGTTACGAGGCCCTGGAAAGGGTGGAGGAGCAGGTGTAGTAGATAAGAGAAAAAGAGGCAGAGGGAAGTGATGCTGAATAGAGAGGTGGCCCTGCTGCATGACAGGCAGAATTAGAACATGAAAGAAGTTTTAAAAAAAGTAAGAGATTCTTGACTGGTAAATTATTCAACTTTCAACCTTGACTGATAGTTACATTCCAAAATTTAATTGTAATGTTAGTTTAAATAAAACAATTATGCTTTCCCTTGTCCAACACTGGACAGAGACAGAACCATTATTCCTTCAGATCTTATATTGAATTGATGATGAAGAATTATTGAAAACCTTAATTAGTTATTAATATTGTGATTCTACACAACTGGGCACACAATGAAAGGGTAAGAATTGGTTTCCATTTAATAGCAGATATGTTCCTATTTTAAAGCTGATGTTGCAATTTAGAAACTTCTAAATATTGCCCTGAAAATCCATACAGAGTCATTTATGCTGCATCAGGCTATTCAACTCAAGAAATTCATGCCGGTGTTCCACAAAGCAAAACAGTTACTCCCATCCTTCCGTTTGATTCTCTCAGCTCTGTAGGTTTATGTTCTTTAAGTGCTTGGAGTAAATGGTTCACCATAACCCTCTGGCAATAGCTGAGCAATTGCACAAGGAATTTATTGTCATAATATTAAATCACCTGGTGGCTTAGTGGTTAGCACTGCTGCCTCACAACACCAGAGACCTAGGTTCAATTCCAGCCTCGGGTGACTGTGTGGAGTTTGTACATTCTGTCTGTGTCTGTATGGGGTTCCTCCCACAATCCAAAGTTAGGTGAATCAACCAAGCTAAATTGCCCACAGTGTTCAGGGATGTCTAGGTTAGATATATTAGTCAAGGGTAAATGTGAAATGGGTTTGGGTAGGATACTCTTTGGAGGGTTGTTGTGGACTTGTTAGACCAAAGGGCCTGTTTCCATGATGTAGGGATTCTAAAATAAACTGAGGCCTGATGACAAAGCTTTACTGTACCATATTTATTTATATACTTTTTTTTTGGTAATAAATGCTAACCGTGCACTTTAGCTTTGTGTTCAGCCCAGATATCTAATGTGCACCAAGAAGTTGTAACAATATTCTTACAAGGTGGCTGGTGGTGACTGGATCCACAAAGACAGTAGAAAGTGGCCAGGAAAAGCCTGAAGAGAAACCTAGCAACAATGGAAAGCAACGATTGGCTTATTTCAAAAGGCACCCCAGCGATCAGACAACACAGAGGGAGTGAAGCCTGAAAAGAAACCCAGCATCACTGGAGAACAGCAGGTGAGGCTCTTCAAGGCCAGACCAGCAAACAAACAAAAAAAGTAAAATGCAAACAACATTGACAAAGAGCAGGAAAGCAAAAAGATTTTGACTACCAGATGTCAGCCAGAACAAGCAGTCACCAGACCAATTTGCCATTATCCGTGCTGATGATAGAAAGACCAATAATGGAAAATACCTTGTATTTACCAGTCATAGCGATGCACAGCATGGAAACAGACCCTTAGGTCCAACGCGTCCATGCCGACTAGATATCCCAACCCAATCTAGTCCCACCTGCCAGCACCCGGCCCATATACCTTACCCATCCAGATGCTCCATAAATGTTGCAATTGTACCACCCTCCACCAACTTATTCCATACATGTACCACCCTCTGTGTGAAAACATTGCCCCTTAGGTCCCTTTTATATCTTCCCCCTCTCACCCTAAACCTATGCCCTCTAGTTCTGGACTCCCTGATCCCAGGTAAAGACTGTCTATTTACCATATCCATGCCCTTCATAATTTTGTAAATTTTTATAAGGTCACCCCTCAGTTCTGACACTCCAGGGAAAACAGCCCCAGCCTGTTCAGCCTCTCCCTATAGCTCAAATCCTCCAGCCCTGGTAACATCCTTGTAAATCTTTTCTGAACCCTTTCAAGTTTCACAACATCTTTCCAATATGAAGGAGACCAGAACTGCGAGTAATATTCCAACAGTGGCCTATTCAATGACCTGCACAGCCACATGACCTCCCAACTCCTGTACTCGATACTCTGACCAATAAAGGAAAGCATACCAAATGCCTTCTTCACTATCCTATCTACCTGTGTCTCCACTTTCAGGGAACTATGAACCTGCACTCCAAGGTCTCTTCGTTCAGCAACATTCCCTCGGACCTTACCATTAAGGTATACAAGTCCTGCTAAGATTTGCTTACCCAAAATGGAGGACCTAGCATTTATCTGAAGTAAACTCCATCTGCCACTTCTCAGCCCATTGGTCCATCTGATCAAGATCCTGTTGTAATCTGAGGTAACCCTCTTTGCTGTCCACTACACCTCCGATTTTGGTGTCATCTGCAAACTTACTAACTGTACCTCTTATGCTCGCATCCAAATCATTTATGTAAATGACATAACATAGAGAGCCCAGCACTGATCCTTGTGGCATTCCACTGGTCACAGGCCTCCAGTCTGAAAAACAACCCTCCATCACCACCATCTATCTTCTACCTTTTTGAGTTCTGTATCCAAATGGCTAGTTCTCCCTGTATTCCGTGAGATCTAACCTTGCTAATCAGTTTCCCATGGGGAACCTTGTCAAACATCTTACTCAAGTCCATATAGATCACATCTACCGCTCTGCCCTCATCAATCCTCTTTGTTACTTCTTCAAAAAACTCAACCAAGTTTGTGAGACATGATTTCCCACACACAAAGCCATGTGGACTATCCCTAATCAGTCCTTGCCTTTCCAAATACATGTACATCCTATCTCTGAGGATTCCTTCCAACAATTTGCCCACCACTGATGTCAGTCTCACTGGTCTATAGTTCCCTGGTTGTCCTTACCACCCTTCTTAAACAGTGGCACCAAATTAGCCAACCTCCAGCCTTCTGACATCTCACCTCTGACAATCGATGATACAACCAGGGCACTGAAATTGTAGATTGGACTAACTGGTGCCAATGTTTTGGCACATATTGGATTGATTCTGCTCTCAAAAAACACAGAGGGGTCAGGTGGATGCATAGTTATTTGCAATCAGCAGCAGTTATGATGTAGTTCTCATTGCACAGGGGATAGACAATGTCATTAGGCCTTTGATTCTTACTTCAATAGCCTCATTATAGACCAGATGAAGTTTAATTGCCACAACAAGGAGCCAGTGGAAATGATTGATTCTTTTGTTAATGACTTGTACAGCCTAGCCTGGTAATCGTCAATATGGAGCTTATGAGGGATAGCATCATGGGAGGAGATGAGGGTAGTAGGGAGATACAGGATGGAAGTTTTTAAGCAATTTTTTGCAGTGTAAAAACTACTAACATTGACAAATGTCATTGTTATGATTCCATCTGATTGTAATACTGGACAATTCAGATCCCAGAGTGAAATCTGGCTTGATAGGTTATCATTTTTATTTTAGCAATTGGTTACTGAATGTATTCATGTGAAGCTGTTGGTGTGTTTTTAACAGAAAAAACAAATTTTTTGCACAACATTTTTCAAAAGTAGATATTTAATTTTAGGATTGAATTGTGGGATTATGTCATCACTGGCTGGCCAGCATTTACTGTCTGTCTCTTGTTGCCCATGACAAGATGGTGGTGGGCTGTCACCTTAAACCACCGCAGTCCATGGGCAAATTTGAAATACCTTTAGGATGAGAATTCAGGGATTTTGATCCAGTGACATTGAAGGAAGAGTGATATATTTCCAAATCTTGATGGTGAGTTTCTTGGAGGGGCACTTGCAAGTGGTGGTGTTGCTATGTACTGCTTGTCCTTCTAAACTAAAGTGGTGATTGGATTGGAAGTTGCTGTCTCAAGAGCTTTGGTGAATTTCTGCAGTGCATCTTGTAGATAATTCTGCAACTGACCATCAGTCAAGGAGGAAGTGAATGTTTGTTGATGTGGTGCCAATCAAGCCCGCTGCTTTGTCCTCGATGGTGTCAAGCTTTGATGGTTGTTGGAGCTGCACTCATCCAGATAAGTGGGAATTATTCTACACTCCTGACTTGAGCCTTGTAAATGATGGACAGACTTTGAGGAGTCAGGAGGTGTGTTATTTGCTGCTGTATTCCTAGCCTCTGACATGCTAGTGGGGGATAAAGTAAGGGTTATGCCATTGAATGTCAAGGGTTGGTAGATAAAATAGGAGACAGTCAGACAGATCTTATCATAAATCACAAGAAAGAATGATTTAAAACCTTTTCAGTGAAGTATCATTCCTACCTTAACTCTTTAATTTCTTCCTCAACTGACAAGGTTGAAAGTACTTCCTTTCAAACTCTGCTTATTCACTGGATGTGATTCCCAATGTTAGTAGCTCTCTCCGAGATATTCAGGCACATACTAACTCACTAACCTAGCTAACTGAACTTTAGGAAGAGCCCTACGTACTTTTTTAATAAATATTTTTATTGAAAAAAGATTTTAGATTTTTTACGAAATTGCAAAACTAGTACAAAATAGTATGACAACTTTTATAGTATAATAGCAATAATAGAAAACAAAAGACTACTCTACTCCACAGACTACCAAAACATGAAAAAAAACTATCAAAGCTACAATTCAATAAATAACCAAGAAGAAAAATAAATAAACAAACAAAACAAAATTAAACCACATTATAACAAGGTAACTTTAATTATATTCAATTAAAATACTGCACTCAGTACAACCTCATCAAAGCTTCCCTATCACTGGGAGCATTAGTAAGTAAACCTGTACATGTTGAGAATTCTTCCCCCAAGGGTCCCCCAGACCGACAGACACAACTGTCACAGCTACACAATGGCCTTGGATAATATAGCTGATATGTCTGCATCAATATAATTTAAAAAGGAACCGCCATGTTCTGTCAAACATTTTCGTTTTCTGGTGCACCATACTCATAAGGAAATCCAAGGGGATGTGTTCCGTAACTATACTCCATCAACTTGAGAGTCCTAGGGGATTCTCTGACACCCAGCTCATTAGAGTGTTCTTCCTCACACAGAAAGAATGTTAAACAATTTCCTCCCATGCACATCCAGGGAGGGAAGATTTGGAAGACCCAAAAGGAGGGACACCGGATTTAACTTAATATCAGTCCCAAAAATCTTTGCCAAAACACTCGCTATGTCATCCCAATACTTGCAGAGCTTGTGGCATGACCACAAGCAGTGAGTAAGAGTGCCAACCTCCATTTTACACTTGGGGCACATTGGGGACACTCCTGTCTTAAATTTTGCAAGCCTTTCTGGTACTAAGTGAGCCCTAAGCAGTACCTTCAGTTGAATAGCCTGGGTCCTATTACAAACTGAGATCTTCCCAACATTTTCCCAGATATCCTTCCTCATCTCTGAGGAGATTTCCACCCCTAATTCTTGAGTCCAGGTTTTATATAGCCATTCAATGTCCTTCGAAACATTACCACCTAACAAATGACAAAGAGTACTAACCAAGAGGGTGCCCGTAGGCCGGAGCACTCTCCTCTCCATGTCCGACTTATAGGGATTAACCATCAATGTAGTCTTTTTTTTTGTAACCTGGAAGTCTGTAATCTGGGAGTAACAAAAGAGATCTTTCCTGGGTAACTCAGCTGTTCAACGGACATTATGACCTCCCCATCAAATAAATCTCCCAAGCCGCAGATTCCTCTGGACTCCCAAAACTTAAAGCCAGAGTCCATCAAACCCGGCTTGAATCCCAACATTCCCACTATGGGAGTAAAAGGGGAAGTTTTTGTAAATTGCCCTTGCCCTGCCGTATCATTCTCCATGCTTTAACTGTGTTTAGGACAATTGGGTTTTTACAGAGATCCATAACAGTTCTCATCTTGTCCATTAACAACAAATTAATGAGAGGGCATTTTGTCTGGGAGGCCTCAATGTCTAGCCAGATTGATTGCAGATTGTGACAAGCCCATTCAGTCACAGAGGCTAACAAAGAACTCAATTGGTATTTCCTAAAGTCTGGAAAATCTAGACCTCACCCCCTTCTTGCAGAACCTGCAATTTATCCAGCTTAATAAGAGGCCGCCTATGATGCCAAATAAAAATCCAAGCCATCTGTAAAGCTTGACAGCAAAGGGAGCACTCTCATGGGATATAATGGGTGAGGAAGAACATTCATCTCAACCAGAGCTATTCTGCCCAGCCAAGATATCGGAAGATCTTCACAGCACTAAAGATCCTGCCTTATCTTCTCTAGCAATCGCCCATAATTGGCTTTATAAAATTGATCGAAAACCAGGGTAATAAAGATGCCTAAATAAAGAAAACCTCCCTGTGACCAGCGGAAGGGAAACAGGTTCCATTCCCGAAATTGGATATACTAGTAATAGCCCCCACAGGCATGGCCTCTGATTTTATGAAATTAGTTTTATATCCTGAAAACAAACCAAATACATTAATCACTTGTATTAATCAGGGCACAGATGCCATTGGATCCGTTAAAAAGAGAAGGCCACCATCTGCATAGAGGGTAATTTTATGCCTGCCTTACCCTACCTCCAGGGCAGTTATATTGAGGTCTGTCTGGATGGCTTTTGCTAGCAGCTTGATCACCAATGTAAATAATAGTGGCGTAAGAGGACACCTTTGACAGCAGCCTCTGCCAACACTAAAACTGTCTGACCTTATACCGTTAGTGAGCACTGCTGCTTTCGGATCACTATATAGTACTGCCACCCATTTGGTAAAAACCTCTCCAAGACCAAACCGTTCCATGACATAAAAGAGGTCCGACCACTCCACCCAATCAAATGCTTTCTCTGCATCCAGGGAGACTACCAAACCCGGGATCGCTCTTTGCTGACATAATTGGACCATATTTAATATGCTTCTAATATTATTGTAGACCTATGGCACTTAATAAAACCTGCCTGGTCCTCCTTTACAATAAAAGGCGATACCCTCTCCAGCGTTAACCCTAGCATTTTCGACAGGACTTTAAAATCCACATTCAGTAATGAAATAGGCCTGTATGAAGTGCAATCTTCTGGGACTTTTCCTTTCTCAAGAATAAGAGAAATATTTGCTTCTCTCAAAGAAGATGGGAGGCAGCTCTGACTGAGTGAGTAATTGTACATATCCAAGAGTGACCCGGCCAGCTTGTCTTTCAACTCCTTATAAAACTCACTTTGAAATCCATCTGGTCCAGACACTTTACCACTCTGGAGCAGCCTCACCATATCCTATGCTTCCAGAAGCTCTGAGGTTACACCCGAAAAGTCCAAGGTCTTAAAAAAGGACTCCATCATCATCATTCTATCCTCAGAGCCGTCCGACCGATACACCTCAAAATAAAACTTTCTAAATGCTGCATTAATCTTTTTAGCATTGCAAGTAAGAGTACCCCCAATCCCTCTGATGGATGTGATAGATTGGGGTGGCATTCTACTTTTTGGCCAAGTAAACTAAATACCTACCCAACTTATCACCATACTCAAATAATCTCTGTTTTGCAAAAGAGATTTTCCTCTTTGCTGTTTGGGTAAGTGCAGCATTCAAAGTAGCCCTGAGGGTTGTAATCCTCTGTAATTTAGTTATAGACGGCCTATAAAAGTATGCTAACTCAGCCCCTTCAGGCGAGCCTCAAGCAAACATTGTTGTTCTCCCCTCTGCCGCTTCCAGGTTGCAGAGTAAGAAACAATCAAACCCCGTGCATAGGCCTTGGAAGTCTCCCACAGCACCGATGGGTTGCTGGCCACACCTGAATTGATATCCCAAAAAATCTTAAACACCCGCAAGAAATACTCTTTCAACTTGCTACCTTTCAGGAGGAAAGGGTCCATGCGCCAGTGCCGAGAATCCATCTCTCCACCACTGCCGCATGATCAGAAATGACTATATTCCCTATTCTGCAAAGGAAGAACCCTATAGACTTAAACAGCTAAAATGGTTTGAGACTTCTTTCAACCTCTGAAATTTTGACAAGTTCTTTCCAACTAGGTTATCCTGGAGCCTTCCACAAATGAAACTACATTCTGCTACTATTAATCATTTCTTCTAACTGTTATTCCAGCAATCTACTTTTCTATTGTCATAATTTTTTAAACAACTCTTCAACAAACTTCCCAGGTACCCTGCCAATCACTTAAGTCACGTGCTTTCTAGAGGAGGCTGATTTGAACTTACTGTTAAAAAAGATATCCCCTTCACAGAAGTAAAACCAAACTATTGGCTTCTAGTTTAGAATCTACATTCCCACGTTATAATATTTCATATAGTGCAGTTCACCAGATAGGTGGAAGTTTATAAGCAAAACAGGCTTTTATTTGTGGGGAGAAAACTTTTCTGGGGCCAGACCATTGACTGACTCAGTCCAGTTTGTTAATCAGAGTACTAACAATGGGTCAGTAAGACAATGGACACAGGGGTGCAGCCCTATTATTTCTTCTTGTGATGTGAAAGTTCCACATTGGCACCAACTCTTCCAGCTAGCACTGTTGAGTGCCAGGTATGCCAGAAGAAATATTATTTTAAGATGATGCACCAAAGCAGCAGCAAGAGATTTTTCCTTCATGTGCAAAAATACTATTCTGAACTGCAAATATCCAAGAAGTAGATGCTACTGACGACATCGTTAATGGAAAAATAGCTGATTTTAAATTGGGCACAGGCATATCTACTCTTTCATATTACAAACCACAATTGACATCCCAATTTCTCCAGCCGTCTTTAGATTACAAGATGTAACATTACAGAATGTAAATGGTGGTCCAGACTATACTTTGCTATAATGGGAGAAACATAAGCGATACTCTGCAAATCATTCCAAATCCGTATTGTTCTTTATTAAACAGAGATATTTGTGTAGGTTTGAATCTGTTTTCTTCACAAACTGCTGCTTGAAATTCAATAGTTACTGTGAGCTAGTTATCATTAAAGTAACACGATTTCTGCAACCACAGGAGGATATTGCAGGTCTTTCCCTTCTCCTTAAGGAATTGTTTGAAGGAGCAGGAACAGAATGCAACAAGAATAACGATCAGAAGACGGTATAGATCTGAATTTGTTCTTTCAGCAAAGACTGAAAGAGAATGGAGCCGTCACAGAGGCAGACAATCTGATGGAAGAAGAGACGTTATTGTGATTGCACCGAAGAGGGTGCAGACGAGAATTGTCTCGGCTGAAGAGTTTCAGTTATGAAGAGAGATCGGACTGACTGGGGTTATTTTCCTTAAAGAAGAGAAGATTGAGAGGTATGAAATTATGAGGGGCATAGATAGTGTAGACATGAAGAAACATTTCCAGATAATGGAAGGAACAGTGATGATGGGGCATAGATTTAAGGTAAGGGCAGAAGATTTTTCACTCAAGGGGTGATGGGAATCTGAAACTCACTGCCTGCAAGAATGGTAGAGGCAAAAACCCTCATAAAATTTCAGGAATGTGAATAAGAAATGTTTGGAAGGATATAGGCCAAGTGCAGCCAGGTGGGATTAGTTTGAGATTATAGTCGGCATTGACTGATTGGACCAGAAGGTAGGAAGAGGGGTGAGGATGTCAGGCAGGCTTTCAGGGAGCTAGGTTGGAAGCTCAGAGCTAGAACGAACAGAGTTGTTGTCTCTGGTTTGTTACCCGTGCCACGTGATAGAGAGTCGAGGAATAGGGAGAGAGAACAGTTAAATGCGTGGCCACAGGGATGGTGCAGGAGGGAGGGATTCTGGTTTCTGGACAACTGGGGTTCTTTCTGGGGAAGGTGGGACCTCTATAAACAGGATGGTCTACACCTGAACCTGAGGGGCACCAGTATTCTTGGGGGGAGGTTTGCTAGTGTTCTTTGGGAGGGTTTAAACTAACTCTGCAGGGGCATGGGAACCTGGACTGTAGCTTTATGGTACAGGACCTTGAGTGTAGGGAGGTTAGGAACAAGGCATCGATCTCGAAGGAGGGTGCCTGTAAACAGAAAGGTGGCTTGAAGTGTGTATACTTCAATGCCAGAAGTATAAGAAATAAGGTAGGTGAACTTGCAGCGTGGGTTGGTACCTGGGACTTCGATGTTGTGGCCATTACAGAGACGTGGGTAGAACAGGGGCAGGAATGGCTGTTGCAGGTTCCAGGGTTTAAATGTTTTAGCAGGGTCAGAGATGGGGGTAAAAGAGGGGGTGGTGTGGCATTGCTTGTCAAGGATAGTATTACAGCGGTGGAAAGGACGATGGAGGAAGACTTGCCATGTGAGGTAGTTTGGGCTGAGGTTAGAAATAGGAAAGGTGAAGTCACCCTGTTAGGTGTTTTCTACAGGCCTCCCAATAGTCCGAGAGAAGTAGAGGAAAGTATTGCGAGGATGATTCAGGAGAAGAATGAAAGTAGCAGAGTGGTTGTTATGGGGGACTTTAACTTCCCAGATATTGACTGGGAAAGTTATAGCTCGAGTTCGTTAGATGGGTCGGTGTTTGTCCAATGTGTGCAGGAGGGTTTCTTGACACAATATGTAGACAGGCCAACAAGAGGTGAGGCTATACTGGATTTGGTTCTAGGTAATGAACCAGGCCAGGTGTTAGACTTGGACGTAGGTGAGCACTTCGGGGACAGTGACCACAACTCGGTGACTTTTACTTTAGTGATGGAGAGGGATAAGTGTGCACTGCAGGGCAAGAGTTATAGCTGGGGGCAGGGAAATTATGATGCGGTGAGGCATGACTTAGGATGCGTGGATTGGAAAAATAGGCTTCAAGGGAAGAACACAAATGATATGTGGAGATTGTTCAAGGAACAGCTAATGGGTGTCCTTGATAAGTATGTACCTGTCAGGCAGGGAGTAAAGGGTCTTGTGAGGGAACCGTGGTTTAATAAGGAATTGGAATCCCTTGTGAAAGGGAAGAGGGCGGCCTATGTAAAGATGAGGCGTGAAGGTTCAGTTGGGGCGATTGAGAGTTATAAGGTAGCCAGGAAGGATCTAAAGAGAGAGCTAAGAGCAGCGAGAAGGGGACATGAAAAGTCCTTAGTTGGTAGGATTAGGGAAAACCCAAAGACTTTCTATAGGTATGTCACGAATAAAAGGATGACTAGGGTAGGTATCGGTCCAGTCAATGATAGTAGTGGGAAGTTGTGCGTGGAGGCGGAGGAGATTGGAGAGACACTAAATCAATACTTTTCGTCAGTATTCACTCAGGAACAGGACACTATTGCTGATATGGATATTGAGTCACAAGTGATTAGAATGGATGGCCTTGAGGTATGTAGGGAAGAGGTCTGGGGAATACTGGAAAGGATGAAAATAGATAAGTCCCCTGGGCCTGATGGCATTTATCCTAGGATCCTCTGGGATGCTAGGGAGGAGATAGCAGAGCCATTGGCCTTGATTTTTATGTCATCATTGTCTACGGGAATAGTGCCAGAAGACTGGTGGATAGCGAATGTGGTCCCCTTGTTCAAGAAGGGGAGTAGGGACAGCCCGAGTAACTATAGGCTAGTGAGTCTCACTTCTGTTGTGGGCAAAGTCTTAGAGAGAATTGTAAGGGATAGGATTTATGAACATCTGGATAGGAATAATGTGATCAAGGATAGTCAGCATGGTTTTGTGAAGGGCAGGTCGTGCCTCACAAACCTTATTGAGTTTTTTGAGAAGGTGACTAAGGAGGTGGACGAGGGTAAAGCAGTAGATGTGGTGTATATGGATTTTAGCAAGGCGTTCGATAAGGTACCCCATGGTAGGCTAATGCAAAAACTACGGAGGTATGGCATTGAGGGTGCATTAGAAGTTTGGATTAGGAATTGGCTGGCTGGAAGGAGACAGAGGGTAATAGTTGATGGAATAGGTTCATCTTGGAGTGCAGTTACTAGCGGTGTTCCACAAGGGTCTGTTTTGGGACCATTGCTGTTTGTCATCTTTATAAATGATCTAGAGGAGGGGCTTGAAAGCTGGGTGAGCAAGTTTGCGGATGATACGAAAGTCGGTGGAGTTGTGGACAGCAAAGAAGGATGTGGCAGGTTACAGCGGGATATAGATAAGTTGCAGAGCTGGGCAGAAAGGTGGCAAATGGAGTTCAATGTAACTAAGTGTGAAGTCATTCACTTTGGTAGGAGTAACAAGAAGCTGGATTACTGGGCTAATGGTAGGCTACTTGGTAGTGTGGATGAGCAGAGGGATCTTGGTGTCCATGTACACAGATCTCTGAAAGTTGCCACCCAGGTAAATAGTGCTGTGAAGAAGGCATATGGTGTACTGGGCTTTATTGGTAGAGGAATTGAGTTCCGGAGTCCTGAGGTCATGTTGCAGTTGTATAAGACTCTGGTGCGGCCTCATCTGGAGTATTGTGTGCAGTTTTGGTCGCCATACTATAGGAAGGATGTGGAGGCATT
Source organism: Hemiscyllium ocellatum (assembly GCF_020745735.1). Classification (NCBI taxonomy): domain Eukaryota; kingdom Metazoa; phylum Chordata; class Chondrichthyes; order Orectolobiformes; family Hemiscylliidae; genus Hemiscyllium; species Hemiscyllium ocellatum. Next base: position 31,689,275 of record NC_083411.1, on the reverse strand, counting down.
GGAACGAGTGCAGAGGAGGTTTACCAGGATGTTGCCTGGCATAGTAGGAAGATCGTATGAGGAAAGGCTGAGGCACTTGGGCCTGTTCTCATTGGAGAAAAGAAGGTTTAGGGGAGATTTGATAGAGGTGTACAAGATGATTAGGGGTTTAGATAGGGTAGTCACTGAGAACCTTTTTCTGTTAATGGAGTCAGCTGTTACTAGGGGACACAGCTTTAAGTTAAGGGGTGGTAGGTATAGGACAGATGTTAGGGGTAGATTCTTTACTCAGCGGGTTGTGAGTTCATGGAATGCCCTGCCAGTAGCAGTGGTGAACTCTCCCTCTTTATGGTCATTTAAGCAGGCATTGGATAAGCATATGGAGGTTATTGGGCTAGTGTAGGTTAGGTAGACTTTGGTCGGCGCAACATCGAGGGCCGAAGGGCCTGTACTGTGCTGTATTTTTCTATGTTCTATGTTCTATGTCTGTTTCCATGCTGTATGACACAATGATTCAGTGATTTTAGATCTTACTACATTGATCAAAAGTCAATGATCAAAATGTTTTTTGTACTGTTTTGAAGAGATGCACTGTTGTTGAAGATGATAACAAAGGAGGTGAATCTCTCTATTTATGTCACTGAGCCCATCCATGACATACAACAACAGTTACAAGCTGCCACCACAAAAGCTACCCAGAGAAATTGAGGTGCATAACTCCAAATTGGATCAAACCACCAAAGAATGTTTGGAGGTTATTAATCTGATAACCTTTGATTTCCATGTCTAAAATGAATCTATCTACCCTGCTTTAAGAATATTCACTAACCAAGTTTCCCTGCATTCTGAGGCAGAGAGTACCAAATCACACAACAGTCTAGTAGAGAAAAAAAAATCTGTGTCTTCAAGGGCAACCTGTAATTATTAAACAGTGACCCCTAGTTCTGGACTCACCCACATGAGGAAACATGCTTTCCACATTCATATTGGCAAACATTTGGGGTCTTATATACTTCATTCAAGTCAACTTTTCCTCAATCTAAATTCTAGTGGGACCAAACCCCATTTATGCAACCTCTTCTCAAAAAACAGTTCACTCTTCTGAAGTGTCTCATATATGTCCTCTGGACTGGCTTCAAAGCATATACATCCCTCCTTAAATAAGGAGACCAAAACAACACAGTTTGAGATGTGGTCTCATCAATGACTGTATGCTGAAAATCAGAATCAAATACAGAAATTGTTGGAAAAATCTCAGCAGGTCTGGCACCACTTGAGGGGAGAGAAACAGAGTTAACGTTTCAAGTCCACTGACCTTTCTTTCAGAACAATTTTGTTTCTGTTTTTGTTTCAGATCTTGCTTTTATGTTTAATCCATCTTGTACCGAAGAATAGTATCCCATTAGCCTTTTTGATTACATGCTATACCTGTGTACTAATTTTAGGTACATTTTTGAATAGTAAAGGAATTAAGGGTTGTGGTGAACAGGTAGGTAAGTGGAGCTGAATCAATGAAAAGATCATCAATGATCTTTCTGAATGAGGGAGAAGGGACAATAGGCCAGATAGCCTACGCCTGCTCCTCTTTCATATGTTTCTATGTTATGTGAATCATGCACTGGAATACCCAAACCCCTCTGCACCTTTGTAAAGCTAACTAAGTCTTCCATTCCCTCATCTAAGTCATTGACATAAATTGTAAAAGACAGAGGTCCCAGCATGGAACCCTATGGAAATCCAATCATCAAAAGAAACAGATCCATTTGTAATGCAAGATATATATGATTTACACATATTTTAATACCATGTGTTTTTGAATTTGAAATAGGGGCATATAAGTTTTCTGTTTGTTGCAACTCCACCTTTACCTGCACTCCAAGGTCTCTTTGTTCAGCAACACTCCTAAGAACCTTACCATTAAGCGTATAAGTCCTGCTAAGATTTGCTTTCCCAAAATGGAGGATCTCACATTTATCTAAATTAAACTCCATCTTCCACTTCTCAGCCCATTGGTCCATCTGATCAAGATCCTGTTGTGATCTGAAGTAACCTTCTTTGCTGTCCACAATTCCTCCAATGGTGGGGGAGGGCATAGGTTTAGGGTGAGAGGAGAAAGATATAAAAGAGACCCAAGGGGCAACTTTTTCACGCAGAGGGTGGTATGGATATGGAATGAGCTGCCAGAGGAAGTGGTGGACGCTAGTACAATTGCAACATTTAAAAGGCATCTGGAAGGCTTTGGAGGGATATGGGCAAGGTGCTGGCAGGTGGGTCAGCATGGATGAGTTGGATCAAAGGGTCTGTTTCCATGCAGTACATCTCTGTGACCCTATGACTCTATTGTAAGACCTGTTGAGAAATGCAGAACCATTGCAATGTCCAACTACAGTTCCAGTGCCATCATTATTTCACTGTGCTACTCTTCCTCCTTTATATAGAACATAGATCATTACAGCGCAGTACAGGCCCTTCGGTCCTTGATGTTGTGCTGACCTGTGGAGCCAACGTGAAGCCCATTTAAATGACACTATTCCATTCTCATCCATATTCCTATCCAATGACCATTTAAATGCCCTTTGAATGGATGCTGGAATTTCAATGTGCCTTTGAAAACTTGAAAGCATGTTTACATGTGTATTTGTTTTATCCATGTCTAATTATGGTAGAGCATTTAAGTTGCAGTTGACAACAGCAATTTCAATATGGAGGCTGGTTCAATGCCAAGTGGTGAGATGGGGATTAAATGACCTGTCAGTTTTTTTTTCAAACAAACTGACCGCATATCAACAAAATATGAAAGTAGTATCAAGACTTGTGTTTGCTGAACATTGAAATATACAATTATACATAACAAGTGTTTAAGAAACCTTTATTTGTATGGGCCACAATCCTTTGATTTTCTTAGAGAAATCACAGGACAAAAACTTGACTATTTCAACAGAGCTTAATTCTCCAACCACATAATTTCAAAATTGTTCATTGCTTGGAAGAGAAAAATGTTCCAACAGACACATTATCAAGAGCACATTTGAAGGGTGCTGGAGTGATGAAATGCCTGGGGATTGTGCAAAATATAGTTGCAATGTAATTCATTGTTTACTGTCAACATGTTATTACTATTAGCGATTGTGTTAAGATTTCTTTTGTGTAACGAAAATGCCTCTACTTTATGGCTTGGTGTGAAGTGAGGTGAGTGATTTTTTAGTTTCTTGTTGCCTCCTTCCCTTCTTAAACAGAGAAGTTCAATTTGCTTCTATTCAGTCTGTTGGAATCTAGCAAAATTTGTCAAATTGACATCTACTGCCTCATTGGCTACCTCTTTTAAGACCTTAAGATGAAGTCCACCAGATTCAGGGACTTGTCCTATAGTTGTCCAATAGTTTTACTCAATACCACTTCGCTAGCAATTGCAATTGGACCAAGGTTGTCTCTCCATTCCATCTCCTGATTAAACTTCCAGTCATTCTCTGCAGTTCTTTATATTCTGAACAATTATTTTCTCTGCCATTCATCTTTGCTTTTTTCCTTACATTTGATGCTTTCCTTAACTTTTTTAGTAACCATGATAGCAGATTTTCTGTTTAGAATGCTTCATTGTACTAACAATGCACTTATTCTGCGTATTCTGAAATATTCTCTTTAATGTCTGCCACAACTTCTCTATTGAATTATTCCACAACTTAGCGTCCTAGTTCATTTTAACTCGCTTAGCTTTCAGACCCAAATATTTGTCTTATTGGTTTTAAATACCAGTCTTTGACCCACTTACCTATCTTTCCAAACAAATAGAAAATGTGAATCATACTTTAGTCACTGCAACTTAAGGATGTCACAGGTCAATAATTGATCCTGTCACATGACACAATACCAGGGATTGTATAACCTTTGCGCAATCCTAAGAAATTATCTTAAACACGTTCTGGAGGCTTGTTATCCAGGCCACTAATGCATATCTGATTTTTCCAGTTAATGTATCAATTAAAATTACCCGTACATATTGCTCCATGTTCTGGTTAACTGCTCAGGAGCCTATAGCTAGAAACACACATTACCCCCACTCATGACATCTTCCATCCACCTGTTCCTCATCTCCAACCAACAATTCTACATCCTGAACCATTTCAATGTCCAACTACATCTCCACTGCCATCATTATTTCACTGTGCTACTCTTCCTCCTTTATATAGAACATAGATCATTACAGCACAGTACAGTTGGCAAATCTACTACTGTTGCAGGCAGTGCATTCCACACTCCAACTACTCTCTAAGTAAAGAAACTACCTCTGACATCTGACCCATCTCTATCATCCATCAATTTAAAACAATGTCCCCTCGTGCTAGCCAATGCCATTCGAGGAAAATGGTTCCCACTGTCCAACCTGTCTAACCCCCAATTAGCTTAAATGTCTCAATTAAATCGCCTTTTAACATTCTTCTCTTCAACAAAAAAAGCCTCAAGTTCCTCAGCCTTTCCTTGTAAGATTTTCACTCCATACCAGGCAACAGCCTAGAAAATATCCTCTGAACCATTTCTAAAATGTTGTGGCCATTACAGAGACGTGGGTAGAACAGGGGCAGGAATGGCTGTTGCAGGTTCCAGGGTTTAAATGCTTTAATAGGGTCAGACATGGGGGTAAAAGAGGGGGAGGTGTGGCATTGCTTGTCAAGGATAGCATTACAGCGGTGGAAAGGACGATGGAGGAAGATTTGCCATATGAGGTAGTTTGGGCTGAGGTTAGAAATAGGAAAGGTGAGGTCACCCTGTTAGGTGTTTTCTACAGGCCTCCCAATAGTCCGAGAGAAGTAGAGGATAGTATTGCGAGGATGATTCAGGAGAAGAGTGAAAGTAGCAGGGTGGTTGTTATGGGGGACTTTAACTTCCCAGATATTGACTGGGAAAGCTATAGCTCGAGTTCGTTAGATGGGTTGGTGTTTGTCAAATGTGTGCAGGAGGGTTTCCTGACACAATATGTAGACAGGCCAACAAGAGGTGAGGCTATACTGGATTTGGTTCTAGGTAATGAACCAGGCCAGGTGTTAGACTTGGACGTAGGTGAGCACTTCGGGGACAGTGACCACAACTCGGTGACTTTTACTTTAGTGATGGAGAGGGATAAGTGTGCACTGCAGGGCAAGAGCTATAGCTGGGGGCAGGGAAATTATGATGCGGTGAGGCATGACTTAGGATGCGTGGATTGGAAAAACAGGCTTCAGGAGAAGAACACTAACGATATGTGGAGATTGTTCAAGGAACACCTATTGAGTGTCCTTGATAAGTATGTACCAGTCAGGCAGGGAGTAAAGAGTCTTGTGAGGGAGCCGTGGTTTAATAGGGAATTGGAATCCCTTGTGAAAGGGAAGAGGGCGGCCTATGTAAGGATGAGGCGTGAAGGTTCAGTTGGGGCGATTGAGAGTTATAAGGTTGCCAGGAAGGATCTGAAAAGAGAGCTAAGAGCAGTGAGAAGGGGACATGAAAAGTCCTTAGTTGGTAGGATTAGGGAAAACCCAAAGGCTTTCTATAGGTATGTCAGAAATAAAAGGATGACTAGGGTAGGTATCGGTCCAGTCAAGGATAGTAGTGGGAAGTTGTGCGTGGAGGTGGAGGAGATTGGTGAGACACTAAATCAATACTTTTCGTCAGTATTCACTCAGGAACGGGACTCTGTTGCTGGTGTGAATATTGAGTCACAAGTGATTAGAATGGATGGCCTTGAAGTATGTAGGGAGGAGGTTTTGGGAATACTGGAAAGGGTGAAAATAGACAAGTCTCCTGGGCCTGATGGAATTTACCCTAGGATCCTCTGGGAAGCTAGGGAGGAGATAGCAGAGCCATTGGCCTTGATTTTTATGTCGTCATTGTCAACGGGAATAGTACCAGAAGACTGGAGGATAGCGAATGTGGTCCCCTTGTTCAAGAAGGGGAGTAGGGACAGCCCGAGTAACTATAGGCCAGTGAGTCTCACTTCTGTTGTGGGCAAAGTCTTAGAGAGAATTGTAAGGGATAAGATTTATGAACATCTGGATAGGAATAATGTGATCAAGGATAGTCAGCATGGTTTTGTGAAGGGCAGGTCGTGCCTCACAAACCTTATTGAGTTCTTTGAGAAGGTGACTAAGGAGGTGGATGAGGGTAAAGCAGTAGATGTGGTGTATATGGATTTTAGCAAGGCGTTCGATAAGGTACCCCATGGTAGGCTAATGCAAAAACTACGGAGGTATGGCATTGAGGGTGCATTAGAGGTTTGGATTAGGAATTGGCTGGCTGGAAGGAGACAGAGGGTAGTAGTTGATGGTATAGGTTCATCTTGGAGTGCAGTTACTAGCGGTGTACCACAGGGATCTGTTTTGGGACCGTTGCTGTTTGTCATCTTTATAAATGATCTAGAGGAGGGGCTTGAAAGCTGGGTGAGCAAGTTTGCGGATGACACAAAGGTCGGTGGAGTTGTGGACAGTGAAGAAGGATGTGGCAGGTTACAGCGGGATATAGATAGGTTGCAGAGCTGGGCAGAAAGGTGGCTGATGGAATTCAATGTAGCTAAGTGTGAAGTCATTCACTTTGGTAGGAGTAACAAGAAGCTGGATTACTGGGCTAATGGTAGGCTACTTGGTAGTGTGGATGAGCAGAGGGATCTTGGTGTCCATGTACACAGATCTCTGAAAGTTGCCACCCAGGCAAATAGTGCTGTGAGGAAGGCATATGGTGTACTGGGCTTTATTGGTAGAGGAATTGAGTTCCGGAGTCCTGAGGTCATGTTGCAGTTGTATAAGACTCTGGTGCGGCCTCATCTGGAGTATTGTGTGCAGTTTTGGTCGCCATACTATAGGAAGGATGTGGAGGCATTGGAACGAGTGCAGAGGAGGTTTACCAGGATGTTGCCTGGCATGGTAGGAAGATCGTATGAGGAAAGGCTGAGGCACTTGGGCCTGTTCTCATTGGAGAAAAGAAGGTTTAGGGGAGATTTGATAGAGGTGTATAAGATGATTAGGGGTTTAGATAGGGTAGACACTGAGAAACTTTTACCGCTAATGGAGTCAGCTGTTACTAGGGGACACAGCTTTAAATTAAGGAGTGGTAGGTTTAGGACAGATGTTAGGGGTAGATTCTTTACACAGCGGGTTGTGAGTTCATGGAATGCCCTTCCAGTAACAGTGGTGAACTCTCCCTCTTTATGGTCATTTAAGCAGGCATTGGATAGGCATATGGAAGTTATTGGGCTAGTGTAGGTTAGGTAGGATTTGGTCGGCGCAACATCGAGGGCCGAAGGGCCTGTACTGCACTGTATTTTTCTATGTTCTATGTTCTATTACTAAAGCTTCCACATCCTTCCTATAATGCGGTGACCAGAACTGTATGCACTCCTCCAAAAGTGGCCATGCCAGAGATTTGTACAGCTGCAGCATGATCTCATGTTCCGAAACTCAATTACTCTACCAATAAAAGCTAACACACTGTATGCCTTCTTAACAACCCTATCAAACTGGCTGGCAACTTTCAATGATCTATATACCGGGACATTGAGATCTATCTGCTCATCTACACTATCAAGAATCTTATCATTAGCTCAGTACTCTACACTTCTGTTACTCTTTCCAAACACCTCACACTTTTCCGCATTAAACTCCATTTGCTACCTCTTAGCCCGGCTCTGCAACTTATCTATATCTCTCTGTAACCTACAACATCCTTCGTCACTATCCACAACTCTACTGACTTTAGTGTCATCAGCAAATTTACTAACCCATTCTATGTCCTCATCCAGGTCATTTATATAATGACAAACAACAGTGGACCCAAAACAGATCCTTGCGGTACCCCATGAGTAACTGAACTCCAGGATGAACATTTCCCATCAACCACCACCCTCTGTCTTCTTTCAGCAAGTCAATTACTGATCCAAGCTGCTAAATCCCCCTCAATCCCATGCCTCCGTATTTTGTGCAACAGCCTACCATGAGAAGGCCTTACTGAAATCCATATACACCACATCAACCGCTTTACCCTTATCCACGTGTTTGTCACCTTGTCAAAGAACTCAATAAGGTTTGTGAGGCATGACCTATCCTTTACAAAACAGTGTTGACTATCTCTAATCAACTTATTCCTTTCTAGATTATTACAAATCCATCTCTTATAACTCTTTCCAGCACTTTACCCACAACGAAAGTAAGGCTCACAGGTCTATGATTTCCAGGATTGTCTCTACTCCCCTTCTTAAACAAGAGGGCAATATTTGCTATCCTCCAGTCTCTGGCACTATTCCTGTAGACAATGATAACATAAAGATCAAAGCCAAAAGCTCAGCAACTTCCTCCCTGGCTTCCCAGAGATCCTAGGATAAATCCCATCCTGCCCAGGGGACTTATCTATTTTTACACTTTCCAGAATTGCTAACACCTCCTCTTTATGCACCTCAATCCCAGCCAGCCTAGTAACCTGTATCTTAGTATTCTCCTCGACCACATTGTCTTTTCCTAGTATGAACACTGAAAATTATTCATTTAGTGCTTCCCCTATGTCCTCTGATTCCATGCACAACTTCCCACTACTATGCTCGATTGGCCCTAACCTTGCTCTAGAAGTTCTTTTATTCCTGATATAGCTATTGAAAGCCTTAGCATTGCCATTGATCCTATCTGCCAATGACTTCTCATGTCCCTTCCTGGCTCTTCTTAGCTCTTTCTTTAGGTCATTCCTGGCCAACGTGTAACTCTCAAGCACTCTAACTGAGCCATCACATCTCATCCTAACATAAGCCTTCTTCTTCCTCTTAAAGAGAGATTCAGTTTCCTTCGTAAACCACGGCTCCCGTGTTCAACAAATTCTTCCCTGCCTGACCAGTCCATATTTATCAAGGACCTGCACTAGCTGTTCCTTGAATAAGCTCCACACATCAATTGTGCCCATCTCCTGCAGTTTCCTTCCTTATCCTATGCATCCTAAGTCTTGCCTAATCGCATTGCAGTGGCCTTTCCCTCAGCTATAACTTTTGCCCTGTGGTATGTACCTATCCCTTTCCATCACTAAAGTAAACATAACCTAATTGTGGTCACTATCGCCAAAGTGCTCACTGACCCCCAAATCTAACACTTGGCCAGGTTCATTACCCAGTACCAAATCCAATATGACATCACCCTTGTTGACCTGTCCACATACTGTGTCAGGAAACCCTCCTGCACATGTTGGACAAAAACTGACCCATCTAAACTACTTGACCTATCGTATTCCCAGTCAATATTTGGAAAGCTAAAGGCCCCCATAACATCTACCCTATCATTCTAGCTCCTATCAAGGATCATCTTTAATATCTCATTCTCTATATCTTTGGATCTATTCGGAGGCTGTAGAAAATGTCCAACAGGATACCGTTTCCTTTCCTGTTTCTAATCTCAGCCCATGCTACTTCAGTATACGAGTCCTCAAACATCCTTTTTCATAGAGTCATACAGCACAGAACCAGACCCTTGAGTCCATCTGGTCCACACCGATCAGGTTCCCAAACTAAACTAATCCCACTTGCCTGCATTTAGTCCATATCCGTCCAAACCTTTCCCATTCATGCACTTACCCAAGTGTCTTTCAAATGTTGTAACTGCAGCTACATCCTCAACTTCAACTGGCAGTTCATTCCATACATGAACCACTCTCAGTGTAAAAAAAAGTTGCCCATGTACTTTTTAAAATCTCTCCTCTCATCTTAAAAGATATAGCCTGTAGTTTTGAACTCCTCCACCTCAGGGAAAAAAAACTCTCGCTATTCACCTTATTTAAACTTCTCAGGATTTTATAAACCTCTATAAAAGTTACTCCTCAACCGCCTACGCTCCAGTCAAAAAAGTCCCAGCCTACCAGCCTCTCCTTAAAACTCCAACTTGCCATTCCCATCAACATCCTGGTAAATCTCTTCTGAACTCCCTCCAATGTAATAATATCTTTCCTACTGCAGGGCAACCAGAACTGCACACAGTACTCCAGAAGAGGCATCACCAATGTCCTGTAAGACCTCACCATGACATCGCATCTCCTACAGTCAATGGTCTGAACAATGAAGGAAAGCGTGCTAAATGCCTTTTTAACCAATTTGTCTACTTGTGATGCAAAATCCAAAGAATTATGGACCTAAACCCCTAGGTGTCCCTGTTCTACAACACTACCCAGAGCCCTACCATTAATTGTATAAGTCCTCCTTGTTTGTTTTACCAAAATGCAATATTTTGTATTTATTCAAATTAAACTCCATCTGCCACTCCTCAGTCGATTGACCCAATTGATCAAGATCTCTTTGTAATCTTGGATAACCTTCTTCACTGTCCACTCTACCACCAATTTTGGTGTCTTCCACAAACTTACTAACCATGCCTCCTGTATTCTCATCCAATTCATTTATATAGACAATAGACAATAGGTGCAGGAGTAGGCCATTCTGCCCTTTGAGCCTGCACCACCGTTCAATATGATCCTGTTCCTGCCTTATCTCCATAATCCTTGATTCCACTATCCTTGAGAGCTCTATCCAACTCTTTCTTAAATGAATCCAGAGACTGGACCTCCACTGCCCTCTGGGGCAGAGCATTCCACACAGCCACCACTCTCTGGGTGAAGAAATTTCTCCTCATCTCTGTCCTGAATGGTCTACCCCATATTTTTAAGCTGTGTCCTCTGGTTCGGCACTCACCCATCAGCGGAAACATGTTTCCTGCCTCCAGAGTGTCCAATCCTTTAATAATCTTATTTGTCTCGATCAGATCTCCTCTCAGTCTTCTAAACTCAAGGGTGTACAAGCCCAGTTGGTCCAGTCTTTCAGTGTAAGGTAGTCCCGCCATTCCAGGAATTGACTTCATGAACCTACGCTGCACTCCCTCAATAGCCAGAATGTCTTTCCTCAAATTTGGAGACCAGAACTGCACATAGTACTCGAGGTGTGGTCTCACCAGAGCCCTGTACAGCTGCAGAAGAACCTCTTTGCTTCTACACTCAATCCCTCTTGTTATGAAGGCCAGCGTGCTATTAGCCTTCTTCATTACCTGCTGTACCTGCGTGCTTACCTTCATTGACTGGTGTACAAGAACACCCAGATCTCTTTGTACTGTCTCTTTACCTAAATTGATTCCATTTAGGTAGTAATCTGCCTTCCTGTTCATGTCACCAAAGTGGATAATCATACATTTATCTACATTAAATGCATCTGACCACTCACCTAACCTGTAATCTCCTAACATCCCCCTCACACTTCACCCTGCCACTCAGCTTAGTATCATCAGCAAATTTGCTAATGTTATTACTAATACCATCTTCTATATTATTAACATATATTCCCAATGGCTCCTTCACTTCGAGGTCCCTGATCAATTCTGGTTCATTGCACAATACCAGATCCAGAATTGCCTTCTGCCTTGTAGGCTCCAGCACCAGCTGTTCTAAGTATCCATCTCAGAGGCACTCCACAAAGTCTCTTTCTTGAGGTCCAATACCAGCCTGATTCTCCCAGTCTACCTGCATGTTGAAATCCCCCATAACAAAAGTAGTAACATCTTTGCGACAGGCGAAGTTCAGCTCCTGATTCAACTTACATCCAACATCCAGACTACTGTTTGGGGGCCTGTAGATAACTCCCAAGAGGGTCTTTTTACCCTTAGAATTTCTCAGCTCTATTCACACTGACTCTACATCTCCTGATTCTAGGTCCCCTGCGCAAGGGACTGAATATCATTCCTTACCAACAAGGCCAACCCAACCCCTCTGCCCGCCAGTCTGTCCTTACGATAGCACGTGTAGCCTTGAATATTCATTTCCCAGGCCCTGTCCACTTGAAGCCACGTCTCAGTTATCCCCACAATATCATATCTGCCAATTTCCAAAAGAGCCTCAAGCTCATCCATCTTATTTCTAATGCTTCATGCATTCATGTATAGTATTTTTAATTTGTTACTGCCCTCACCCTTCCCATCAACTCCCATTTCACTTATCCTTACGGCATGATCCCTTTCTGAGATTTCTGCCCCATTGATACAGTTGTCTTTCTTGTTCTAACTTTCCCTTCAATTTCCTTCTTAAACATCCAGTTTGTTCCCCCCCCCCCGCGCTACTTAGTTTAAATGTAGCTGTGTTGCAGTAGAAAACCTGCCTGCCAGAATGCTGGTCTCCAACCTATTAAGGTGCAAACCATCTCTCTTGTATAATTTATGCTTACCACAAAACATACACCAGTGATCCAAGAACTTAAATCCTTGCTTCTTGCACGTTCGAGTCCATTATCTCCCTGTTCCTGGCCTCACCAGCCCGAGGAACTGGAAGCAAACCGGAAATAACCACCCTGGATGTCCTGCTTTTCAGCCTTCTTCCAAGTTCTCCGAAGTCCCGTTGTAGTATGTTCCTCCTCTTCTTCCCGACATCATTTGTGCCAACATGTACCACCACCTCTGGCTCTTCACCTTCATCCTTGAGGATTTCCTGCACTCTGTCTGTGATGTCTTTAACCCTGGCACCAGGAAAGCAACACCATCCTTAAGTCCCGTCTGCTGCCGCAAAAACCCCGGTCAGTTCCTCTCACTATGGAGTCCCCTATTACCACGGTTCTGTGCGATGTCCAACTCTTCTGCTCTGCCTTCGCGCCAACTTTTGATTGACAGACCTGGCCACCTTGCGGACTGGCAGTGTCATCTGTCTCTACTGTTTCCAAAAGATTCAACTTGTTCCTGACAGGTACTTTCCCCCGGGGTCTCTTGCACCTGTCTCCTCTCTGCCTTCCTCATCGTCCGCTCTCTTCTGGTATGGTCGGTGTAATAGCCTCGCTAAAGATCTTGTCCAGAAAGATCTTGTTCTCACGGATGAGCCTAAGGTCCTTGAGTTCTTTCATCAGTGCTACAATATGCTCTGTCAGTAGCTGAACGTGCACACACTTTCCACACTTACATGAGCCAGACACACTAGAGTCGTCGACCTCCCATATCAAGCACGTAGCTTGGCAGTCATGTCTTGACCCTCTTCAACTGTGGCGTAATCACTTCACTCAACCTCCTGGTCAAAGACTCCTGAGCTCAAGCCTCACTCTTCAATCCAACGGAACTTCCTTGGACCCTCTTTTTGGGGCAAGTCTGCGGACTTTTAATTTAGGTTAGAGGAGGAAGGTGGGAGGGAGGCCCTATTTTGTAGGACCTGGGGTCTAGAACACACCCACTCAAATAACAATCACTTACCTTCCCGACCGGCTTTGCACTCTGACTTCACTTGCACCCAGCTCCCGCCACTCTCTGCTGCAAAAAATAAATGGCAAACAGCAATAAACGTAGTACAAATCCCTGTGGAACACCGTTGGTCCTGTCCAAAAGATAACCCTCCACCACCACCCTCTGTCTCCTACCATCAAGCCAATTCTGTACCTAAATGGCAAGCTCACCTTGAAGCCCAAGATGTCTAACTTTATTGATTGGCCGACCATGCGGAACTTTGTCAAAGGCTTTACTAATGTCGATACAAACAATGTCTACCACCCTACCCTTAATCTTTTTGGCTACTTCCTCAAAAAAACTCAAATCAAGTTTGTGAGTAAAGATTTAGCTCACACAAAATCATGCTGACTATCTCACATCAGTCCTTTCCTCTCCAAATTGGGTGCCTTTTCCAGCAATCAACCATGTTTGGTCTGAATTGGGAGAAGCATTCATGGTAGAAATTACAATTATCCATGTAACTACAACCTTTCTGCAACCATAATACTGACCTTGACTAACAGTGCCACACCACCCTCTCTTTTACCATTTTCTCTGTTCCTACTGAAACATCTAAATCCCGGAACCTGCAATAACCATTTCTATGTAATGACATGACATACAGAAGTTCAAAAAGAATGGCCTAAATATGATCTAAAGTCGTAAATCATTCGAATGTCTATCATTTTCAACATCAGAATTTTTTACTCGTGGAAGGGATATATATTAAAAATTAAAGATCCTCTTTCAATATGGCTAGATATCGAAGCCTCCCAGGCCAGGTGCCCCTGACCAGTTTGCTGTTTTTGGACAAGATGAGGACAGTTAGGGAATATTGCCATAACCCAATAGTCATCAATACTTTAAAGCGTGGAGGGCAATTCGGCAGAGGGAAGGCAATATTAGCAAAACATCTTTGTTTACATCTTTAGTGGATATTCCGAGTTTTCAACTGGGGATGATGGATTTGGGATTTAAACATTGGCAGCTAGGGGTGTGTCTTGCATGGGTGATTTATTTGAGGGAGGTGTAATGATGTCCTTTGATCAGTTAGTACGGAAGTACGTGTTATCTAATAGAGACCTATTTTGTTTTTTTCAAGTGAGGTAATTTATTAAAAAAAAACGACACTTTTGACTGATCTCTATAAATCTGACATAGAGAGGGGGTGCTAGGTGCTAAGAGTACACTTTCTGTTGGTACTTTATATCATCAATTGGGGGGTGCCCCGTCAGATGAGTTTAATCAACTATGCAGGATGTGGGAGAGAGAGTTGGGTGTTGAAATTTCCTCAGAGGCATGGGAGGATATTTGGGAGAATGCAAGGAAGGTATCAATTTGCAATAGGACCCATGCTTTACAGTTGAAGATTCTCCACAGGGTCCACCTGGCTCCGGACCATTGTTAAAATTTAAACCAGGGTTATCTTCAGCATGTCCAAAATGCAAGTCTGTATAGGTATTCTTACCCATTGCCTCTTGTCTTTCGATAGGCTTCAAACATACTGGAGTACTGTGGCAGGTGCAATGGAGAGGACTTTGGGTGTAGGGATTGAGAAGGACCCTATCTCACTCCTTCTGGGCCTGCCCACTGTATTCCCTGCAGACACGCAAAAGAAAAAAAACTTTTCAATATTCTCATGTTCTGCACAAGAAAGAATATGGATGGTTGTCCGCAACCACCACCTCCCCCCCCCCCCCCCCCGCCCTCCCCCCTCCCTACCTCCCTGCCCCAGGCCTGCTGGGCTGTCGGAAGATTGTTATGGAGCTTATTCCCTTGGGTTTTCTCACAAATATGGTACAGCACAAAACAGAATTTTTATAAGACATGGCATCCTTTTTGGAATACCTTGACACAGATTTATCTGTCACACTAAAAAGGCTTTTCTATAACTGGAACAATTGTGCTTTACGAGTTCAATATGCAGAGAGGAGGAACTGTGAATGTGAGAGTGTTTTGTTTGGCTGAGCTGAGTTATTACTATTTATTAGTTTGTTGTTGGTTGTTATTTATTTATTCAGTTAAATAGCCAGTTTGTTTTTTTTAAATTCTATACTTCCCAATGTATGTTTATACATTTGTACATGAGGGTGGGTTGGATTTTTTTTAACTTGTGTTTTTCTCATTGTTTTGAATTGTATTGTTTTGTACTTGTAATATTAAAAAATCAAATTTTTCAATAAAAATATATTTTAAAAAAAGGAAAGTAGACAAAAGATGGGGACTTATAGACTGGTTAACTTCAATAGTGGGGAAGATGCTTGCGTCTATTATCAAGGAAGAAATAGCAAGACATCTAGATAGAAATTTTCCTGTTGGGCAGATGCAGTATGGGTTCATTAAGGGCAAGTTAATCTTCACAAATCTTTTGGAATTCTATGAAAACATTATGAGCAAGGTGCACAACACCAACCCAGTAGATGTGGTGTACCTAGATTTCCAAAAAGCGTTTCTCAACATGCCGTATGGTGGCTCAGTAGTTAGCACTGCTGCCTCACAGCACTAGAGACCTGGATTCGATTCCAACCTTGGGTGAATGTGTGGAGTTTGCACATTCTCCCCGTGTCTGCATAGGTTTCCTCTGGGCGCTCCAGTTTCCTCCCACAATCCAAAGATGTACAGATTAAGTGAATTGGTTGTGCTAAATTGCCCATAGTGTTCAGGGATGTGTAGTTTAGTTGCATTAGTCGGGATAAATTTAGGGTAGAGGGAATGGGTCTGGGGAGTGGGTTACTTTTTGAGAGCTGGTGTGGACTTGTTGGGCTGAAGGGCCTGTTTGCACACTGTAGGAATTCTATGACTTATAGTTTCTATGATTGATAAGCACAAGAGGCTGCTGCATAAGATAAAGATGCATGGCATTATGAATGTAGTATTAGCATGGATAGAGGATTGGTTGACTAACAAGAAGCAAAAAGAGTAGGGATAAATGAGTGCTATTCTGGTTGGCAATCAGGAACTAGTGGTGTGCTTCAGGAGTCAGTGTTGTGACTGCAATTATTCACAATTTATGCAGATAATTTGAATTGGGGACCACGTGTAGTGTGAAAGTTTGCAGATGAGTGGTAGACCAAAGAGGACTGGGGAACTTTGCAGAAGAATATAGATACATTGAGTGAGTGGGCAAAGGTCTGGCAGATGGAATACAATATTAATAAAATGTGAAGTCATCATTTTGGTAGGAGTAACAGTAAAAAGGATTACTACTTGAACTGTAAAAAGTTGCAGCATGCTGCTGTGTGGAGGGACCTTTTTGTTCTTGTTGTACCTGAAGACTAGACTTCTGTGATTAGTGCACAAGTAATTAGGAAGGCAAATGGAATTTTGTCCTTCGTTGCTAAAGGGATTGAGTTTAAAGTAGAGAGGTTATCTTGCAGTTGTACAGGGTGCAGGTGAGGCCACTCCTGGAGTACTGCATACAGTTTTGGTCTCCTTACTTGAGAAAAGAAGTACTGGCACTGGAGGGAGTGCGGAGGAGGTTCATTAGGTTGAATTGAGTGGGTTGGCTTATGAGGAGAGACTGAGTAAACAGTGAATGTATTCATTGGAGTTTAGAAGAATGAGGGAGGGGGGATCTTATGGAAACATAAAATTATGAAGGGAATAGATAAGATAGAAATAGAAAGAATGTTTCCACTGGCAGGTGAAACTAGGACAAGAGGGCATAGCCTCAAAGTCAGAGGGAACAGATTTAGGACTGAATTGAGAAGGAACTTCTTCACCCAGAGGGTTGGAAAACCTTGCCCAGTGAAGAAGTTGACGCTACGTCTGTGAACATTTTTAAAGCTAAAGTAGATTTTTTTTGAACAATAAAGGAATCAAGGGATACAGTGAGAGGGTGGTTAAGTGGAGCTGAGTCCACGAAAAGATCAGGCATGGTCTTATTGAACTGTGGTGCAGGCTCAAAGAGTCAGACGGCCTACTCCTGCTCATTGTTCTTACATTTATACAGGCTTCTCATTTTGAATTTACTGTTAAATAATGTTCATTGATGGTTAATATCTTTCCTTTCCTTCAACTCCTGCATAAAACTTATCATGAATTTTGTTGCTACAACTGATTACTAAATGCAGTTTAAGTAGAAAATGAGGTTGCAAATGTACTTTGCTTTGTGCCGATAATGGTACAGGCAAGATATTAGTTGGAAGGATGGATAGAAGAACACTTTATTTGTTCCTATAATCTGTTGATGAATAGTAAACAAACACTCAGTTTAATGAGGTTATTAGTAGTGAAAAAAATCTGTTCTATATTGAATTTTGTTTTAATGATCAAACAGAAAAATAAAAGAGAAAAGTGGTACAGTATTGAAATACTGTTAATGTTTTTAAACTTGATAATAACTGTTCCGTTCCCTAATTTATTAACCACAATGTCAATATACCCACTCTGATTGCAAAGAATGCCACAGGGATGGTATTGACCTATATTAGTTGATTCCGTTAACTGTACTTTTGGTCAGATTTTTCATAGCAAATTCACAAACTAAAGAAAGTTTTGTAGAATTTTAATATTTTTGTGTGATCATACATAATTTAAAAGACAAAGGAAACATTCAAAAATCTCCTAAATAATAATTGGAAGAATATTGCACTCACTGTCTGTGGAATCTCAGGTTGATTTAAATGTTATAAAGAAATTTGCTGATAAAGTCATTAGACCAGACTTGTAGTCAATAAACAGTAAAGGATTATTTAGTTTTTGGGTTGTACACACTCCGATTCATTTGTGCTATTTTGCAACATCTATCTGGCAAAATTAAGTTGATTTATTTTTGATTTTTAAAGTTAATTGATATAGACTAATGAGGATCATTTCCCTATAAATCTTATTTTACTTCATTTGAATATTTAATCAACAATCTAATGCTTTAGGGGGTGGTGGTGGGGTGGGGGGGAATAACTTCAACAAGCTAGAGTAGCAGTTTAATAACTTGTAAAATAAAAATATAGGGATATTCACTACCTTCACCTACAATATAGAATGTGGAATTACTTTATATATATCTTTAAATTTCAGATTTGAAAAGGTAAATAGTTAGAATTCAAAACTATATTGGCTTTCCTGTCAAATATCCCAAGTATTTTCATACAAAGATTGCATCCTGGCAAGAAAAGAAAATATTAATATCAAGTATAAAATATTGAAAAATGCATTTATTGCTTCTAGCACAAAAACTTGTGATTAGTAATCATTCAGAGAGTATAGGACCATCTGAACAATAACAGCACGTTGTAAATGGCTGATATTTTCACATTAACGACTATTCTGCAACTTACAATGTGTCAAAAGTCAGAAAAGTCAAACAAAGCAGCTTATAAGGTCCTTTAAAGAAGGATGATCCTTTTTTGAAATGAGGGCTGTCATCAAGCCAGGACTAAAATGTTATAGGAACCAGAATAGAGATATGCTGCATCACCTGTACCCTATTCCTCAGAGGATCCAAAGAAGAAAGTTGTAAATCTCACAATATTTACCAGGATGAGGATATTATGCTGTTTAAATGATTGACATTTGCATGTCCTGCATTACAGAAAAATGACCAAAGACATGTGGATACCCTTTAAACTGCTACATCAGGTGTAAACCAGTCATGTCTTATAAGGGTTGTCATCTGTGGGGTCTGGAAAATACATACTAGGTTCAGAGAGTATAATTATGTTCACACTTTACTAGGACTCTGTATTGCTTCAATTTGCTCCACATTCTATCAAATACTGCCAGCTTAAATTACCAAACAAGTGCCTGGAGTAAATATGTGCACGTTGTGTTCTCACAATCTCATATGGTTGACTCATGTCAGAGGGGTTGCATTTTCAATGGTTCATGGAAGTATGTCCGCAGGCAGAAAGGGGGACAACATTTGTGGAGGAAAATTCTTTCAGGCCAAGTCCAGAACATGTTATGTAGGAGTCAGTGACAGCAGGCAAGAGATGCTGGTGGCCTCCCAGCTGTATCATCAAAGCTGAAAGTTCCATTCAGTGTGGAAGCTAATGCTCTAGATCCTGGTTGCCAGCACAGCGGGGCATGCGTGTACGCATGTATGAGTCTTTCCTGCTACCGTATGATAGCTCTTTGGCCCTCTCATTTAACAATTTTGAGCAGACTGCTGATCTCATTTTATGGTTTTGGGAAATTAAATGAGGACAACTGTGATGGAGGATGTCTTTCATATCATTGCACATGAAAGTTTGCACGCTCTGCTCACTGCTAGTTCTGCTGAGCAGAAAAGTAGGAACTGCTGCTTGCTATTTGTGGAGAGGGCTTCTCAGGATCATGGAATGGATTCTGAACATACCCTTGTACGCTGTTATCATGTAAGGTTGACTCATGTGATGGAAGAGACACTTGGGTAGCATTTACTGAAAGAGGATTTATAACTTGCCTCACCCCTGGCCTTAAATGTCTGTGTAAGTTTACCCTTGACTTTAGAGCAATTCCTCTCTCTCTACTACAGGTACATAATCCTTTATCCGAAATCCAAAGTTTTTTTTTCTCCATAACAAAGATTGTTTGGCATGTGAACAGGTGAACCAACTCCACACCCATTGGACCAATTTCACTCAGATGTGACATGGCTGTGTGTCCCAGCACTGACAGGAGTCAATTCTCTCTCGGTGCTCGTAGTACTCTCAGGTGTGCCTGCTGTTTGGTAATTTTGTTTTATTTCACTGTGAAACTGTCACTTATTCAGAAAAATTCCAAATTCCAAAAACCAGCTGGCCCCAAGGGTTTCAGATAAAGGATTGTGTAGAGTCATAGAGATATACAGCATGGAAACAGACCCTTCGGTCCAACCTGTCCACACTGACCAGACATCATTGCCTCAAATCATCTTGCAATCTTACAATGTAACAAGTCTCTTTACTCTCATATGACCATGCCAATAATTAGTAGATGCATACTAATTATTGGCATGGTCATATGCACTAAATTAGTACATCCTGTTGTGGAGTATCTAGTGACACTCAATGCGAGTCAGCTGTGAAAAGGGAATCAAGCAGCACTTTATTGATCTCACAAGGGGAGAATGTTCTTCGATTGCTCCAAAAGACATTTTAAAGATTCAATGGATTACTTCATGGTCCATAGTAACACCATAGATTATCTGCTCTCATTTATACATCCAGATCCATACTTATATGGCTGTATAAAAATAAACCCTTTTACTTCATCATTCCTCACCTCTTTGCAATAAAATATACCAAGTACTCTGGTCTTCTCAAATTTCTATTTCCATCTTTTGGTCCTCAAATGATAATTATTCAAAACCTAACAATGCCCTGGATCATCTAATATTTTACTTGTCATTGACAGTGATTGCACCCCTTATTATGTCACCACTTTTGCCCCTATAGCTATGTTGATGACCTCATCCCAATTGGTGTATTACTAATAATTTGTTACTGTACATTCAGCAAAGTATGCAATCTTAATTTGGAGGTGCTGGCGTTGGACTGGGATGTACAAAGTTAAAAATTACACAACACCAGGTTTAGTCCAACAGGTTTACTTGGACGCACTAGCTTTTGGAGCACTGCTCCTTCATCAGGTGGTGGTGCCACAACCACTTGATGAAGGAACAGTGCTCTGAAAGCTAGTGTTTCCAAATAAATCTGTTGGACTACAACCTTATGTTGTGTGATATGTAATCTTATGCATTTACACAACTTCATGCATTAATCCCTTCAGCCCCCCACAAGTCAACATGAAGGACATAATAGGCTGTAAGGTACTGAGAACAATAGCCATAGATACCCTCTTCTAGTCCCAATTCTTCTGTGTTACTCTAACATCCCTAACTCCCCTCTCAACCTCCCAACAACACAATGTCAGCACTGTCATTATTCCACTGATGTTAATATGGACAAATCAGATTCCAGTCTGAAATCTGGCTTGATTGATCACAATTCTTTTTAATTTAACTTGATGGCCTTTCATTGACATAGAACACAATACTGTTGATTTGGTTTTAACAATAAAATGGAAGGTTATTACCCAATAGAAATGCAGATAAAATAGAATAAATCAGATTATTTGCATATAATATACTTTGAAAGATTTAAAACCACACAGCAAAATAAAATCTCATCTATTCCAACACTATCACTGTACAGTACTCAAAATACCACAAAGTGACCTCCCTTTTATACCACACTTATAGGTTTGACTGTTTCTTCCAATTCCCAGCTGTTGTCAATTTTCTTGAGAGCTTGATAGCCTCTTACTTGATTATTCACACAGCTAAGCTTAAAATGTTCTTAGTTTCAGATTACAACAGGATCTTGACCAGATGGGCCAATGGGCTGAGAAGTGGCAGATGGAGTTTAATTCAGAGAAATGCGAGGTGCTGCATTTTGGGAAAGCAAATCTTAGCAGGACTTATACACTTAATTGTAAGGTCCTAGGGAGTGTTGCTGAACAAAGAGATCTTGGAGTGCAGGTTCATAGCTCCTTGAAAGTGGAGTCGCAGGTAGATAGGATAGTGAAGAAGGTGTTTGGCATGCTTTCCTTCATTGGTCAGAGTATTGAGTACAGGAGTTGGGAGGTCATGTTGCGGCTGTACAGGACATTGGTTAGGTCACTGTTGGAATATTGCATGCAATTCTGGTCTCCTTCCTATTGGAAAGATGTTATGAAACTTGAAAGGGTTCAGAAAAGATTTACAAGGATGTTGCCAGGCTTGGAGGATTTGAGCAAAAGTGAGAGGCTGAACAGGCTTGGGCTGTTTTCCCGGGAGCATCAGAGGCTTATGGGGTGACCTTGTAGAGGTTTACAAAATTATGAGGGGCATGGATAGGATACATAGACAAAGTCTTTTCCCTGGGGTGGAGGAGTCCAGAACTAGAGGGGATAGGAGTAGGGTGAGAGGGGAAAGATATAAAAGAGACCTAAGGGGTAACGTTTTCATGCAGTGGGTGGTAAGTGTGTGGAATGAGCTACAGTGGAAGTGGTGGAATCTGGTAAATTGCAACATTTAAAAGGCATTTGGATGGGTATATGAATAGGAAGGGTTTCGAGGGATATGGGCCAGGTGCTGGCAGGTGGGACTAGATTGGGTTGGGATATCTGGTCGGCATAGATGAGTTGAACAGAAGGGTCTGTTTCCATGCTGTACATCTCTATGACTCTATGATTGATGAGGGCAGAGCGGTAGATGTGATCTATATAGACTTCTGTAAGACGTTCAACAAGGTTCCCCATGGAAGTCTGGTTAGCAAGGTTACATCTCATGGAATACAGGGAAACCTAGCCATTTGGATACAGAACTGGTTCAAAGGTAGAAGACAGAGGGTGGTAGTGGAGGGTTGTTTTTCAGACTGGAGGCCTGTGACCAGTGGAATGCCACAAGGATCAGTGCTGGATCCTCTACTTTTTGTCATTTACATAACTGATTTGGATGCGAGCATAGGAGATACAGTTAATAAGTTTGCAGATGACACCAAAATTGGAGGTGTAGTGTTCAGCGAAGACTGTTACCTCAGATTACGAAAGGATCTTGAACAGGTGGGCCAATGGGCTGAGAAGTGGCAGATGGAGTTTAATTCAGAGAAATGCGAGGTGCTGCATTTTGGGAAAGCAAATCTTAGCAGGACTTATACACTTAATTGTAAGGTCCTAGGGAGTGTTGCTGAACAAAGAGATCTTGGAGTGCAGGTTCATAGCCCCTTGAAAGTGGAGTCGCAGGTAGATAGGATAGTGAAGAAGGTGTTTGGCATGCTTTCCTTCATTGGTCAGAGTATTGAGTACAGGAGTTGGGAGGTCATGTTGCGGCTGTACAGGACATTGGTTAGGTCACTGTTGGAATATTGCGTGCAATTCTGGTCTCCTTCCTATTGGAAAGATGTTGTGAAACTTGAAAGGGTTCAAGAAAAGATTTACAAGGATGTTGCCAGGCTTGGAGGATTTGAGCAAAAGTGAGAGGCTGAACAGGCTGGGGCTGTTTTCCCTGGAGCTTCGGAGGTTGATCTTATAGAGGTTTACAAAATTATGAGGGGCATGGATAGGATAAATAGACAAAGTCTTTTCTCTGGGGTGGAAGAGTCCAGAACTAGAGGGCATAGGTTTAGGGTGAGAGAGGAAAGATACATAAGAGAACTAATAGGCACCATTTTCACATAGAGGATGGTATGCATATGGAATGAGCTGCCAGAGGAAGTGGTGGAGGCTGTTACAATTGCAACATTTAAAAGGCATTTGGATAGGTATATGAATAGGAAGGGTTTCGAGGGATATGGGCCAGGTGCTGGCAGGTGGGACTAGATTGGGTTGGGATATCTGGTCGGCATGGATGGGTTGGACCGAAGGGTCTGTTTCCATGCTGTACATCTCTATGACTCTATGTACTGATTCTTTTGCTAGGTTTAATATAACAGCTGGATTAATATAACATCTGCCAGACCCCGATATAGCATGCTTTCTGGCTAATGGTGTTCAAATGTATGATTCATGCTGAGCTTCATTTTGTCCTGAATGGTGGGGATGTGAGCACTGACTGATTCCTGGTCAATTCTTTACTGAAGATCTTTTGCAATTTCCACTGAATCTGCATCCATTAATTTGTGCAAGGAAGGGAAACCTTCTGTGAAGTTGTCACACAAGGAAAGGCAGATCCATCCTCAGACATATTTCAAAGTCTGTGTGCATGTGTGTGTGAGGTAATAATTCTCAAGTCATACAGGTCTATGGCACAGAAAAAGGCTGGTCAAAAACAACCAGCCAACTATTCGATTTCCATTTTCCAGCACTTGACCCATAGCCTTGTATGCATTGTTATTGCACATGCGCTCGAAACATTTCTTAAATGTTATGAGGATTCCTGCTTATACCACCCTCCAATCAGTGAATTCCAGATTCCCAACACCACGTGTGACATTTTCATATTCCCCTCTAAACCTTTTACATCTTAATTTTAAATCCATTCTCCCAGGTCATTGATCCCTCCACCAAGGGGAAGATAAGATCTGACTGTAAAAATTAGAAGCATTATTTTGTTGTTTACCTTGTTTTTGCCCAATCATTATTTTATAGATTTCCATCATGTCCCCCCTCAGCCCCTATCGCTCCAAGGAGAACAAGCCACATCTTTCTAATCTCTCTTCATAACTGAAACTCTAACCCAGACAACATCCTAGTAAATCTCCTCTGCATCCTCTCCAACACAGTCACATCCTTCCTATGATGTGGATTTCAGAACTGCATGTTCCCTTTGTGGCTTGGCTAATATTTCATACAGTTCTTGCATAACCTCCATGCTCTTAAACCCTAAGCCACTTTAACTACCTGTTCCACCACCTTAATGGACCAGTGGGCATGCACACCAAGGTTGCTCTGATATCTGCTGCTTCCCAGGTTCCTACCATTTAACATGCATTCCGTTGCCTTGTTTGTCATGCTCAAGTGCATCACCTCAGTCATCTGGATTGAATGCCATTTGTCACTGATCAGCCCATCTGACTAACCTATCTTCCTCATTATTTACAACCTCACCAATTGTTGTATCATCCATGAATTACTGATCAACCCTCTGATATATATGGAACTGCACTGGAGACAGATTTCCAGTCACAAAAACATTCCTTGACCATCACTCTTTGCTTTCTGCCACTTAGCTAATTCTGAATCCAATTACCCAAATTTTCTTAGATCCCATGGGCTCTTAACCACACTCAATCCTGCCTAGAGACTCCAACAAAAGCTTAAGTCCAAGTAAATTTTAATGTTTTAAATAATTTAATATTTTTCCTTCAGGTGAATGATTTTACTATATAGAGCTCATTTTCTATCAACATTTGTATCATTCTGGAGTTCTGCAATGCTTAATTTAATCAAGAAATGTTATTGTCAGCCTGGAACCCACTTTAAGTATTTGTGATGCTTCCCCAGCTAATAACAGTATGCTTTATTCCTAAAACCATAGCGCCAAATAAGATAGGTCACCTGCATCTGATTCACATCAATGCTACATTTAAACAACATTGCATTATTGGCCCATATAGTTTCAGTGCAACATGTAACAAGATTATCAAATTTGCTCAGGCAATCTGTAAAATCTTCTGAGCACTTTATAAACACACAGTATTTAAAATACTTCAAACAAGCAGATGCTCCTGCCTGTGCACTTAAAGCATTAAAAATCTAGCAGCCAGAAGCGGAGACTGACACACACATACAAAGTGATCTGTCTAATAGACTATATTTCACAGTTGAAAAGTGTGGTGCTGAATGGTATGTTTCACAGGATGGCACAGTAACTAATGAATTGGCAGGTTTATTCAAACTTAATAGCTGCTGATCTTAAATCTGTGGAATACTGCAACTTAAGTTTGGTGTGCATTATATTCCAATTAAGTTGTAAATATCAACTTCCAACCATTGGACACTCTTATTAAAATAAAGCTGTACGCTAACCATCTTCACTTGAACAGTCCAATTCAATTAATGCATGTCCTGTCTGCTTCCTGTGAAGGACCCTATATAATCAGATTCAGATTAAACAGAGGGTTGGGGCTTTGTTGATTTCTATGTTGACTGCACAATACAGTTGTGGATGCAATTTTGTGTGTCTGTTTTCATTTCCATTTTGCGCTTTTAGAATTATTTTTATTGTTATTTTTAAAAGACTTTGACCCTTAGTACAGCGTAGTATACTATGTTAGAAATTCACTTTCAAACAGATGAATGAATGTTACAGCTGGAAATTTCATTTTCCCAGAAACTATTTGAAGCTTTTTGTTTTCAGAAAGTACAATAATTATTTATTGATGATGGCAGCTGTGGCTAACCTTTAAAAGGGGTCATGGTCAGTGCAATGATTGGACCCAGGCTAGCCAGGTGAATCTCATTGAGTAGAAGTTCCCTGATTGGGGCTATTAAACTGGGTCAAAACGTGTGGTGCAGGAAAAGCACAGCATCCGAGGAGCATGAGAGTCAATGTTTTGAGCATAAGCTCTTCTTCAGGAATTCCTAATGAGGAGCTTATGCTCCAAAGGTTGACTCTTCTGGTCCTCAGAGGCTGCCTGACCTGTTGTGCTTTTCCAGCACCACACTTTTGACTCTGATCTCCAGCATCTGCAGTCCTCAGTTTTGCTGGTGTTGATTGGATGAATCAGGGAGTCCTGGCTGACAGATATAAACAGAAGTCTCAGAGATTCTTCTCACTCTCGGTACTGGCTCTGAGCTAGCTGGCCATGTACTGTGCACGTGTAAATAAAGGGTGTCTTGGTAACAGGATATCAGCCTCCATGGAGTTATTTCAGTCAGGTAAAGCTCTTGCAATCATGGATGAACAACTGATTAGATACTTCGAAGAAACAGCTACGCTACAAAGATGAGTTAGGTTTTCCAGTTTACCTTGCTTAATTAAGATGCTTGCTGAAATGTGAAAATTAATTAGTGTGGAAGTAGAATAGAAGTTAATTTAATGAACAAAATTATGGTTCAGTAGTCTAACAAGAAATACAAACAAATCAATGTAATAGCCATTACGGACAGCCCTTTAATGGACCTTACAAACTGATAATAGAACAGATACAAATTATGGAACTTTTGCAAGGCAGCTTAGAATACAGGAGTTTTTTTTTCTTGGGAGGATGAACATGATAAGGGGAACAACATCATGTGAGATAAGGAAAAAGACTATGCAAAGCAAAGGAAGGCTCAAAATTTAATAGTAGATTGCCACTTGTCATGGTCATATATTTTGTGGTAAAACTAGTGCTCAATCCATCTTAAAGCCTAACTAAACTCAATTTATCCACCGCATTAATTGCAGGCAATCATTGATTAGATAACTGATAATAACAAAACATTATGCTTAATTGAAATATCAAGACATTGGTAAGATTAAAAACACAAATATTACATGCATTATACAATGGCGGCTCAGTGGCTCATTGGTTAGCACTGCTGCCTCATAGCACTAGGGTCCCAGGTTCAATTCCAGCCTTGGGCAACTGTGTGGAGTTTGCACATTCTCCCCGTGTCTGTGTGGCTTTCCTCCGGGTGCTCTGGTTTCCTCCAACAGTCCATAGATGTGCAAGTTAGATGAACTGGCCATGCTGATTTGCCCATAGTATTAGGTACATTAGTCAGAGGGAGATGGATCTAGATGGGTTGCTCTTCAGAGGGTCGATGTGGACTGGTTGGGCCAAAAGGCCTGTTTCCACACTGTAGGGAATCTGATCTGAAAAAGAGGAGTGGATTGGAGGTTCCATTAATTTTTCAGTCCCAGGTGATCTATAAAATATATCCCCTTTGCAGCAGACTCCACCATCGAAACCAACCAGACTGCTATATTTCTGCAAGTTTTCTCTAATTGTGACTACTTATGGGCTTTTGAGGATTTTTGTTTCCTTTAAGAAGCAAGGACACTCATATTTTAAAAACTTTTACACTTTTAAATTTACTAAGGTACTGACTACTATAAACATATACAACCTATAAATGGTCTGTCTAATTTTAAAAAATAATTTTAATTTAAAATTGAGTTATTCACAGGCTTTGGACTGGCACGGTTTGATTGCTTAATTTTCTTGTGATGATCCCATTTCCAGCGATATTGATAAAACTGCACCAAGTTATTGCTCTTAAATACTTCAAGAAATTTGTTAAATGCAAACTTATCATCTTTTAAACTATTGCCTAATTATGCAGCATAATGAGAGATTTTCGTTTGGAATTATGCAAATATGATTGGGTGGAAAAAGTACACTGACCCAGATTTTCCGCTGGCCAGACAGTTGCTATCTTAGCACAAATAAAACTTACTAACTGGGACCATGTGAAATCTTTTTAGCAGATTCTAAAAGAATTATCCTGGACATGGACATTTCTGCTGGGCAATCCTCTGTGACTGGAGCCTTTAAGAAGTCTTCAGCTAACTCAAAAGTTAGCACGGTGGCACAGTGGTTAGCACTGCTGCCTCACAGCGCCTGTAGACCCGGGTTCAATTCCCGACTCAGGCGACTGACTGTGTGGAGTTTGCACGTTCTCCCTGTGTCTGCGTGGGTTTCCTCCGGGTGCTCCGGTTTCCTCCCACAGTCACAAAGATGTGCGGGTCAGGTGAATTGGCCAAGCTAAATTGCCCATAGTGTTAGGTAAGGGATAAATGTAGGGGTATGGGTGGGTTGCGCTTCGGCGGGTCGGTGTGGACTTGTTGGGCCGAAGGGCCTGTTTCCACACTGTAAGTCTAATCTAGTCTAATCTAATCTAATTAGAATGGCTCCAGTGGCATTAAATCAAATAGCTACTCAGAAAAAGATGGATTATTAAATACATAATCAACTATCTAAGTAACTAATGAACTGACCCTAGTCTTAAATCACACACTTCCAACATGATCTTGCCTAGCCCCTTTCATCCCTGCAACTCTGCCCCAACGTCCCTGTCCCACTCTGGACTAGTCACCTTCTTTACCTGTTCTAAACCAGACCACAATTCACCTTCCTGAGACCAGATCTCACTTTACTTCTCATGCTAAATCCTCCTTCCACTGTTCTGACCCAAAGCTCTTTCATCCCCAGAAATTCCCGGGGACCCAACCCGGGAATACAGAATATGCCCTGGTCCTCGCTCCCACCCATGACAGGGCACCCACCTACCCCTGTGTCGCTGAGCCCAATTCGTCCCACCCACCCCTACCTACCATAGACATTGCATTACTTATCTGCCTTCTATGTCATCTTGCACACTACCCTGCTGCCAACGTACCCAACTGGAATCCTGCTTACCTGACACCCCAGCACCCTGACCTGCCAGCTCTGTGCTTAACCAGCACCCTACCTACTACTTTCCTGGCACCCTAACCTCACACTCACTTTATTTACTTTCTATTTGACAACAGCTGTCAAACTGACTGTCTAGGATTATGGATCTTTCAATTTAAGAATTCATTAGCTGATTACTGTGAAAAGGTTCACATTCCCTTAGCATTTCTACACTACAAGAGAAACCTCAGATTGGAAGTATGGCTCTCCATTTTGGAAGGTGACCTAATTGGAATCTCCTGTTTGATATCAGAGCTCTCTCCTTTCCTTTCCTTAAAAGAGGTAAAGGAGTGACAATCCTTGTGAGATTCCCACTCCTCAAAAAAATCTAGTCCCTTATTTGCGCCAGAGTGCTAATTGCACCCAAAGGAATAAATCTTAGATTGTATGTTTTGGTAGAGTGTCATGCTTTCTGAATGGTGAGAGCTGTGGAAAATCTGTGAACATAACATAAACATAAGTTGTTGTTTATGTAGAGATTTTAACACCAAGAAACATTCCAAAGATGTAAAAAAACGATAACTAGATCTAATCCAAACTGGAAGACCTTAGGAGGATTTTAAAATAATTGTGTTCTTATGGATCCTTTAGTACTGACTTTCAATGCCTGCCTGATTTTGCATGTGAGAACAGGTTTTGACAATACCTGTTAGGTGGGGTGGAACATCTTCCAGTTGCTTTCCTGTTTCCAAGATTCTAGCCTTTGCATCATTAAAATGCAGATGGATAAATGCCTGAATTAATCAGTGAACTCTTCCGTATTTTCTAATATGTTAATATTGTTGGTTTACAATATGTTGAATCAGGCAAATCTAATCTCTTTCCTCTACTCATACTTGCATCAAAATAAAAATAATGTTTACTCTCATTGAGATCTAAGCTACCTGTTCATGCCATTTCCAGTGGGAAAAAAAACAGTTGGAGAAACTCAGTAGGTCTGCCAACATCAGTGCTACCAGACATGCTGAGTCTCTCCAGCTATTTCTGTTTGTGCTCAGATTTCTAGTATCCGCAGGCTGATTTTGATTTTCATTTCCAGTGGAGATGGACAGCACACAAACTTCATTCTCCCACCTCATAAATATACTGTAGGCCCAGGCATGTACCTCATTACATGCTGCATCTATGCTCAAAATGGAACTGTTCAGCATTGTACTTTAAGTACATGGTTCAGCCAAACTGCTCTTTTCAAAGGCTTTCTTCAAGAGAAACTTCACTGAATTATATTCACAGTCAGAGTCATACTGCATGGAAACAAACCCATTGGTCCAACTCGTTCATGGCGATCAAGTTTCCCAAACTAAAGTTGTCCCATTTCTCTGCATTTGGCCCATATCCCTCTAAGTCTTTCCGATTCATGTACCTATCCAATGTCTTTTAAATGTTGCAACTGTACCTTGATCTACCATTTCCTCCAGCAATTCATTCCACATACAAACCACCCCGAATGTGAAAATGTTGTCCCTCAGGTCCCTTTTACCTCTTTCTCCTCTCAGTTTAAAATTATGCCCCCTAGTTTTGAACTCCCTTATCCTTGGGAAAAGACCTTTGCTATTTACCTTATCTATGCTCCATATGCATTTATATACCTCTATAAACCTCACTTGGAGAAAAACTGCAGAAAGTTGCAAGACAAAAGGGACTTGGGGGTACTTGTGCATGAAACACAGACAGCTAGCACATAGGTGCATAGGTAACCAGGAAGGTGAATGGAAAGTTGGTCCTTATTTCAAGGAGGTTGGAGTATATATGGAGAAGTCTTACTGCAACTACGCAAGGTGGTGGCAGGACTGCATTTGGTGTTTTGTGAGCAATTTTGGTCCACTTATTTGAGGAAAGATATTATTTCATTGTTCAGAGAAGGTCCATTAGGATGTCCTTGATATGAAGGGATTGTCTTATGAGTAAAAGCCAAACAATTTGGGACTGTGATGATTAGAGGTTAGAAGAATCACAGGTGATCTCAATGAAACTTTTTGATTCTTATGGGCTTGACATCCTTAAATGCAGAGAGGTGATTTCCCCTCATAGAAGAGTCAAAGATCAGAGAGTATGGTCTCAGAATGAAGGTTTGCCGATTTAAGACTGAAATGAGGAGGAATTTCTTCTCCCAGAGGGCTGTTTGTCTTTGGAACTCATTGTCCCAGAGTTTGTGGGAATATAGAACTTGTTCATACATAAGTTCATATATACTCTTGAACAGTAGGGGAATCAAAGGTTACTGGGAAAATGTAGGAAAGTGGAAGTGAGGGATGTCAGATCAACCATAATCCTATTGAATGGCAGAGCAGGCATGAGAGGTTGAATGCCCAACTCCAGTTCCTATTTCTTATGGGCTTACCAATAGTTCTACGTAGAAATCTGTAGTGGATTTTCAACATTGATTAAGTCTAGGATCTCAGTTGTGTTATGATTCAAGGAAAAGAATTCACAGCTTACAAGACAGAATGGAGAAAAACAGTTAAATTAAATAGACACATTGGACAGGGAAAGAGAGTGTATCTAGGTTTTAAAAACTGAAGTGATGGTGTTGGGGAATGAGATTTTGTTCTCTCGTGTGTTTTATATGTAGAACTTGGCTTGTTTCATTTTATTTTTATTTATTTTATGGAATAAACTTCTGTTTTATTGTTAAAACCAAATCTGTAGTCTTGTATGCAATGTTTCAGGGAAAGATCACCACATTAAATTAAGTAACATTAAATATGATCAATCAAGCCAGTTTTCATCTCTGTTCCTGCAGCCTCTACCATATCTGTCATGATGCTGACACACCCCACTGGTCTGCCTCCACATGTCCACCTATTTCCTGCACTTTAACCCTCACCCTTCCCCTTCTTCCCAGAACAATAGGGTTGCCATTGTCCTCACTTCCCACCCAACATTTCCACATTTAAAGGATCATCCTCTGCTGTTTCCACTACCTCTAGCAGGATGCCACCAATCAAACATATCGTCTCTGCCCCTTTACTTTCCACTGGAGCATTTCTTCTATGACACTCTTGTCCATTTCTCCAGCTCTCTATTTCTCACCGACTCCCACCCTTGCCATGGCACCTTTCCATGCAATTGCTGAACGTGTAACACTTGCTCATTTACCTTCTCAGTCCTCACTGTCCAGGACTTCAAATACACCTACCAAATGAAGCAGTGTTTTACTTTTCTTTCTTTCAGTATTGACTACTGTATTCACTGCTTGCAAAGTGGTCCCCTTTGGTGAGCCTGAATGCAGTCTGGGTGTTGCTCTGTCTATAAGAATGATCCTGACCTCCTAGTTCCTTGCCATTTCAATAAATTATCTTATTCTCATGCTAATATTTCTGGCCTGGGCTTGCTGCGATGTTCCAGTAAAGCACAATGCAAGTTCAAGGAACACCTTATTTTCTGTTTGGGCACTTCTCAGCCAATATTGAATTCCATAACTTTATAAGCTGACTGCATGATATCTGATCTCCATTCCTCTTCCAAACTGTCCCCTCTTCCCATTCTCTTAAATTCTTGTCTTGTACGTGTCTTGTTTTATCTTAGTAGAGTGGACCCATTCTCTCCCTCTCACACCATTCATCACAATTAACAACCACTTTACCTTTATCATCTGCCCACTTGCTGCTCCCCATTTCTGTCAAAAGTATATTTTTAAAAATTGTAATACCTTTCAGTCCTGAAGGGTCATATCAGACTCAAAACATTAACACTGTCTCTCTCTTCACACCTGCTGAGTTTCTCCTGCATTGTGTGTTTGTTTAAGTCAGATTTCAATCTGAGATCTCTCTTCTCCAGTGGTAACTCCAGTTGGGATCATATCTACTAGCAAGGCTGCTCTATTCTCAAGATTGCTCAGCATAGTATCTCTGAACTGCTCACTTCTTCTACTCTGCTGGTTTTCTTGTTAAATGCTCCTAATGCAGCACAATGAATCTGCATCCTACTGAAACCGGGGCTTAGGTTGCCAGGAATATCTCTAGATAGAATAGAATTCCTACAGCATGAAAACAGGCCATTCAGCCCAATGAGTCCATGCAGACCCTCAGAACTGCATCCCGCCTAGACCCATCCCTCCTGCCCTATCCCTGTTATCCTGCATTTCCCATGGCTAATGAACCTAACTTACACATCCCTGGATACAACATGGTCTAGCCGCTTAACCTGCACACCTTTGGACTATGGGAGGAAACCAGAGCATCCAGAGGAAACCCACGGACCCACAAGGAGAACGTATACTATCCACACAGACATTCACCCGAGGGTAGAATCAAATCTACTTTACTACTTGTGCCTAACTTCCTATATCAGTTAGGAAAATTTCCGTTTTCTGTTTGCTTCTTTGTAGCTTTGTCACCTAGATACCCTGAACTCCCTCCTGCACAGCTTTTGCATAATTGAGTGCCCTAAATTTTAATTTCTTCACCTGTCCCTGATATTGTCATACCTATTTTCCCACTTTCTGTTTCTATTATTTGCTTAAAATATTCCAAAGACCAACAACAACTAGTTACATCCCCACTCAGCAGACAACCGAACTCTGCAATCTTCCCATCTGCTGGGTTTTCTTTTAGCTTTCCTCATGGTAATTTACACATTCACCTACTGAGTGCTTGGAGCTATCATCATAATTTATCATGCTGAGTGAGAAATCAGAGGGAACCCATTTGGTTAAAGTCCCATTTATATCAAGGAACTCCTTCCAATATGGCATAATTGCATACGTTCCAAAAGCATGCTGTTTATTCATGTAGTGGTCCTGGAGATAGGAGCATTTGTTTGATTAAAACCTTAGCAAGTGCTCAGAGTTTGCAGTAATGAGGTCATGGTTCTGGTCACAAAGCTAAACAAATGTGAGGGAAAGCAATAGGGAAATGGCATCATTGACCTATGTGAAAGTTATGTTCAATTTACACTTGCCATCAGCTTTAATTTGCTCTTCGACCTCCAAGAGGCACGAAACAAAACAATACTGAGTTGATGTCAGTGCCTCAGCGGGTATGAATTATTTGCAGAGCTGCATCTAAAGTCAGTATGACCTTTATACATAGGACTTCAGAGGCATGTTTTACTTGTCATCTGTCTGTTTGCTCCCTGTTCAGATTTCGTCAGTGCGTACTTTTTGATAGTGCAATGTTATACTAGCAACATATTTATTATTAAAAACTCTGATCACCTTAGCTAATATTTTGTACATACGTTTACAATCTTTGTAGTTAAAAATACACCATTGAAAATATCATATACTTTCAAATGATAAGTTCAGCAAGTCATAACAGGCATTTTTTTATAATGCACAAAAATCATTAAGAAATACATTTGTATAAAATGTACAGACACAGTAGAATTTCAGTTTTCCAAATTTATTGTAAATCATCCAGCAAATACGACAAGAACTGACTCAGTATCTGCATAAAAAGCAAACTGGGATTTCAACTCTGTGTCAACATGGGCACTCAGTTTGTACCAATGTCTGTTCTTTTATCATCAACTACTGATTGCCTGAGAACAACATAATCACTTTGAAACACAGCCATGTTTATGTGATCTTATTTGCGTGAGATTTGCAAGATCCTATCTTGCAGTTAAACCTATTTACTCCAGTGCCTTGAGAGACTGGTTGAGACATAAGCAAATTTATAGGCAGAAGCACTAGGTTTACAAAAGTCTTTCATATTAAAATTTCTACTGTGTCAGTAAATTTTATAGAAATGTATTTCTTAATGATCTTTGTGCATTATAAGAAAAAAAGCCTGTCATGACTTGCTGGACTTATAAAAATCCGTTTGTTGCTTGACATGAAATATAGTTTTATATATCCACATAAAACACAAAACTAAGCTTGTTAATAGTCAAAGCACATAAAAGCACTTGAGATTAAAAAAAATCAGAAGTGCTTAATATATATTTCTTTGGCTTGGCTGTCAAGTGTTAGTAAATGTGTGATAACATTCTCAGTTTGTAAAATATGCATTAGGAAAGACATGGAAAACATTAGCAAATTGCTGTGAGGTGGACATGGTATGTGTGCATTTACCCTGCCAGCTTTATATTATAAAATTTCTATACCTATAAAATTTCTAATACTAGTAACTAATAAGTGTTTAATTACACAGTGACAAATTTACACCAGTAGTTTCCATTGTAAATGTAGCCTTAGAAATTTATTTTAAAAGCAGTTAAGAACAGAACTAAAAGACTTTCAAATGAAATACATCACTATTCCCTGAAGTTGATATTTAGTCTTAAGCCTGTATGCATCTCCATTGGAGTTGGACTCATAACATGTCAAAAATCTGATGGTTACTTCATTTACAATAAAATATCACTGTTATAAATTCTGATTTTCCTCATTATAATCAAAACCATGTGGATATCACACTGTCCCTCCTGCAGACATGCTCCAGCACCACACCAGTGAGATGATGTAATAACATGTGATACTTGGCATGATCACTTCCAATTGTAAAATGTGAAAATATGAACCTCTACATGTGTACTATTATAAAACTCAGGACAGAATGTATAACCCCAAATTATTACTGAAGCCAAATCTGATTCTTAGTCAATCTCTTTCTGTTATTGTGTTCTGTTGCCCCACTTCTTCACATATTCTTTGTTTTTCTCATTTATTTCAAGCTATTTTGTATTGTGGAATGTTTAAAGTGGGAGAAAGCGAGGACTGCAGATGCTGGAGATCAGAGTCAAAAAGTGTGGTGCTGGAAAAGTACAGACAGTCAGGCAGCATCCGAGGAGCGGGAGAATCGACATTTTGAGTGCAAGTGTACTAATGTCTCCACTTTATTTTAATTTTGTATCTTATGTTAGTATCCATTGAAATCAAATATACCATCTTGGATACTGTTGGGGGGATGGGGGGAGTGGAGTGGTGAGGGTGAGGTGGGGTGGTGGGCAGCAGTATCCAGGTTGATGGCACTACGACCTGCTCTGGGGTGCAGCACAAGAAGGTAAGGCAAACAGGACCTTAGTGATAGGAGACTTGATAGGGGGACAGACAATGGAAATCCAGGAATATGTGCTGCCTCCCATTTCCCAGGTTCAGGATGTCTTGGAGCAGCTGAAGAACGTTCTCAAGGGGGAAAATGAGCAGCCTGAAGACATTGTGCACGTTGACATAAATGACAT
This sequence comes from Hemiscyllium ocellatum, assembly GCF_020745735.1. Taxonomy (NCBI): domain Eukaryota; kingdom Metazoa; phylum Chordata; class Chondrichthyes; order Orectolobiformes; family Hemiscylliidae; genus Hemiscyllium; species Hemiscyllium ocellatum. The sequence goes on along the minus strand of NC_083411.1, from coordinate 31,653,193 downwards.
AGATAGAAATAGGGATGAGGTCCTGTAGGTTGATTATAGAGAGCTAGGAAAAAGATTAAAAATCAGGACTTCGTTAGGGGGGTAAGAACAAGAGGATATGGCAAATGAATGCATGATTAAATAATTGATGTGGGAGTAGGGATTCAGATCCTTAGATCATTGGAATCTTTTCTGGGGCAGAGGTGACCTGTTTAGCAGAGACAGGTTGCACCTGAACTGGAGGGGGACCAATATCCTAGTGAGCAGATTTGCTAGTGCTACAAAAGAAGGTTTAAATCAGATTGACAGGGGAGTGGGATTTTCAAGACCAGGGAGGCAAATACGAGGCTTGAAAGAGATACAGTAATCAGAAATAGCAAGTTGAAGAGACAGGTCAGGCTGGAACATGGCAGGGAGCGAGGAATGCCTGTTGGATTAAATCGCATCTATTTCAATGCAAGGGAGCTGACAGGTAAGGCCGATGAACTCAGGGCGTGGATTGGTACATGGCATTCGGATATGATAGCCATTACAGAAACATGGCTAAGGGAGGAACAGAATTGGCAGCTTAATGTGCCATGGTAAAGGTGCTTTAGGTGGGACAAAGATGGAGGAAAGAGGGGAGGGGGGAGTTGCATTTTTGATGAAGGGGAATATCACAGCAGTAATCAGAAATGAAATAAATGAGGGATAATCCAATGAGGCTTTGTGGATGGAGCTAAGAAATAAGGGGATGATAAATTGTACTATCCGACCCAAATGGTCAACGGGAATTAGAGGAACAAATATGCACGGAGATTGGGGAGAGTTGCAGGAGCAATAGGGTTATCATTGTAGGGGATTTTAAATTTTCCTAATATAGGCTAGGATTGTCACAGTCTTAAGGGTTAGATGGGGTAGAATTTGTTAATGTGTTCAGTAAAGTTTTCTCAAGCAGTACATAGAGGGTCCTTCTCAGGAAGGGGCAAAACTTGACCTAGTCTTGGGAAATAGGGTAGGACAAGTGACTGAAGTGACAGTGGGGGAGCACTTTGGGACCAGTGACCATTATTCTATTAATTTCAAAATAGTTACGGAGAGGGATGAAACTGGCCCACAGTTTCAAGTTCTGAATTTGGGCAAAGCAAAGTTTGATGGAATTAGGAGCTTGCAGGGATTGATTGGAGTAGTTTGTTTGCAGGCAATGGGACCTCTGGAAAATGGGAGGCTTTTAAACGTGAGAAAGCTAGAGTTCAAGGTCGATATGTTCCTGTGAGGGTGAAGGACAAGGTTGGCAGGAGTAGGGAATCCTGAATGACAAGAGATATTAAGGCTTTGAACCAGAAAAAAATGAGGTATGGCTTAGGTACCTGGCAGCTGGGGTCAAGGGAATCCCTGGAGGAAACAGGAGTTTATTGAAAAAGGACATGTATGCATGTGTGAAACTGTAGGAGATGGGCAAAGTCCTCAATGAATATTTCTCCTCTGTTTACCATGGCAAAAGCTGCAAATGTGTTGCTGGAAAAGTGCAGCAGGTCAGGCCGCATCCAAGGAACAGGAAATTCGATGTTTCGGGCATAAGTCCTTCATCAAGAATCATTCCTGATGAAGGGCTTATGCCCAAAACATCGAATTTCCTGTTCCTTGGATGCTGCCTGACCTGCTGCACTTTTCCAGCAACACATTTTCAGCTCTGATCTCCAGCATCTGCAGACCTCACTTTCTCCTCGAAGATTTTAACCCACTGCGAATCCTCTTGCAAGGATGCCTTCCTTGAAGAAGCTCTCTTCCTCCCTCTACAAGGATTTCAGTGAGTCCCTCTCTCATTGCACCCCCCAGGTCATCTCCTCTGCACAGAAGCTCTTCAGCCACATTCTCAAACAGACTCGCTACCACAGCCACATCGCCTTCCTCAGCACCTGCCTACGGAACTGACTGATCCCGCACGGACTCCAGACTACGTTCCGACCAACAAAATTTGGACCCAACCAGGATAACCTGTACCTACAACAAATCCGAAGCCTCCAGCAACAGACCTCCCTCCGGATCCTCCGCTCCACCCTTGCAGCCATGCGTTGCTACCTACATTCCCTGCAATCAGCCCTACCCCAGCTCAGGACAACACTCTCACAAACTTGCAAAGGACCTCTACTATTCTTCATCTACAGAAGAATCCATACACTAAACAAACAGTTCTTCCTAGCAATATAAGAAATTAAAGACAGTAAGTACCAAAAACTTTCATGTACTTACCCCCACACTCGTGGTTCCTCAGCTGTTCCAGAATCTTCCATCGGCCTCTGTAATCAGTCGGACATTCCTGATGAAGGGCTTATGCCCGAAACGTCGAATTTCCTATTCCTTGGATGCTGCCTGACCTGCTGTACCTTTCCAGCAACACATTTTCAGCTCTGATCTCCAGCATCTGCAGACCTCACTTTCTCCTCTTACCATGGCAAAAGACAAGATGACTTGGGAACTTAATGGTAATAGTTTGGGGATAGTCCATATCACAGTAGAGGAGGTGTTGGATATATTAGAATGTATGAAGGTGGATAAATTTCCTAGTTCTGACCAGGTACATCCAAGAGCCATGCAAGATGCTAGAGGAGACATTTCCGGAACCTGGCTGATATTTTTGCATCATCATTAGGCACAGGTGAAGTCCCAGAAGACTGGTGGGTAGCAAATGTTCTGCCCTTATTCAAGAAGGACTGCAAAGAAAAACCTGGGAACATACAACAGTAATCCTAACATCTGTGGGAGGTAAGTTACTTGAGAAGATTCTAAGGGATGAGACATACATGTATTTGGAAAGACAAGGTTTGATTCAGAGTAGTGAGTATGGTTTTGTGCATGAGAGATTATGACTCACAAATTTGTTAGAGTTCTTTGATGAAGTAACCAGGAAGGTTAATGAGTACAGGATGGTAGATGTAGTCTATGTAGATTTCAGTAAGGTCTTTGATAAGGTTTGACATGCTAGGCTGTTCTGGAAGGTTAGATCGCATGGAATCCCGGAGGAGCTGACAAATTGGATACTCACTTGGCTTGATGGTAGAAAGCAGACGGTAATAGTGGAAGGATGCTTGTCAGACTGGAGGCCTGTGACTAGTAGTGTGCCTCAGGGGTTGCTGCTGGGCTCATTACTGTTTGTTATCAATATCAATGATTTGGATGAGAATGTACAAGGCATGCTTAGTAAGTAAAAAGTGAGGTCTGCAGATGCTGGAGATCAGAGCTGAAAAGGTGTTGCTGGTTAAAGCACAGCAGGTCAGGCAGCATCCAAGGAACAGGAAATTCGACGTTTCGGGCCAGAGCCTGATGAACGGCTCTGGCCCGAAACGTCAAATTTCCTGTTCCTTGGATGCTGCCTGACCTGCTGTGCTTTAACCAGCAACACATTTTCAGCTCATGCTTAGTAAGTACGCAGATGACACAAAAATAGACAATACCGCAGTCAATGAGGAAGGTTATCAGAAATTGCAGCAGGATCTTGATTAGCTGGGGAAGTGAGCCGAGAAATGGCAAATGGACTTTAATATAAATAAATGAGAGGTCTTGCCTTTTCGAAAATCAAATCAAGGTAGGAGTTTCATGGTGAATGGTAGGGCCTTAAGGAGTGTAGTGGAACAGAGGGACTTTGGAGTTCAGGTGCATGGTTCTCTGAAAATCAAGTCACAGGTAGATAGGGCAGTGAAGGCAGCTTTTGGCACACTGGCCTTCATGAGTCAGCGCATTGAGTATAGAGTTAGGAAGTTATGTTGCAGTTGTACAGGATATTGATGAGGCTGCACTTGGAATATGGTGTACAGTTTTGGTCACCTTGCTTGAGGAAAGATGTTATTAAACTGTTGTGAGTGCAAAGGAAATTTACAAGGATGTTGCCAGGACTCAAGGGTCTGAGTTATAGGGAGAGGTTGGACAAGCTAGGACCATTTTCTTAACAACATAGGAGACTGAAGTGGGGGGGGAGCAAGGGGTGGTCTCTTATGGGAGTGTACAAGATCATGAGAGGCATAGATAGGGTGAATGCAATCAGGTTTCTTCCCCAGGGCTGGGGAATCGAAGACATCAGTTTAAGGGTAGAAGGGAAATGATAAAAGGAAACTTGAGGGGCAACTTTTTTTAACATAGAGAGTTGTAAGAATATGGAATGAACTAACAGCTGAAATGGTTGAGGCCGGAACATTAACACCATTTAAAAGACATTTGGAGAAATACATGGATAGGAATGGTTTAGAAGGAGATGAGTCAAGTGCAGGTAAATGGGGTTAGCATGGATGGATATTTTGGTCAGCATGGAACAGTTTGGGTCAAAGGGCCTATCTCTGTGCTGTAGGATTATGACTCTATGAGCTCTTCTCTTAGATGTTCATTAATTTGGCTTGTGCTCCTAGAATGTTTTGTTTTATCCCATACATTTTCATCTGATTTGGAATAGGGCTTGACCAGAACCTGCCAATCAATAAGTCTAATAATGACCTTGTGGAGTTTGCACATTCTCCCCATGTCTGCGTGGGTTTCCTCCGGCTGCTCCCGTTTCCTCCCACAATCCAAAGATGTGCAGGTCAGGTGAATTGGCCATGCTAAAATTGCTCGTAGTATTAGGCAAAGAGGTAAATGTAGGGGAATGGGTGGGTTGTGCTTCGGCGGGTAGGTGTGGACTTGTTGGGCCGAAGGGCCTGTTTCCACACTGTAAGTAATCTAATCTAATCTAATCTAATCTAATCTAAGTCTTCCCCGTATATGTATAGATCACTTGAGAAGTTGATTAGCACAATGCGCTATGCATATTGTATTGCTCTTATCATCCTTTAAAATAATTCTCACTGATCAATACCCAAATGAAATCCACAGATCACTTAAGCTCTATGTTATATTTGGTGCCATTTTCTAAGACAGCAGTCAGAGCATTATGACCATTTAACATATAAATTAAGAACAACAATAAGCCTTTTGGTCCCTCAAATCTCAACTTCACTTTCCTGTCAACTAATGATACCCTTGGATTCCCTTGTTAGTTAAGAATTTATCTACATCTACCTGCAAAATATTTAATGACACTGCCTCTACCACCATCTGGGAAGAAGAAGTACATAGACTAATGACCCTCAGATAAAATTAAATATACTTCACTTTCTTCTTAAATAGGAGACCCCTTACTTATAAGCTGTTTCCCTAGTTCAAGTCTTTCCCACAAAGGAAATCATCCTTTCCACATCTGCCCTTTCAACTCCTGTCAGGATCATCAATGTTCCAATAGGATTATCTCATTCTTCTATAATCCAAAATAATACAGGCCCAACTTGTCTAACCTTTTCTCAAAAGAAAAGTTCCTCATTCCCAGCATCAGGCAAGTGAAGCTATTCTGAATTACTTCTAATATAATGTCTAATAACCTTTCTTAAATAAGGAGTCCAACACTGTACAAAGTACTCTGGATATTGTTTCAGCAATGTCCTGTAAAACCAAAACAAAACATCCCTATTTTTACATGCTATTTCTCACCAGGATCCCAACTAGGTCTCGTCCAATGGAATAGGAGATTAAAACAAAAACAGGCAGGGGTTGTGTTTCCTGAATGCTGTCCTAGTGAAGTTTGTGGGCATCAGTTTAGCACAAAATTAAATTTTGGCTAGAATGGTGTTTTTATATCCCAGCTGATAATACTGGCAAACCGGATCCTAGAATGAAATGTGGCTTGATAGATCAGATATTATACAGTTAATTCACTTGCTGGTACATCATTGAAATATGACCACACAAGGCTGCAATTGCTCTTGATCAACAGAATACAAATTGATTACACAAAAAAATACAAATATATATGCATATCACATCCTTTTATATTATATATAGACAGTAGGAAAGATGCCAACACACACATTAGAATAAAGTTTCAATATGGTTCCCAGCATCATCCAATATAGCAACTAAATTCAAGGGAAGTACCTTTCCTAAGTCTGCTTTTTAAATCTTTACTTCTTTCCCTTGGACTGTTGAGAACTTTTAATGATTAATTTCCAAGTCCAAGTCCATTTGCAAGAACCTGTCTCAGGCATGATGGCCCTAATGTTCTCAGTTCTAATAACTTGAAGACTTTTATGTAGACTCTCCTGAATTGGAAGCATTACAGACTAGAAACCACTTCTGCTGAAGTGGCTGGTTCCCCGGAAGGATTTTGATTCTCCTGCTCTGGAAATCTGTTCTATCTTCTGAACTGAACTCTGAGTTCTTCTAATTAAAGCGTTGAACATTCTATTTGAAATCAAAACTGCACTAATTGCCATAACATATTTACTCAGTCATACACCCAACAGTATCAACTTTTTAAAAAATCAATTAACAGCACAGAAGTTCACCCGAGCATTATAAAGCAATCACGTGCTTTCTGGGAACCGAAGTACTTAGGTCACTCTTTCAAATTGGTTTTCTGACCTATTAAGAAACCTTCACAGATCTGGTCCACATCCATTTACCTCAATTTTCAAATCAAATTACAAAAGAATCATAAATTTACCTTTTATTACACCATGAAACAAAACCATAGGCTTACCCTTGCAGAATGGATACTTGGATGAGATATTGATTCGGATGCCAGAAAAAAAGACAATAAAACACTGAAATCATTTTTAAAATATTTAAAATGCAGTGGTGAAGCCCAGGAGGTTGTTTGTGGTAGGGTGAGCTAAGAGCTGAGTGCTGTTCCTTATCTGTGTCAATTCTGTAGTGTACTGACATATTAATTATCTTTTTATTGCTATTATTTCACTGTGAAGTGTGATCCTGCAATGATTATCAAAATATTAGTTTGCATATGAAAAAAAGATTAGTGCTGATATGTAACAATAAATTGCACTCACACTTGCTGTAAGTTGCACTGAATTATTCATCCCTGGATGCCAGCATCTTTGATCAGCCTGCTGTTAAATTATAAACAGCCCCGTGACTTAAAAGATAATTGTTTTTAATTCTTACATTCTTTTAATTTTTGTTGACCAATTATCAGAGACTTATGTTTTGAGCTATAAAATCAAGCTGTTTTCCTATTGTCTGTGACCTGTGCTAATGATGCCCACTGCTGACACATGGCTATCATTCAAAAGTGAACTTGGCACGCTCGGCAAGTCTTGCATACCTACTTTTGGCTAGTTGCTAGCTGTGGTGTCTGTGAAGCTTCACAGAATTGAAAAAGCAGCTCAATTAATGATTAGACCCCATTTGTACTGCATGATGAGTGCTACAGTATTTTTTAGTAACAAGAAAATTGTGGAAAATGTTAAAATTGCACAGAAGTTGCAGGTTTCTGTAGGCAAGGTTAGATACTCATTTTTGCTGAAGTTAGTTTTAAATAGTTTCATTAACTATTACTTTCAAGTTTCCTGTTACCAGACATACCTAAAACTGAGGTGACAATTTGCTGAAGCTACAACAGAGGATTACTTGCAGAGGAAACAGCAGAAACACCATACAATGGACATGGTTAGTCTCAAAACCAGCAGACCAATGGGATTGACTTTGAACAGATCTATCTACACAAGAGATTGGTCACATAGGCATGAGGCACTGCAGAGCATCAGCATCAACTGAATTGTACATCAACACAATCTGCAATCTCATGCACAGACACATCCCCCATTCTACCATTGCCATCAAGCCAGGGTTCAAACTTGGTTCAATGAAAGGTGTAGGAAGGCATGCCAGGAGCAGCACTAGACTAATAAAATTGAGGTGTCAACCTAGTGAAGCTACTAAACAGGACTACTTGCATGTCAAATCAGTATTAGCAGCAAGTGATAGACAGAGTTAAGCAATCTCACAACCAATAGATCAAATCTAAGATCTACAGTCTTGCTAAGTCCAGTTGTGAATGGTGGTGGACAACTAAACAGGAGCAGGAGACTTCATGAGTATTCCCATCCACAGTGATGGCAAGGATAGCAGATCGGTGCAAAAGGAAGATAGGCAAGAAGCATTTGCAACAATTTTCAGCCAGATGTATTGAGTTGATGATTCATCATGGCCTCCTCCAGTGGTCCCAGCATCACAAAAGCAAGATTTCAGCCAGCCTATTTGATTTAATCCACATGATAAAGAAACAGCTAATGCACTGGATACTACAAATTCTATGGGTCCATACAACATTCTGGAAACAGTACTGAAGACCTGTGCTTTAGAAATAGCCATGGCCTTTGCAAATCTGTTACAGTACAACTAACACGCTGGCATCTAAGTGGCAGTATGAATAATTGTATACTCTTGCCTCTAAAATCAGGAGAAATCCAACCTAGTCCATTACTGCATCTTCAGTCTACTCTTGATCATTAACAAAATGATGAAGGGATCAAACTCCGTTGCTATTGAGTGAAAGTTGTATAGAAACAAACCATTAAATCTGTTCACTGATGCTCAGTTTGGGTTTTGCTAGGGCCACTCAGCTCCATCCTTGGTCTGAATGTAAACAAAACAGCTGAATTCTAGCTGTTAGGTGAGAATGCCTGCCCTGGTCATTGAAAAAACATATTTGATGGGTGTGTCAGAGTCCTATCAAAACTGGTATCAATGATAACTGGAGAGAATATTCTCCATCGGTTGGAGAGCAAAGACACAGCAAGTTGTTTAATTTATTGGAGCCAAACATCTCAGTCTGGGGGCATTGCTGCAGGAGCTCAAGGATAGTGTCAGGTCCAACCATCTTCAACTGCTTCATCATAAGGTTAGAACTGAGGATGTTCAGCAATGTTTACACAGTGTTCAACAGCATTCTCCACTTCGCAAAAGATGAAAACAAGTCCATATCCATATGCAACAAAACCTGGGAAACATCCAAGCGTAGGTTAATAAGTGGCAAGTAACATTTGCATTATACAGGTGCCAGGAAATGACCATCTTCAAGACTAGATAATGCTGTCTTCACTACATTGCAAAATGCCCAGTATCATCATTCAGTTGGTTTCCATTAACTAAAAGCTGAACCGGGGGTCCATCTGTATAAATACTGAGGTTATAAAAGTAGATCAAATTCTTGACATTCTGTGGTGTGTAATTCATCATCTAACAACAAAGCCTATCCACCGTTTACAAGGCTCAAGTCAGTGTGTGATGGAATACTGTGAATGGTGCAGGTCCCACAACACTCAAGAAGTTCAATATCATCCAGGGCAAAACTTCCCATTTGTTGGCACCCTATCCACCACCTTCCACATTCATTCCCTTCACCACTGACTCATGGTGGCAGTTGTACTATAATCTACAAGATACTCCACAGTATCTCACCAAGATTTCTTTCAACAGTACCTTTCATAACCACATCTACTCTTACCTAGAAGGACCAAGCTGTAGATGTATGGAAATGCCACCCTGGCAAGTTTCCCTCCCAGCTACACACCATCCTGACTTGGAATCATATAGTCATTACTCTTGCTGCTCTGGCATCAAACTCCCCATCTAAAAAGCTCCATGGGTGCCCTAGACCCCATGGATGGCAATGGTCATGAAGGCAGCTCACCACATCATCTTCACAGCAATTAGATATGGATAATAAATGCTGACCTAGCTAGTGACACCCACATCCCCTGTACTGATTTTTAAAAAGTCCATCTCCTTTACTTTCCTGCTGCTCCTTGCTAACGTCTTTACCCTTCCCCTTCTAGCATTTATACAAGCATTCTTCTTGGAGGCAAAAATAAAAATCATTCTTATTCTCTGTTTGGCAGTGATAGAGCAAGACAAAGTTGGAGTTATGCTTGTGAATATTAGATTACTTACAGTGTGGAAACAGGCCCTTCGGCCCAACAAGTCCACACCGACCCATCAAAGCGCAACCCACCCATATCCCGACATGACCCCTTACCTAACACTACGGGCAATTTAGCATGGTCAATTCACCTGACCCGCACATCTTTGGACTGTGGGAGGAAACCGGAGCACCCGGAGGAAACCCATGCAGACACAGGGAGAACATGCAAACTCCACCCAGTCAGTCGCCTGAGGTGGGAATTGAACCCATGTCTCTGGCGCTGTGAGGAAGCAGTGCTAACCACTGTGCCGCCCAGTATGCTGCCCAATATGTCCTGGAGAGCAGTTTTCTGAGTCCAGGGCTGATGAACTCAGGTGACAATGATGTTTAAACAAAACAAGAGCCGTCATAGATCCATAAAGCATGTAAACAGACCCTTCCGTCCAACTCGTTTATGCTGACCAAATTTCCCAAACTAAACTAGTCCAGCTCACATGCATTTGCCCATATCCCTCCAAACCTTTCCTATTAATGTACCTGTCCAAATGTCTTTTAGTTATTGTAACTGTACCTTCATCTACCATCTCCTCTGGAAGCCCATTCCTCTCAACAATCACCTTCTGTGAGAAAAAGAGGCCAAATCTTTCTCCTTTCACCTTAAAATTATGCCTTCTAGTTTTGAACTCTCCCACAAGAAAGAACAGACCTTGGCTATTCACTTTATCTGTGCCATGAATTTATAAACTTCGATAAAAGGTCACCGCTCAACCCTCCTACACTCCAGTGAAAAATGTCCCAGCCTCTCCTTCTAACTCAAACCATCCAGTCCTGGTAACACCATTGTAAGTCTTTTTTGCATGCTCTCCAATTTAATAATATTGAAGTAGCTGCATCAATGTCAGCTACTGATGGCCCCATGTTCACATTTGTAACCCTTGGCGGAGTAGAATGGAATAAAACATCCTGCTCCATGTTGAATTTGGTGGTTAAGAAGGAGGAAAATAACAGGTGTAATGGTGACACCATGGACCATGGCATCTTCCTGCCCCTACTGAAATAAAGTCTCTAGTTGGAAGGCTTGTGGATGACCTGCCCTCACCAAGGAGGGTCTGAAATAGGCAATTAGCACCTGCTTCACATCCTCATCCTGCAGAAACAGGGTGTCTGAAAAGCAAACTCTTGTGTATTTGCTTGTGGGATTCCCAGAGGATGCTCCTTCATTCAAATGGAACTCATTACCTGATTGAAGAACTGGGAAGGTGGATCCCAGTTAGAGCTATCTCCTGCCCTTGCTGCTGGCACCACTTCCCCTGCACCCCCACCTGGGTCACTCCAAATCCATCACCCACTTTGCATGGGTCATACGATCCTGGACTACAAGCGCCGTCCATACTGACAACAGTCACTGTCTCCTGAGTGCCCTGCAACTCATTTAACAGCTGATGCTGTCTGATTTTAAAATGGGGCAGTCCTTGATCCCAAACATGATCCACCAGCCTGCTATTTCATACAGCTGGCATTTGCAAAAAGGTGGCAACACGACTTAGGTGAGACCCATTACCTCCATTGGAAATCTCCTATTGTTTCATCCATCAGCTGGTGAGTTCAGAGTGTGGCTGCGTATTTAGGGAAACTCCATTATAAAGGTCCTGAGCAGGGATGTTTGCTGATGATTGCACAATGTTCAGCGATATTCATAATCCATATTAGAATGCAACAAAATGTGGACAATATCCAACCTTGGGCTGACAAGTGCTGAAAATGTGTTGGTGGAAAAGCGCAGCAGGTCAGGCAGCAACCAAGGAACAGGAAATTTGATGTTTCGCGCATAAGCCCTTCTTCAGGATTCCTGAAGAAGGGCTTATGCCCGAAACGTCGAATTTCCTGTTCGTTGGATGCTGCCTGACCTGCTGCGCTTTTCCAGCAACACATTTTCAGCTCTGATCTCCAGCATCTGCAGACCTCACTTTCTCCTTGGGCTGACAAGTGGCAAGAAACATTCATGCCACACAAATGCCAGGCAATGACCATCACCAATAAGAGACAGACAATCTATCTACTGCCCCTTCATGTTCAACCATTTTAAAACCTCTGAATTCCCCCACTAATATCCTGGGTTTAGCATTGACCAGAAATTCCAATGGACTCACCAAATAAAACACACTAGCTAAACAGCAGGTCAGAAGCGAGGAATACTGCAAGCTGCTCATCATCTACAAGGCACCAGTCAGGAGTGTGATGGAATCCTCCCCATATGCCTGAATGACTGTAGCCTTAACAACTCTCAAGAAGCTTGACACTATTCAGGAGAAAGCAGCCTGCATGATTGGTACCGTACCCACAAGCATCCACTCCCTCCACCATTAACACTCAGTAGCAGCAGTGCATACTATTTACAAGGGAAGGAGAAGAATGCACAGTCGGTGGGAGAGGAGGGAAGGAGGTGGGTAGAGAGTGGGGGAAATGTAAGGGTGGAGGGGGAGCAGATAGAGTGAAAGAACGTGAGAAGAGGGAGAGAGGAAGGGGAATGATGTGGAGAAACATAAAAAAAAGGAGATGGGGCGAGAGGGAAAAAGGAGATTTACAGGAGATGATAGCCTTCAATTATGTGGAAACATCAGTGACGCTTGAATTGTTCTGGAGAGAAGAAGTTTAACGGGAAATTTAATGGGAACTATTCAAAATTAGTGTTTTGTTAGATTTGATTGCGACAAACCATTTGCAGGTGTTCGATAACTTGAGGAAAGAGATTTAACGTGATTGACAAAAATTCTGAGAACATAAGAGCAAAGCTATGCCACTGAACTGTTGGGCTGAATGGCCTGTTACTGTGCTCTACACTTGTCCTATGTAATTCTGTATAAGTGACTCACTTCCACAGTCGAACTTCTTTTCCAGCAGCAGCAGTCTCTGGCTCTGACTCTGAGTCTGACTCTGACTCATTTCAGCCTAAATTCGAGCCTTCTTATTTTGGATCAACCTTGTTCTAATGAAAGATCATCGACCTGAAAACCTGATTGGTTTACAGCAGTTGCTGAGTGTTTCCAGCCTTGTTTTTATTACAGCATTTCAAGAACTCTTTGCACTAACGTCACATTGCATGGCAGTCTGGTGACAGATTGTTTAACTAATGGAGTACTGTTTACACTGTCAATTACTTGACAGTGTAAATTCATTTCTTTTCCATGGATACTTAGTAATTTTCTCATAATTATGGTCTGCCTTTGTGCATTTAACTTCAAAAATACTCACACCTCGAAAATGATTTTCTTCTCAATAGCAAATGTAATCCTATTACCACTGATTACATCTGCAGTTCCATTTGAAACAGTTGGTGATATGAAACACAATTGCCTTGATAGCTTTTCTTCGATCACCTTTCCTTATTTACGTGTATATCAAAGTCAATTGCTTGTGAACCATTTACTGTTCCACTTTGCACCCATTGCCATGTCAGGCATTTTCCAAGTCTGTATTGGTGTGAATCTATAAAGAAATGCAAAGCTCTGCTGCTGTCTCTCAAATGGAATCACAAGAGAACAGCCCGCAGCACATGTCTGATATCGTAATTTTTCATAGCCTGTGACCCTTAATGTCCCTGACTGAGTCTTATATCTGAACGGATCATGTTACTGTGAACTGATACCTATTGGGAAAGTCACCAAACCTGCTGGCATCCATTTCACTCACAAGCCTGAAAAGCCTCAGAACAACCATTCCTCGAAATTGAATTCCCAAAAGATAGATTAATGGATTTCTATTCCCCACACTGATCTATAAAATCTCTGGCTGTAGCTTTTAATCACAAATATGTAGCTACACAAATAACAGTTTGTGCTGACTTGTGATGCAATTACATACCTATTTAGTTTCAAAATGTAGTATTTTATTTGTCAAGGAAATGGCTCAAATGATTAATGTGTCCCAATAATCTAATAAAATTCACGTATATCTTTTATAGCTGATGAGGGTGTGCTCTGGGACTTTGAGAATTTAACTGTGGAAATACATTTCAAATAAGGGAATTTTATTCTATGCTCATTTCATAATCTTTTTTGTAATGCCAATTTCAGTTGAGATAACGAACCTAGAATTTTGTTAAATTGTTTTCTGGAGCATAATTTTCAATGGTTGCCCATAGACTCAGCTGGTCAATCCCCATGGCTGCCTTGTCCACAGAGGCAGACAGCTATATCTGTAAGGTACGGTGGGAGCACATCAAAGCTCTATAGTGCCATCACTCGCAGTTGTGAATGGTGATGGACAATAAAAGAACTCACTGGACGATGAGATTCTACAGATATCCCATCCTCAATGATGGGGAGCCCAACACATTGGTGCTAAAGACAAAATAGAAGTATTTGCATGCTGCGTCAGAAGTTCTGAGCCAATGATTCAGCTTGGCCTCTTCTGGATGTCCCCAGTATTACAATTCCCATGTTCAATCAATCCCATTCAATATCAAAAGAAATGGCTGATGATGTTGGATGCTGCAAAACTTGGGCCCTGACAACATTCTGGCTGCATTTGACTGGAGTGTGGCATTGAGGAGTTTGCGCAATTAGTGAGTATTGGAGAGAAAACTGACTGCTGGTAGTAATCATACCTGGCACAAAGGATAATTATTGTAGTCATTGGAGATCAGTCATCTCAACCCCAGGACATACTGCATGTATTCCTCAAAAAGTATTCTTGACCCAGTCATCTTCAACTGCTTTATCAGTGACTTTTCATCCATCAAAGTCAGAAGTGGGGATGTTCCCTGATGATTGCACAATGTTCAGAACCATTTGTGACTCCTCAGATTCTTAAATAACTTTTGCTCAAATACAGCAGGACCTGGACAATACTCAGGTTTGGGCTGACAAGTTGCATCTAACATTCTATCACACAAATGCTCGGCAATATCCATATCCAACCATTACCCTTTGATGTTCAATGGTATTACCATTGATGCCTCACTGCCAACATCATAGGGATTACCATTGACCCAAAACAGAACTGGACTAGCTATATAATTACTGTGGCTAGGAATTCTGTACCAGTTAACTTACCTGCTGACTCCTGAATGGCTGTCCACACAATCTATAAGCCATAAATCAGGAGTATGATGGAATAGTCTCCATATGACTCCATTAGTGCAGCTTCAACAACACTCTAGAAGCTTGATATGGACTAGGACAAAGCACCCACTTGATTGGCACCCCATCTACCACTTTGAATATTCACGCTCTTCACAACCCACACAATGTCAACAGTGTGTACTATCTGTAAAATGTATTCACTTAACTCAGCATTTTCCTGCAACTGCACTTTACAAACATCTGCTAGCAAGAAGGACAAAGGCAGCATGTTTCCCTCCAAGTCACACACTACACCGACTTTGACTTTATTGTTTTTCCTTCACTGTTGTTGGATCAAAATCCTGCAAAACATTTCATAACAGCACTGTGGGAATCCCTACACTTAAAGACTGCAGTGGATCAAGAAGTTAACTCACCGTCACCTTCTCCAGGGTAATTAGCGATGCGTTATCAATTGTTGGCCTGGATAGTAACACCCAGGTTTCCCAAACAAAAAACAAAATTAGCAAATTGATCTGCAGTTTCATCTAGATTAGGAATATAAACTTGATGTTAACTCATGATATTAAGTGCAAGTGAATTCTGTATCTATGTTCAAATTAATTGCTTCAGTTATTTGGAAATAATTAAAATTTTTACTGAATTAGGACATTATTCTTGGAAAATCTGGAGTAATTTCTGAGCAAAAATGTGAGGGAAACGTTTGTCTGTCGGTTGTGTCCAACAGAAAGAAGAATGCTTTACTCAATGCCTTATTAAGATTTTTTTGCTATCTTTTCCACTGCCAAGCTGATTTATAGTGTGTATAGAAGCTAACCCTCGTCTTCCACATACTGCTTCTGGAGTCCAAAGCATTTTCAGCAAGAACTGGTTTTTTCAAGCTTGATCTAAATTCTGGTAGATGCACGCTGTCTTCTAAATTTGGATTCATAGTCATGTGGAAGTGATATCACCATATTAGTCTCATGATTCCACAAATCTCAGCAGCAAGAGTGAATTGGGAGCATCCAGATCCAACAGATGAGGCCTTTAAAAGTATTAATTAATGGACGAGCTGGAGTGCTTACCCCGGAATCCTCGAAGCAAAATTTGCAGTATTCAGCCAAGCCCCACAACCCCACAATGCCTCCTGATTACACTTGCCTTTCACTTGCTGGTTCAGGTGGTTCTACAATGTGATCCTGCATTGTTGCTGCCATTTTCGAAGGAATTATTTGTGAAATGCCCTTTGTTTTCATGTTCACAAATCAATCTAGATTCAGCATTATGTTTCTAGGCCAGTATATGAGTAAATCGGAATTCCAGGCTGAACAATAGTCCCAGATAGAAATTCTCAGTCTGCTGGCTCTTTTACATATTTGCTTCAGTTCAGGGTTTTGCCCAATATTTTAGATTTTGTTCAGTATTTTAGGTAATGATTATTTTTGTTCAATCTTACAGAGGGTAGAATCAAACCTGAGTCCCTGGCGCTGTGAGGCAGCAGTGCTAACCACTGAGCCACCATGCTGCCCAGCACTTAGACATGTTGAATGAGAATCATAGTTATGTGTTATTTGGGTTTGACGGTTTGATCAATTTCAAATAATAACAGCCATATTCCCATTCACATCTTGTGCTAAACCCCTTTGGCTTAATAGATTTTTCTGGTCATTAACACGCAGTTTCAGTCTCAGCACCATTTCAGTAGAATTGTATGGATTTTCACTGATATGCTATCAGTCATCATATCAGCACTTTAATAAATATTACCCCCGTCCAAGAGTTATTGTGGCAGTAAACCAGATATCTTATATATTCCATTTGGCTATGTCAGTGGTGGAAGTGCAGCTGAATATGATTTTCATCTTCAGCTTCCTAAGCCCTAGGCTCAGGAATTGCTTTCTGAAATCTTGCCAATTGACTGCACTGGGTTTTTGATCTGTTAATCTTTGGCACTGCTTCTGCTATGTGTAGTAATGAGCTCTTTTCTCCCTGTGTAGCTATAAATGTCTGGTGGAATAGTGGAAAATAAATTAAATGAAATATTTCTGCCATCTGACTATGATAAATGGGTGGATGTATCATACAAATTGTGCCACTTCCAACATTATATTGAATGGTTACAAAATGCAGAGGATCTGGTGTAATGTGTCATTGACCAATTTATTGCTCCTTTTCACTCCCATTCCAATGAAAAATCAGCAGAGGGACAGAAGATTCTGATACTTTTGCAAAGTAATTTATCAGTTAAAATTGCAATTTAAGTTTAAGCAAAAAGCAAGAAACATTATGATCAAAAACGAATTTGAATTTGAGAAATGGGTCATGCTGAGCATAAGCTAATTTCAAAAACCCTGATTTACATGTTCGTTATGGTCAATTTTTTAAATAATCGTGGTGTCTCCTTAATAATGTTGGGATGAAATTTATACTTTAAGTGGATTGTAGATTAATGAGGAGAGTGTGGTGCTGGAAAAGCACAGTGGGTCAGGCGGAATCCGAGGAACAGGAGAGTGGACGTTTCAGGCAAAAGTCCTTCATCAGGAATCCTGACCTGCTGTGCTTTTCCAGCAGCACACTCTCCACTCTAATCTCCAGCATCTGCAGTCCTCACTTTCCTTGTAGATTAATGATGTGTGTTTGCCATGAAAGTCTGCAACGCTCAAAGTCTGGTAACAGTAATTCAGTGATCAGAACAAGAAACTGTTTGTCATAACTCTTTGCACACCCCTGAGCCTTAAAATGAAAGTTATACTTATGTAGTCACTTCAGCAGTGACCAATCTCTGTTGAAGGCTTGATGTCCGTGCTGACCTGTTAGAATTACTGACCTGCAAAACGCA
Organism: Hemiscyllium ocellatum; assembly: GCF_020745735.1. Taxonomy (NCBI): domain Eukaryota; kingdom Metazoa; phylum Chordata; class Chondrichthyes; order Orectolobiformes; family Hemiscylliidae; genus Hemiscyllium; species Hemiscyllium ocellatum. The sequence goes on along the minus strand of NC_083411.1, from coordinate 31,635,588 downwards.
GAACTGTCAGAGGAACTGTGAAGCTTGAAACAATTTTTATACAATGAAGAGTGCAGGAGCATATATCAGAAGCACTAACAGGCACACCAAAAATTGAGCTCTGAGCCTGGTGAAGTTACAACATAGAACTATTTGCATGTCATCAGCAGAAACAGTATGATATAGACAGGGCAAAGCGATCCCACGATCAACAGATCACATCTATGTTTTGCAGTGTTGCCACAACCAGTCAGAGAGATGTACAGCTAGGAAACAGATCCTTTGATCCAACTTGTCAATGCCGACCAAATATTCTAACTCAATCTCATCCTATTTGCCAGTGGTTGGATTATATCCCTCTAAACCCTTCCTGTTCATGTACCCATCCAGATGCCTTCTAAATGATGCAATTGTATCAGCCTCCACAACTTCCTCTGGCAGCTTATTTCATACATGCACCACCCTTTGCGTGAAAAGGTTGCCCTGTAGGTCCCTTTTATATCTTGGTGGTAAAAACAATGACTGCAGATGCTGGAAACCAGATTTTGGATTAGTGGTGCTGAAAGAGCACAGCAGTTCAGGCAGCATCCAAAGTGCAGCAAAATCGACGTTTCGGGCAAAAGCCCTTCATCAGGAATAAAGGCAGTGAGCCTGAAGCGTGGAGAGGTAAGCTAAAGGAGGGTGGGGGTGGGGAGAAAGTAGCAGAGAGTACAATGGGTGAGTGGGGGAGGGGATGAAGGTGATAGGTTAGAGAGGAGAGAGTGTAGTGGATAGGTGGAAAAGGAGCTAGGCAGGTAGGACAAGTCCAGACAAGTCATGAGGACAGTGTTGAGATGGAAGTTTGGAACCAGGGTGAGGTAGGGGAAGAGGAAATGAGGAAACTGTTGAAGTCCACATTGATGCCCTGGAGTTGAAGTGTTCCGAGGCAGAAGATGAGGTGTTCTTCCTCCAGGCATCTGGTAGTGAGGGAGTGGTGGGGAAGGAGGCCCAGGTCCTCCATGTCCTCGGCAGAGTGGGAGGGGGAGTTGAAATGTTGGGCCGCGGGGCGGTGTGTTTGATTGGTGCGGGTGTCCCAGAGATGTTCCCTAAAGCACTCTGCTAGGAGGCACCCAGTCTCCCCAATGTAGAGGAGACTGCATCGGGAGCAATGGATACAATAAATGATATTGGTGGATGTACATGTTCCCATCTCACCATAAACCTATGCCCTCTAGTCTGGACTCCCCACCCCCATGGAAGAGAATGTGTCGAGTTGTCCAATCTATTCCCCTATTGGTTTTATAAACCTCCATAAATTTCACCCCTCAGCCTCTGATGCTCCAGGGAAAACAGCCCCAGCCTATTCAGCCTCTCCCGATAGCTCAAATCCTCCAACACTGGCAACATCCTTATAAAGCTTTTCTGAACCCTTTCAAGTTTCACAGCATCCTTCTTATAGGAAGGAGACCAGAATTGCATGCAATATTCCAAGAGTGGCCTAACCAATGTCCTGTACAGCAGCAACATGACCTCCCAGCTCCTATACTCAGTGCTCTGATCAATAAAGGAAAGCATGCCAAATGCCTTCATTACCATCCTATCTATCTGTGACTCTACTTTCAAGGAACTATGAACCTGCACTCTAAGGTCTCTTTGTTCAGCAACACTCCCTAAGACCTTACCATTAAGTGTATAAGTCCTGCTAAGATTTGATTTCCCAAAATGCAGCACTCCACATTTATCTAAATTAAACTTTATCTGTCACTCCTCTGCCCATTGACCCATCTGATCAAGAACCAATTGTAATCTGAGGTAACCTTCTTCGCTGTCCACTACATCTCCAATTTTGGTGTCCTTACTAACTATACCTCTTATGTTCACATCTAATCCATTTATATAAATGATGAAAAGTAGTTGACCCAGCACTGATCCTTATGGCACCCCACTGGTCACAGAACTCCACTGGTCACAGAACTCCAGTTTGAAAAGCAACCCTCCATCACCACTCTTCATCTTCTACCTTTGACTCAGATTTGTATCCAAATGGATAGTCCTCCCTGTATTCCATGTTATCTAACCTTGCTAATCAGTCTCCCATGGGGAACCTTGTTGAATGCCTTACCAAAGTCCATATAGATCACATCCATCGCTCTGCCCTCATCAATCAGAATTTGAAACTAATCTGATGTGAACAAATCAACTTCCACCATTGACAGGAATTCCAGCATTGATCTGCTTGTATTACAATATTCAGAGATTTTCTCATACAAAAACTGCAAATTAACCTGTCATGAACGTTGGTGAACAATTAAACAGCTAACTAGGGATTTGGGTTCCATAAATATCCCCAACTTCAATAATTGGTCATTATTGGAGACATTAACCTCCCCAACATTGACTGGAAATGCCAAAAATCTAGTACGTCGGATGGATCAGTTTTTGTTCAATTTGTGCAGGAGGGTTTCCTGACACAGTATGTTGAAGGGCCGACAAGAGGGGAGGCCACCCTGGATCTGGTACTTGGTGATGAACCAGGCCAGGTGTTTGAATTAGTGAGAGGCGAGCACTTCGGAGAGAGTGACCATAATTTATTTACATTTAGTTTAGCGATAGAAAGGGATAAATACATGCCATGGGGCAAGATTATAAATGGGTAAGGGCAATTATAGTGCTGTTAGGCAAGACGTAGGAGGCATAGAATGGGGCAGCAAAATGCAGGATATGGGAATAAGCGAAATGTGGAGCTGGTTTAAGGAACAACTATTGTCAGGCAAGGAGGAAGTGCTAAGGTAAGGGAACTGTGGTTTACTACAGAAATTGTATCTCTTGTTATGTGGAAGAAGGAGGCTTATGTGATATTGAGCAGAGATGGTTCAGATGAGGCGATGGAAAGTTACAGAGTAGCTATGAAAGATTTAAAGAGAGAGTTAAGAAGAGCAAGGAGGGGACATGAGCTGTATTTAACAAGTAGAATAAAGGAGAACCCTATAGATTTCTATAGGTTTGTGAGGAATAAAAGGATGATGAGGGTAGGAATTGGGCCTGTCAAAGACAGAAGTGGGAAGTTGTGTGTGGACGCTGTGGAAATCGGAGAGGTGCTAAACGAATATTTCTTATCTGTTTTCACTCAGAAAAAGGAGAATATTGTAGAGGAGAAGACTGAGATATGGGCTATTAGACTTGAAAGGATTGAGGTTAGTAAGGAGGGGGTTGTATTAATTCTAGAAGGTGTGAAAGTAGATAAGTCCCCTGGGCCAGATGGAATTTTTCCAAAAATTCTCTGGGAAGCTAGGAAGGAGATGGCCAAGCCTTTGGTTGTCATTGCGTATAGGTTTAGTATCAGAGGACTGGAGGATTGCAAATGTTGTGTCCTTGTTCAAGGGCAGTGGAGATAGCCCAGGTAATAATAGACCAGTGAGCCTTACGTCTGTTGTAGGAAAAGTTTTGGAAATGATTATAAGAGATAGGATTTATAATCATCTAGCAAGCAACAACTTGATTTCAGATAGTCAACATGGTTTTGTCAAGGGCAGGTCATGTCTCACAAACCTCACTGAGTTTTTTGAGAAGGTGACTAAGCATCTGATGAAAGTAGGGCAGTTGACGTGGTGTACATGGACTTCAGCAAAGCCTTTGATAAACTTCCATATGGGAGGCTACTGGAGAAAATGTGGAGACATGGGACTGAAGGTGATTTTGCAGTTTGGATTAGAAACTGATTTTCTGTAAGAAGGCAACTAGTGGTGGTTGATGGAAAATATTCAGCCTGGAGTCCAGTTGCTAGTGGTGTGCCACAAGGATCTGTTTTGGGACTATTGCTGTTTGTCATTTTTATAAACAACGTGGACACAGGCATACGTGAGTGGGTTAATAATTTTGCAGATGATACTAAAGTTGGTGGAGTGGTGGACAGTATGCAAAAATGTTGCAGGTTGCAGAGGGACTTGAATAAACTGTAGGACTGGGCTGAAAGGTGGCAAATAGAGGTCAATGCAGATAAATGTGAGGTGATTCACTTTGGCAGGAATGACAGGAAGACAGAATACTGGATCAATGGAAAGATTCTTAGTCGTGTGGACATGCAGCGGGATCTTGGTGTCCATGTACATAGATCCCTGAAAGTTGCCACCAGGTTGATAGTGCTGTTAAGAAGGCAAACAGTGTGTTATTGTTAGAGGGACTGAGTTCTGGAGCCATGATGTCATGCTGCAACTATACAAAACACTAGTGCGGCCTCACTTGGAGTATTGTGTGCAGTTCTTGTTGCCCCATTACAGGAAGGATGTGGAAGCATTGGAAAAGGTGCAGAGGAGATTTACCAGGATGTTGCCTAGTCTGGAGGGAAGGTCTTATAAGGAAAGGCTGAGAGACTTACATCTGTTCTCATTGGACAAAAGAAGGCTAAGAGGCGATTTAATAGAGATATACAAGGTGATCAGAGGATTAGATAAGGTGGACAATGAGAGTCTTTTTCCTAGGATTATGACATCTGCTTGTACAAGGGAGTATAGCTGCAAATTGAAGGGTGACAGATTTAAGACAGATGTCAGAGGCAGATTCTTTAGTCAGAGAGTGGTAAGGGCGTGGAATACCCTGCCTGCCAATGTAGTTAACTCAGCACATTAGGGGCATTTAAACAATCCTTGGATAAGCATATGGATGATGATGGGATAGTGTAGGAGGATGGGCTTAGATTAATCCACAGATTGGCACAACAGCGAGGGCTGTTCTATGTTTTATGTTCTATTGGGGAGGTGAGCATATCTGTGTAAAAAGGCAAGGTGGAAGTGTTTGCATCAAACTAACACGGAGATTGCTGGAGAAAGTTTGGGAGACGATTTGTAGCTTGGGTGCTCGTCCGGAGAAAATACACCGGATCATCAACGCCACACTCACAGGAATCCGATTCACAAGACAGGAAGAAAAGGACAACCAACTCCCATTCCTAGATGTGATGGTACAGAGAACACTGAACGGGGAATTCACCACAAAGGTATACAGGAAAGCTCCACACACAGACCAAGTCCTAAACTATGAAAGCAACCACCAACACACACAAAAGAAGTTGCATCAAGGCACTATTCAAAAGGGCCACAACACACTGCAGCACACCAGAACTGCAAAAAGAGGAAGAACTCCTATACAATGTATTCACCAAAAACGGATACCCGTGCAATTTCATCAACAGATGGCTAAGGGAAAGACAACGGAATGAGGACATGCCACAACCCAAAGGACGAGCCACACTACCATACATCAGGAGCATTTCCGGACTGCCAGCCAGACTACTGCGACCACTAGGACACATAACAGCACACAAACCAACAGCCACTCTCAGACAACACTCACCAGAATGAAGGACCCGATACCCAGCACGAGCAAAACCAATGTAGTTTACAAAATCCCTTGCAAGGACTGCACAAAACACTACATAGGACAAACAGGAAGACAGTTAATGATCTGCATCCATGAACACCAACTAGCCACGAAATGACACGACCAGCTATCCTTAGTAGCCACACACGCAGATGACACACAACATGAATTCAACTGGGACAACACTACTATTATAGGGCAAGCCAAACAGAGAACAGCCAGGGAATTCCTAGAGGCATGGCATTCATCCACAGATTCTATCAACAAACATATCGACCTGGACCCAATATACTGGCCACTGCAGCGGACAGCTGGAACTGACAACCGGAAGTGGCAGAGACAAACCACTATAAATGCCAGAGGAAACATCACAGAAGCGCTTTACAGGAGGCTCCCAAGCACTGAGGATGTCACCTAGACAGGGGACGAAGCGTTTGCAACACAAATTCCCAGCTCGGCGAACAGAACCACATTGCTGGAGAAACTCTGAAGGTCTGTCAGCAACTATGTACAGAACTCTGTTTTCTCACCACAGATGCTGCCAGACCTGCTGAGTTCCTCCAACAATTTCTGCTTATTTCAAATCTTCAGTATCTGCTGTTCTTTGTTTTAATGGAAATATTTCATCAGAAATGCCTAGAGGATAATCCATCCTGGCCACCTCCTAAGGTCCCAGTGCCATGAATACTAATATACAACCAATACCAGTCACCCCATATGATAGCAAGAGATGGTTGAAGACACGAAAGACTGCGAAGGCTATGGACCCTGAAACAATAAAGTAAGGCAGGATCTGGTCAAGTAGGCTAGGAACAGCTACTTGTAGGAAAATCTAAAGAACAGTGAAGTGTATTCAAAAAGGAAATTGGCAGAGTACAGGCCCAACAAGTTCTGTTATAATGTGAAATGTAGGACAAATAAATCAAAAGAATTCTGGATATTCAAGAGTCTTCAGGACTGGATGACAAGAAAAAGGGTTTTAGCAGGTACAAAGGGAGCAAATTAATGGAGTATACAAAGGGGAGGAGGAACGTAAAAAAGCAGTTAAGAGAGCAAAGGGGAGGCATGAAAACACTGGTGGGTGTAATTAGTAAGAATCCCAAGATATTCTATAAATATATTTAGGGGAAGAATATAACTAAAGAATAGGACCCAATCATGGCCAAGGGGATAATCTACGAGTGGAACTGGAAGACATTTGCTGGGTGTTACTAAGTACTTCACATTTGTCTTCACTTTAATGAAGCAGGATGTTGAGGTTTTTGAGCAGAGTGATATAGGTAGTGAGGTGTATTGGAGATTTTGGCAGGCTTAAAATTGAATAAATCCCTAGGTCCACATGAATTATAGTGGGAGGTGAGGGTAGACATTACAAGGTCTCTGGTCCAAAATTATAATTCCACTTTGGCCACAGGGAGGTGCCAGAGGACTGGAGGACAGCTAATGTGATTCTACTTTTCACAAAGGATGGTAGAGATCGACCAAAGAACTACAGACTTGCATCTGTATTAAAGGAACTGTTGGAGAAAGTTCTGAAGGAGATACTTAATCTTCACTTGGAAAGTTTAAGTTTGATCAGGGATAATCTGTGTGGCTTTGTCAGAGGAAGGTCATGCCTAATAAAACTTGGTAAAATTATTTTCAGGAGGCGATCAGGTGGGTAGATGCAGTTGATGTAGTTTGTATGGATTTCAACAAAGTCTTGGACAAGCTCCCACATGGGAGACTGATAAGGAAAATAAAAGTACATGGGTTCCAGGATTTATTGAATCCAAAATTAGCGTAGTGGCAGGAGATAGAGGATAGTGGTAGAAGGCTGTTCGTGACTGGAATTCCGTGGTGGGTACCATGGATCAGTATTTGGGCACCATGGCTATATGTTAGTGAGCTATAACACACAGCACTGACATTATTAATAATTTTCTAGAGGATTCTTGTTGCACAGTAGTAATGTCCCTGCCTTTGGGCCAGAAAGCCTGGGTTCTAGTCCCATCTCCCTGTAGGTGTCTGATAACATATTGAAGCAGGTTAATTAACATATGCACGTCTTCAAAATTCTAACACTAGCATGTTTAAAACTGGCTATCATTCATATTTCCATATCCTATCAATTTCCAAGGAAAAGATATAGTCTGCTTCCTTGCAAGCAGTTTGCTTGTATATTTAAGTAATGGTCAAGAGAAGGGAGAGCATCATTTTATCTCTAATTCGGAAAAAAAATGAAATAATGAATTAATATTCCATATCATTGCAATTATATTTTAATAGAACTTGTCTCATCAGAGTCCTTTCAACTGAATTTCAAAGCTGATTAGTAGGTAAATCAGGATTAGATAATCTCTCTCGTTTGAAACCTTGTGACCTTTAATGATTATGTCCCATATAGTACTCATACCCTGTGGTGGCGCTGAGTTGGCAGCAAATCTTTTCAATTTCTTCCACCACAGTAAACATGTTTGAAGAAAATCTGTACAATTACCCTAGGGAATTGTGCAATGAAGATAACAGAGCCTCTCTATTTTAAAGTGCAGTGTTCTTTATAGACTATAATTTGAATATTTTTACACAAAAAGATTACGGTATGTTGTTTCCCCGAGTATCTCTGTTCTTAAGTGAACAGCTAGTTTCAATAAGAATATAAAATCTAAAAGAATTGCAGATGCTGGAAATCAGAAACACAAACAAATTGCTAGAAAAACAGGTAAGGGGACGGCTGGAAATGGGAAGCCTTCAAAAATGAAATAACGAGAGTCCAGAGACAGTACATTCTTGTTAGGGTAAAAGGAAAGGCTGGTAGGTGCAGGGAATGCTGGATGGCTGTACAAATTGAAGTTTTATCAAAGAAAAAGAAGGAAGCATATGTCAGGTACGGACAGAAGAGGTCAAATGTACCCTTAGAAGAGTATAAAGTCAGTAGGAGTATACTTAAGAGGGAAATCAGGAGGGCAAAAACTCAGCAGGTCTGGCAGCATCTGTGGAGAGAATCAGAGTTAAGGTTTCAGATGCGAATGACCCTTCCTCAGGTCTGGACCTGAAATGGTAACTGATTTCTCTCCACAGATGTTGCCAGACCTGTTGAGCTTTCCCAGAAATTTCAGTTTTTGATTTAGTAAGAATATGTTAGTATAACCTAGATTTTCCAATTAACGCTGATGATGTTAAGTTTATTAGTAGAGATCTCCTTGGATACACAGGACATCTGCGCAGGATTTTCAATCACCTGTGAGAGAAATCAGTGAAACCTATGCTTGAAAAATAGTGCATTAAATGGCATGTCAGTCTTCCAATGAGTCTCGGTGCACAGAAATTTTGAAAGGGAGGATGGCAGCCAGAGACTGCTGTTTGCATGCATCTAATGAACTGACTGTTGCAGTTGTCAAAGAGTTTGTTAACAGGATGGTGAGGGACAGAATAAAACTTTTAGAAGTGATAATTAAAAGAAACATCTGATGGCAAAATAGTGAGTAACCATTATTCATTGTAGCTGCTGTTGAAAAGACTTGTATTAAAAAAAAACAAACAGAAGTCAAACTGAGAAAAGGCCAGGCTGGGGAACTCGTGTAATGACACCAAGTCGACAATACTCAAGTAGTGCAGCTTGAGTAATTGAGGACTGAGTGTTGAGCAGTTGTGTGTTAGGAATATGATCTCTTGCCTGCACCAATCCTTCAGGAAATGGCAAGCTCAGTGTGGAAATGTAGCAATTAAAGTATGTTGCATTCTAAGTTTTATCAAATTGAGGCATACAGAATGCAAGGAGATTCTGTTGATTTATATAAGACACTAAATTAACTCCACAAAGATTGGCATCCCTTTACAAGAATTATTTACAATGAACATTCCATGATTATAGCGCTGCCTCATTCAGAGTCAGGTACCAGAGTATCAGTATCCCTGACACTCTCCTTTTTATTTTTTTTTGTATTTTATTAAACAATACACAGTTTACAAAACAATTAACATTAACAGCTGTATACAGAAAAATAGCAATTATACAAGGGAGAGGAATGGCAAAGCCAGGCCCCAAAACCTCACCGTTCAACCAGTTTTCAGGGAAATGAGGACAAACCTCAAATCCAAGTTTCAATCATTACAAAACAGTAATAATGACATTTGTACATATAAGACAGTCCAATTACATAAAAAAAACAGTGCATACAATACAGACCCCCAGAATCCCAGCAAGCACCCCCCACCCTCCCACCTTCCAGCCACTCTAAGGCAGCCCGCCCCTATGCACCTTCTGGTTTTCAGTCAACCCCATACCCCTTCCAGTTCTTGGTCTGCCCTGACATACCTTTTGACCACCTCTAAGACAGCCCCCTCAGGAAGACAGCAGTCAGGATGGCCTATCCACCTTCCGGCTTCTCTAACCACCCTTAGAACCTTCCGGCACAGCCAGGGCTCCATGATTGTACCAGATTAGCAACCCCATCAGGGAACTCATTCTATAAGGTCCATTTGGGTTACCTCATTACAATCACTACAGACACCAGTTCAGCTTGAACAGTATTATTATGTTAAATTCTGTATGCTAGCTCTAGGAAGTTTGTGAAGGCATTGGACAAGATACAGAAAAAGGTTGAGAAGAACAGTTCCAGGAATGAGAAACTTCAGTTTTGAAGATTGTTTTGAGATGTTAGGGATTGTTTCCTTTGGAGAAAAGATGTATTCAAAATCATGACAGGTCTGGATAGAGTAAAGAAAAAATACTTATCCCACTTGTGGAGGGATTGAGAAAGGAGAATATAGATTTTAAACAAATTGATGAATGTGGAAAAAGCAACATGAAGAAAATCTTTTTCATGTAGCAAATGGTTATGGTCTGGACTGCCCTGCCTGAGACTGTGATGGAGGAGGTTCAATTGGAACATCCAAAAGAGAACTTGACTATGTTATGAATAGAGGTAAAAACAATGACTGCAGATGCTGGAAACCAGATTCTGGATCAGTGGTGCTGGAAGAGCACAGCAGTTCAGGCAGCATCCAAAGTGCAGCGAAATTGACGTTTCGGGCAAAAGCCCTTCATCAGGAATGCACTTTGGATGCTGCCTGAACTGCTGTGCTCTTCCAGCACCACTGATCCAGAATATGTTATGAATAGGAAGAATAGGAAGGGTTGCAAGGAGAAGCCAGGGAATGACACTTACTCAATTGATCATTTAAATAGCCAGGACAGACGCAATTGACCAAATGGCCTCCAGTTGTACTGCAGCAATCTGTGATGGTTACATTTACCTTTAAATGTCGCCATCCAGAAGTATGTCCCACTTCCACCTTGTGTCATCTGCATCTAACTGAGCACTCAGTGGTTCTCCACGTAAACAAGGGCCCTTTTCATTCTAGTTCCTGAATGAAGCTGCAGAGCTGAGGTTGAGATAGAGAAAAGGTCCTGATGTTGGGTTGCTGACCCCCAGATTGGACATTAACGCCAATACTCTTGCCAGTTTTAAAGAAAAGAAAATTGAAATATGAAACATTATCAAATAGCTTGATTTATCTTTGCAAATCAGAACAATATATACATAATCAATACTATAAATTATATGCAACTATGTTGATTTTTTAATAACATCTATGGCTTACCTAACCACTTCAGTTAAACTCTTAGAATCCTTTGTAGTGACTACAAAGTAATCCATGGCTTGTGTTATGGACCAGTCCAAATCCCCTCAAAATAAATGAAGAAGGAAGCATAGACCCTAACTTATTATTTTAAAAAGTTACATGTAAGGCATTGTGTACCAGATACATTTGATTGGTCACACTATTCACTGTTAAACAAAACACACTTTTTTTATGCTACAGTTAAAATACAGCCAAAATAAAAAAAGAAACAAACTGGTTAAATAATATATAATAAGAGCTCTAAATTGGAGTAAGGCTAATTTTGGCAGTATTAGGCAAGAACTTTCAAAAGCTGATTGGGGGTAAATGTTCACAGGTAAAAGGACGGTTGGAAATGGGAAGCCTTCAAAAACAAAATAATGAGAGTCCAGAGACAGTACATTCTTGTTAGGGTAAAAGGAAAGGCTGGTAAGTGTAGGGAATGCTGGATGGCTGTACAAATTGAAGTTTTATCAAAGAAAAAGAAGGAAGCATATGTCAGGTCCTGACAGGAGAGATCAAGTGTATCCTTAGAAGAGTATAAAGTCAGTAGGAGTATACTTAAGAGGGAAATCAGGAGGGGTAAAAGGGGACATGAGATAGCCTAATATAAATACATTAAGGCAAAAGGGTAACTACGGAAAGAATAGGGCCCCTCAAAGATCAGTAAGGTAGCCTATGTGTGGAGCCACTGGAGATGGGAGAGATACTAAACAAGTATTTTGCATCAGTGTTTACTGTGGAGAAGCGCATGGAAGATATAGAATGTGGGGAAATAGATGGTGACATCTTGAAAAATATCCAATTTACAGAGGAGGTGCTGCTGGATGTTTTGAAATACATAAAAGTGGATAAATCCCCAGGACCCGATCAAGTGTACCTAGAACTCTGTGGGAAGCTAGGGAAGTTATTGCTGGCCCCCTTGCTGAGATATTTGTATCATCGATAGTCACAGGTGAGGTCCCAGGAGACTGGATGTTGGCTAATGTGGTGCCACTAATTAAGAAAGGTGGTAAAGAAAAGCCAGGGAACTATAGACCACTGAGCCTGACATTGATGGTTAAAAATCAGACAACACCAGGTTATAGTCCAACAGGTTAAATTGGAAGCACTAGCTTTTGGAACGCTGCTCCTTCATCAGGAGATTGTGGAGGACACAATTGTAAGGCAGAGAATTTATAGCAAAAAATTACAGTGTGATGTAACTGAAATTATACATTGAAAAATACCTTGATTGTCTGTTGAGTCTTTCATCTGTTTGAATACCATGATAGTTTCACTTCTTTCATGTGTAAATCACAAAACCTTTTTTTTAAAAGTTGCATTCTCAGGTTAACTGTAACAATGGGTGATAGCTAGACAATATGTTGAAGGTATTAGCCCCCTGTGCTCTCGGTCTATACCATGATGTTTAGATTGATTCTAATCTAAAAAATGAAATAACAGAGTTTTACATGAATTCATGCAGTTTTTGAGATCAGAGCTTTACATGAATTCATGCAATTTTTGAGCAAAGTACAATGTAACTCTGCAAGTACAAATTCACCCCACAAAATATATGTGTGCATGTGGGTCTTTGTGTCCGTATGTGTGTCTGTCTGGGTTGGGGTTATGAGTGTGAGAGAGAGTGTTTATGTGAGTGTAGTGAGTGTAGAGTGTCTTAAGTCTGTGAGGGGATGCATGTGTGAGTGTGGGAGTGTGTGTGCATGTCTGGGGTGGGGGGTTGTGTGTGTCTGTAAGGGTGTGTGTGAGTGTGCGCGTGTCTGTGTATATATGTATCCATGTGTATATGTGTGTATAGGAGTGCTTGTGTGTGTGTGAGTGTGTGAGCATGTGTGTGAGGAGTGTCTGTGTGTGTGTATAGTGCAATGATGGTCACCTGTAATGTGACATGAACCCAAGGTCCCAGTTGAGGCCCTCCCTATAGTTACTGAACTTAGTATCAGTCTCTGCTTGGCCACTTTTCGCTGCTGCCTGTCCCAAAGTCTGCCTTGGAGGATGGTCACCCGAAGGTTGGAGGACGAATGTTCTGGACCGCTGAAGTGTTCCCCAACTGTCTGTTGATTGTTGTATGGTGTCCACTCATCCGTTATCGTAGCCTTTGCTCGGTTCCCCAATGTACCATGCCTCCGGGCATCTTTGCCTGCAATGTCTAAGATAGACAACGTTGGCTGAGTCACATGAGTACCTGCAGAGTTACATTGTACTTTGCTCAAAAACTGCATGAATTCATGTAAAACTCTGAGCTCAAAAACTGTATGAATTCATAAACACAAATGCAAAAGGCAAATTCAGTAAAATTGATTGTCTCACATTCAATTCTTGCAGCAGGAAGAGAACCCCAGCTTTAAAGTTGTAAGAGAGAGAGGAATAAGTGCTTCCATATTCAGGTTAAATATCCCAACAACTGCAGAAAATGAAAATTAAAAATCCTGTTTCTGTGGGACCTTGGTCCCACCCATTCAGGCTGCTTCTAAGGTCTCACAAGCTGTTTACTTCATTGGCTTTGAGCATACCGCTCAGCATCTGTATCTCAAACTTTCTTTACCAAAATACCCTGGAATATGGTTTACCTCTTAAAGCCGTAGTATTGTCACTCTTCATATTATGTGGCACTGAATTGGTCTTCCTATGCAGACAGATCACAAGGTGGCTTGTGTGGAATGTTATGAACAGGGAAAAACACATGATGGCAGAATGTACAGCATACTCTTTCATTTGCCAGAGTTCCTATAAAATAGATGCTAATCCTGTGACCTGAAAGCTGCACATATGCTAATCCATAGTAATTGTAATCTGCATTATTAACAATGGTCTATATTCCATAGTAACCACAGTTTCCTGCTGCATTATTTGACATCTTTGAGCTGACAAAATTTAAGTTGAACTTTGCAGTTTTTACAGAAAAACTTATGAGGACTGTCTTTTTACTGCAAAGAAAACGTAGTATCAGAATTTGATAGATTTCTTAAGAGCATTTGCCAAATTCATGAGCACTTCCATCTAGTAGGACAAACGTATATGAAAAACACTACCTTACGAATTCCCCTCCAAGCCACTCACCAAAAACTGACATGGAAATATATTGCCATTCCTTCATTGTCACTTGGTCAAAATCCTGGAATTTCCCCTGAACAGCATTATAGGTCTACATAATAATTTTCTTTCTCCTCTCTAATGATATATTTTTCTGTTACTTATAATTGAATTGTGTCACGAATTCCACTCAGATTGTGGAACTAGCAAAGTTCCTGGTTTTGTCTGTCTGAACTCATTGAAGTCAACAAAAGTCCAACTATTTTTGACAAGAGTATAGCTCACAAAAACATTTAACAATAAAGCTGGTCAGTCTGACAAAACCTGAAGCGATCAGAAAGAGAAATGAATCACCGGCATTTAATGATATTACGTTTCAAACATTGTATTTGCTTTCTATGATCATAAAAATGTTCAAAGCTAAAATACAGTTGCCTGTAACTTCAATCCTATTTACATGTAGCCAAACACAGTGGCTAATCTGCAATCTTGATAAAGATGGAACTTGATTCTCTTGGTATAGCAGATATTAGCAATTTAAAATAGCAACAACATATTTCATAGGAATACAGGGCATTTTGTTTACAATCTTCAAGAAGCTTCACACCATCTGCTTACTGTTTTCAAAAAAAGGATGAGAACAAAACTTTGAATTTATAGACTCTACATGTAGCCAGGTGACACCTTAGGTCAATCAGTGAGTGCAGTCCCTGAAAAATGATTTCAGTTTCTTCAGCAATAAAATCCTTGCTCTTACGAGCACAATTTTTAAAAAAAATCCTCCAACCTTCAGCACATTTTGAATAAACTATGAAGGAAATGCTGGGGACTATAGACCTGCGAGTCTGACTTTGGTGGCAGGTAAATTGTTAGAAGTAATTCTGAAAGGCAGGATTTATATACATTTGGAGATGCAAGGAGTGGTTGAGGATAGTCAGCATGGTTGTGTGTAAGGGAATTGGTCTCTCACAAACTTGGTTCAGTTTTTTGAAGAAGTAACCAAGAAGATTGATGAGGGCAGGGCAGTAGAAATTGTTTACTTGGTTTTAGTAAAGCCTTTGACAAGGTTCCACATGGTAGACTAATTAGTAAAGTTAGATCACATGGGATTCAGGGTAATCTTGCCAATTGGATGAAAAATAGGCTTGATGGCAGGAGATAGGGAATAATGGTGGAGGTTGGTTTTTCAGACTTGAGGCCTGTGACTGGCAGTATTCCACAGGTATCGATGTTCGGTCCACTTTTGTTTGTCATTTATATAAATGATTTAGGTGAGAATATAAAAGGCATGATGACACCAAAATTGCGTAGTTGACAGTGAAGGTGATCATCTAAGATTATCAAAGAGATCTTGATCAACTGGGTCAATGGACTGATAGTGGCAGATGGAGTTTAATTTAAATCAAATGCAAGGTATTTGTGGTAAAACAAATAAAGTGAGGCTTATCCATTTAAAAGTAGGGCCTTGTGTTATATTGTAGAACAGAGAGACCATGGAGTTCAGGTACATAATTCTTTGAAGTTTGCATCACATATAGATACGATGATTAAGTCTGTGTTTAACATGCTTGCATTCATTGCTCAGACCTTTGAGTACAGGGGTTGAGACATTATGTTGAGGTTATAGAGGAAGTTGGTGAGGCCTCTTCTGGAGTACTGTTGTCTGGTTCTGGTCACCCTGTTATAGCAAAGACATTATTAAGCTGGAGAGAGTTCAGAAGATATTTACCAGGATGTTGCTGGGAATGGAGGATTTGAGTTATAAGGAGTGACTGAGACTTTTTCACTGGAGAATGTGGATAAGGTTAATGACAAATTCCTTTTGAAGGTTGGACAATTTCAAAACTAGGGGACATTTTTTACAAAAGGTGGGAGGAGAAAGATTTTAAAAAGACAAGGGGCAATTTAAAAAAAATATACAGAGTGGTTCATGTATGAACTTCCAGAGAAAGTTATGATTATGGGTACAATTAGAATGTTTAAAAAGGGCGATTAGTTCCTTACTTGCCGATAGATCAGAATTGGTGGCTTCAGCACCTTCAACATTGCTATTCCAGCTGTACTGACACTCACACATGCAAATTAGAGTAAAACATTAACATTAAATTCAGAAGCTATAACCTATTTACAGATATCATCTGTGCCACTCAAAAGATATTTGTGTTTCTTTCCCTCCCACTACATCTCGGTGCAGTCCCACCCCAAAAGAGCAGAACAATCATAAAAAGCAAGATGCAGATACTGCAGAAATCATTGTTGCAAAGGAGAGAAAGGCACTGTCGAGATTGTGTTACTGGGAACGCTTTTGATGAAGGGCTTTTGCCTGAAATGTCGATTCTCCTGCTCCTCGGATGCTGCCTGACCTGCTGTGCTTTCCCAGCGGCACACTCTCGACTCTGATCTCCAGCATCTGCAGTCCTCACTTTCTCCTAGAGAGAAGGGCACTGTCTTCACTGAAGCAGCGAAATCATTTTGCACACAAACAGAAGGCTAGAAAGAAGCATAAAAAAAGTACAAATGGTCACTGGAGAGAGATCAACTGAAGATTCTAATGAATCTTTCTACACTGCATAACCAATTGGCTCAGTCAGGTCAAAAGATGATATATAGTTTGTGTCATTTGAAATGATGACTGCAGAAATGGAATATAAGGTCAACATAAAGGGATGAATCTTAGTATTTTTTGGCTAGGTACTAGTTGTGTCGAGTTTTTAGATGGTTTATCCCTGTGAGACCAGTTAGGATTTCTCAGCACACCTTACCAAATCTGCCTCATTAACTAACTACCCTACCTCTATGGTGTTCCTCACTCCATCTTACCATGTGCTGTTTCTGAAAGAACTCACCAGTCAGCAGATATCTGGAAAAGGACAAGTGGCCCTGTTACTCTCACTATATTCAAAAGGCAGCTGCATACCTGGAGAAGCACTGGCATTCTGAAGCTGCCCTGCTTGGTGACAGACAGATGTGTGAAGATACCAGAGAAGGGAAAGATGCTGCTGCAACTCTTTGATAGTGGGGGTTGGGGGGGTACCGTCAGTCAGTCTGACTCAGGTTGGGGTCAGTCAGTGTGAATCTGGGTTGATGGGTAGTGGGGTAGTCAGTCAGACACTATAGGAGTTGAGGGGATGGGGTGGAGTTAGGGGAGGGAGTGGTCATAGGGAAACAAAGAAAGGATGGCACGGTGCCTCAGTGGTTAGCACTGCTGCTTCACAGCACCAGGCACCCAGGTTCAATTCCAGCCTCGGTTGGCTGGGCGGAGTTTGCACATTCTCGCCATGTTTTTGTGGAATTCTGCTGAGTGCCGCAGTTTCCTCCCACAGTCAAAAGATGTGCACTTTAGTTGGATTGGCCATGCTAAATTGCCCCATAGCGTCCTGGGATATGCAGGCTATGTGGGTTAGCCATGGGAAGTAGGGATTCAGGGATAGGGTGGGGGTACTGGGTCTGGGTAGGATGATCTTTGGAGAGTCAATGCAGTTTTGATGGTCCGAATGGCCTCTTTCCGCACTGTAGGAATTCTATGACCTGGACATCCTGCTGAAGTTGATGCCTTTTCTCCCTGCTCCCCCCAGCCCCCGGTGTGGACAAACAGGCAGATGTGCTTCAATAACATCACTGACCTTCTCTAGTGTGTCTGGATAAGCAATAAATTCTTCTCTTACACTTCTGCTTCCTTACACTCTTCTACCTCTCTACTCTACCTGTGTCCCAAAGATTCATACATGGCCACACTCACTTCTACTTGCAACATTTCTTCCCAACCTCCCACACTTCTAACTCTGCCTCCTCACTACTTGGGTGTACCTCACCCAACTGCACCAGCACTAACAGCTGGACCATCCATTTTCATCTCACTCAATCCCTCCAAGAGAATACAGTCCACGGTAGGTCAGAAATGTTCCCAGATCAGTGGACGGGTACCTGATTTTAGACTCCTGCCATGGAGAGCCAGGTCCAGTACCCTCAGAGTCTGCGGGAGAGCCACATACTCCTGCTTTCCTTCACCCACATTGGTCCTTAGCACCAAAGACACGGTGCCACAGTGTGGGAAACCTGGTACACATTCCAACTGCCCTTTTATCACAAAGAGGCAAGAAGGTGTCAGGAGACATCCAGCTGGAGGAGAAACCACAGCAATACCCTCCCACCTCTACCCTATTTTTACCCCATCTGACTCTTGGACATTCAAGCTAAAAAGGGTCCTCTTGCATTTAATGAGAAAACTGTCAGCTTGTCAGGGCCGTCCGTACACAAATGCCCTGGATTGTCCAACCAACTTCCAAGGCCAATGGGCTCTACTGCAGAGCAGGTGTCCTCCACCCCAGCATGGGACAACATGAAGATGTAGTGAGCGAGAAGGAAAGAAAATAAACTTTTGCGGGCCCTTTGGTGGCATGGGTATTTGTGCGTGTATATAAGGTATGTTTTTATAATTCTGATCATTCTAATACTACACATGTTTATTTGGCTCAGTCTTTAGCCCAGAATGTAACTGTGCCAGTGAGGTGCCTAACTCCATGTTCACACAGGATATACCATGGTTACATGGCTGCATTGAGACCCTGCTGCAGCACGTCAAACCAAAATGAGCAAGACATATATGGCCTATGGGTTCTGCACATACAATTGCCCTCATGCTAAACATTCCCATTCTTTCCGTGACCTCTGTGTCAGGAAGCATAAAGAAAACGGACAGCGATGTTGGAGATAGGGGACTGTACAGTAAACAGAGAGCCAAAGCGATAGGAACTCCAGAAATTTGGGACCTGTATGCTAATGCTTTGCTCACTGTGTAGGTTTGTGTAATATTGTTTCCCTTTAAAGGGCTTCATGTTGGTTGGTCTTGCAACCCCCTCCCTCACAGGGCAAGACACTTAAGTCACCCCCTCTAGTTGTGGTCTTAGCTATTTTCTTTCCACTGTGTATATACAATTTCTAGCAGAATGTAAGTTAACAGTGAACTTTTATCAGCCAGTAATTTCCAGCTTCTGCTTGTACATGTTGGTGAGGTGCTGAACATTCCAATTATCCTCCTGTCAGACTTTCCTATAAAGCCCATAGGCTTTTCACTCCTCAATCCCTGTTGAACTTATCTATGAGTCTTCACCTGCTGACTTCTCCCTGCTCCACTTCCCTTCTACCCCATTCCAGCTGCGATCATTTACTACAACACTCTTGAAGGTTCATGAACTCCCTTCCCATCCATGCTTTACCCTATTGCCCTCATAGAACTATAATTACCCTCATTCATAATTGTCATACACTTTCGTCCCGGCCTGCAATCTCTAATCCCTGTCAATAGGTTCCTGAATCTCCTTCCCACAGTAGCAGGTCCCTAGCTCCCCCCAGATTGCTCTACTTTGATGGTTAACAGTCTGACAATTGCCCATACTTAAGCCACCCAATCAGACATCCCTGGATGAGAAGTATCTGGACTTCTTATTGGTAACTGGGCATCTCCCTTACTATGTTAGGTCTATTCTGCACTCCTCCCACAACTGTTTGCTATGGAGCCACAAGACTGACCATGACCCACTCCCTGGACCACAGAGGCATAACCCCCCAACATCAATAGCACCCTGACCAGATGTCTGATCATTGTCAATCCCCTGGACTGGTCTTGTAGGCTGCCTTGACTTAATGCTTCCATGGACTTCTCTCCTCTAAGACGTTGAGACATGGTCACTTGCTTGCTGCATATGCAGTATGTTTTCTGTGCTGGCACTTGCTCAGGTTTGTGAGATTGGCATAGCACATTGCAATAGCAAGTGTACAATCCCTGGACTGAGGACTGCTGACGAATAAGGCAAGCTGCTTTGAGGAAAAAGACAGTTGGCAAATGTCAGATGCTAATGCCCATGAATGGGGATTGACTGTGGCTGATGCTATGGATTGTGCCCAAGATGCTGTTTAACACTGAGCAAAATGGAGACTGTTCAAACCAGTGGCAAACTGAAGTCACCAAGTCCCTGCTCTGACTTTCATGTTGAAAATTCTTGACATCTAGCTTGTTAGGCATGTTTGGTAAGATAGGAAGCTAAATATTAATGAGCTGTGTTTTGTTATTAATAAGAAGTATAGCAAGCTTTAATTGACAACAACTTGTGCATGGTGAGAAATTTCCTTTGCTGGTGACAAATGTATAAAAGATGCATTGTGTTGCTCCTGAAGTTGAGATAGGCCTCATTGGATGTCTTGTGCAATTCTGTCACAGATATTGCCATAGCCCTTGATATCTAAGCTCCTGTTGTCACCTGGTACAACATAATCTTCATAAATTTGTGAAAAGTGAAATGAATCAATGTGCTTTCTAACAATAAGAAACTCTCTAAACCAAATTTGAGGCTGTTAGATGGTACCTTACCCATACTGAGAGTACAGATTACTCTGAGTACAATGCAACAACATGAATAAAGATCTAGGGTTCCAGATCATAGGCAGCAAGCAAAAGCTACTTGTCTCAGCTGGAGCAGGTCTAAAGCTCATAAGAATTTTGTCATCTGTTGCAGCACACCAAACCATGAACTGAGTAACAGATCCAACAGGACTACAACATGTTTACAGGGTTTGGAGGTCTTCTAGAAGAATATCATCTTGAAGGATCTGCCAAAAGTTAAGCTGATCTCAAGGCCAGCCTGAAAGATAAGGCAGAAGAGCTGGAAGAGAAAAGTCACCAACTTCTACAAAGTGGATTAACAGCAGAGAAGCAGTGAGACAGCTTGGAAAGCTGAGAGCATCAATCAACCCAAAGGTTGCTTGAACAAAGCTCTGAAGAGATCTCAGTACCCCATACCAAGCACTTGACATGCACTATTAAGAGACTCGCATAATTTAAAGATTTGCGCACAAAATGTGTATTCCGAGACTGACAGTAATAACAAACTCCAACTGCACTAGAACAGCAGAGAATGTGTGTGTATATAGGGCAATTTGGGTAACCCAAAATGACCAGGACAATGCACACTAATTCCCTTTTAAGCAAAACTGTACAAGCAAAACTCTTCACTATCCCAGATGCAAAAGTTGATTACTGGCTTGTGAAGCTAAGAGATAGCAGTAGTAGTTTTTTAAACATATTCTAAACTCTCTTGGGGAGACATCAATGGTTGTGCATTCAGTTTGCTATACTCCTCAACACAAACAACATGAGCTAGTTAGTGACCTTCTGAAGTGAAGTTATAGTAGATGATCTGCTAGTTATGAACATTCAATGAAAAAAAATCCATTACTGACCATGACCAAAATCTTGTGTGACTGCCAGACAGAACTCACCAGATGAAACTGAAATTAAAACAAGAAAATATTACAATAAAAGAAGCTTGAATCAAATACATTGACAAATACTTTGCCCAAATCTCAAATAAATGAGAGAGCTGTGGTAGCAATGCAAAGGAAACAGATGTGAAAGCAATGACAGTGTCCCTCAGCTGACAAGCGAAGAATTCAGTCATTTTGAATGATTGGGAAAACTCAATGCCACACATCATTTCCACACTATTGTCAGTTGAATAGAAAGGCTGAGGCAGCCGTGAAAATTGCCAGAAATCTCAAAGAAATTGAGCAATTCCCACAAGATATATTCGAGGCAAACCTCCAGGTAAAACAGTTATCATGCTCCTGCCAACATTTGACTTCTATTTATTTGGTCCACATGCATTCTTTCCTTGCAGAAATTTCCCCCAGTTAATCATTTTCACCCTGCAGAAATGGTGAACTCAATAAATAAATGACAAAGCAGCATTTATACCAAGCATTGAGTATATGTATCCCCTCTGTGGCAATATTCTTGAGGAGTACCAGAATATGATAGAGACAGGTTGAAACTAGACATTTAAAAGGGAATTAGTGTGCATTGTCCTGGTCATTTTGGGTTACCCAAATTGCCCTATATACACACACATTCTCTGCTGTTCTAGTGCAGTCGGAGTTTGTTATTACTGTCAGTCTCGGAATACATATTTTGTGCGCAAATCTTTAAATTATGCGAGTCTCTTAATAGTGCGTGTCAAGTCTGTAGTGCTGGAAAAGCACAGCAGGTCAGGAAGCATCCCAGGAGCATGATAATCAATATTTTGAGCATAAATCCTTCATCAGGAAGGATGGTGCATGTGTGTTTTCATTGAGTGTTCATTTGGGTTCAGTTACTGTTTCCATGTTATCTGTTTTTGTTCCATCTTTGTTGTCACAATGATGATAAAAACAAGACTAAATATGGAAAATATTTTGAAAAAATTGTTTATGATAAATTGATTGTTGGTATATTACGTGCTCCTCAAAATATTTGACTGGGGGCAGATGTTCGCAGGTAAAAGGGCAGTTGGAAAATTGGAAGCCTTCAGAAATGAGATAATGAGAGTCCAGAGACAGTATATTTCTGTTAGGGTGAAAGGAAAGGCTGGTAGGTGTGGGGAATGTTGGATGACTAAAGAAATTGAAGATTTGGTTAAGAAAAAGAAGAAAGCGGACAGCGAAGAGAGTTACCTCAGATTACAACAGGATCTTAACCAGATGGGTCAATGGGCTGAGAAGTGGCAGATGGAGTTTAATTCAGATAAATGTGAGGTGCTGAATTTTGGGAAAGCAATTCTTAGCCGGACTTATACACTTAATGGTAAGATCCTAGGGAGTGTTGCTGAACAAAGAGACCTTCGAGTGCAGGTTCATAGCTTCTTGAAAGTGTAGTCGCAGGTTGACAGGGCAGTGAAGAAGGCATTTGGTATGCTTTCCTTTATTGGTCAGAGTATTGAGTACAGGAGTTGGAAAGTCATGTTGAGACTGTACAGGACATTGGTTAGGCCACTGTTGGAATATTGCATGCAATTCTGGTCTCCTTCCTATCAGAAAGATGTTGTGAAACTTGAAAGGGTTCAGAAAAGATTTACAAGGCGATTGCCAGGGTTGGAGGATTTGAGCTATAGGGAGAGGCTGAACAGGTTGGGGCTGTTTTCCCAGGAGCGTTGGAGGCTGAGGGGTGACCTTATTGAGGTTTACAAAATTATGAGGGGTAGGGTAAATGGGCAAAGTCTTTTCTCTGGGGCTGGGGAGTCCAGAACTGGAGGGCATAGGTTTAGGGTTAGAGGGGAAAGATATAAAAGAGACCCATGGGGCAACTTTTTCACACAAAGGGTGGTACGTGTATGGAACGAGCTGCTAGAGGAAGTGGTGTAGGCTGTTAAAATTGCAACATTTAAGAGGCATTTGGATGGGTATATGAATAGAAATGGTTTGGAGAGATATGGGCTGGGTGCTGGCAGGTGAGACTACGTTGGGTTGGGATATCTGGTCGACATGGACGGGTTGGACCGAAGGGTCTGTTTCGATGCTGTACATCTCTCAGTCTCTGATTTTATGAGGTATCGATAGGATAGATCAAATGAATCCTTAGAAGAGTTTAAAGGCAGTAGAGGTATACTTAAGAGGGAAATCAGGAGGCCAAAAAGGGGGCATGAGATAGCTTTGGCAAATAGGATTAAGGAGAATCCAAAGAGTTTTTACAAATACATTAAGGACAAAAGGGTAACCAGGAAGAGAATAGGGCCCAACTAGGAGAAAGTGAGGACTGCAGATGCTGAAGACCAGAGTTGAAAAATGTGGTGCTGGAAAAACACAGCAGACCAGGCAGCATCCGAGGAGCAGGACAATCGATGTTTCAGGCATAAGCCCTTCTTCAGGAATGAGGCTGGTGTGCCAAACGGGTAGAGATAAAAGGTATAGGGGAGGGAATTTGGGGGAGAGGCGCTGGAAATACGATAAGTGGAAAGAGGTGACGGTGATAGGCCAGAGAGGGGGTGGGCGCGGAGAGGTCGGGAAGAAGATTGCAGGTCAAAAGTGCGGTGCTGAATCCAGGGGTTGGGACTTAGAAAAGGTGGGGGGAGGGGAAATGAGGAAGCTGGAGAAATCTACATTCATCCCGTGTGGTTGGAGGGTTCCTAGGCGGAAGATGAGGCGCTCTTCCTCCAGGCGTCGTGTGGTCAGGGTCTGGTGGAGGAGACCAAGGACCTGCATGTCCTTGGCGGAGTGGGAGGGGGAGATAAAGTGTTCAGCCAGGTGCGGTTGGGTTGGTTGGTGCGGGTGTCCCAGAGGTGTTTCCTGAAACGTTCCGCAATTAGGCGGCCTGTCTCTCCAATGTAGAGGAGACCACATCGGGTGTAGCGGATACAGTAAGTGATGTGTGTGGAGGTGCAGGTGAATTTGCGATGGATATGGAAGGATCCATTGGGGCCTTGGAGGGAGGTGAGAGGGGAAGTGTGGGAGCAAGTTTTGCACTTCTTGTGGTTGCAAGGGAAGGTTGGGTTGGTGGGGGGTGTGGACCTGACGAGGGAGCTGCGGAGGGAGTGGTATCTCCGGAACGCTAATAGTGGTGGGGAGGGAAATATATCCCTGGTGGTGGGGTCTGTTTGGAGGTGGCGGAAATGACAGAGGATGATACGATATATCCGGAGGTTGGTGGGGTGGAAGGTCAGGACCAGTGGGGTTCTGTCCTGGTGGTGATTGGAGGGGTGGGGTTCAAGGGCGGAGGTGTGGGAAGTGGAGGAGTTGCAGTGGAGAGCATCGTCGACCACATCGGAGGGGAAATTGCGGTCTTTGAAGAAAGAGACCATTTGGGTTGTTCAGTACTGGAATTGGTCCTCCTGGGAGCAGATGCGGCGGTGGCAAAGGAATTGGGAATATGGGATGGCTTTTTTACAGGGGACAGGTTGAGAGGAGGTGTAATCTAGGTAGCTGTGGGAGTTGGTCGGTTTGTAGTAAATGTCTGTGTTGAGTCAGTCGCCTGAGATAGTAATGGAAAGGTCTAGGAAGGGGAAGGAGGAGTCTGAGATGGTCCAAGTAAATTTGAAGTTGGGTGGAAGGTGTTAGTAAAGGGGATGAACTGTTCAATCTCCTCATAGGAGCACGAGGTAGCGCCAATACAATCATCGATATGGTGGAGGAAAAGGTGGGGATTGGTGCCAGTGTAGCTGTGGAAGATGGACTGTTCCACATATTCGACGAAGAGGCAGGCATAGCTGGGGCCCATGTGGGTGCCAATGGCTACTCCTTTGGTTTGGAGGAAGTGGGAGGATTGGAAGGAGAAGTTGTTAAGAGTGAGGACCAGTTCAGTCATTCGAAGGAAGGTGTCAGTGGAAGGGACTGATTGGGTTGGCTGGAGAGGAAGAAGCGGAGGGCTTGGAGGCCTTCATGATGGGAGATGAAAGTGTATGGGGACTGGATGTAGATAAGGTTTTGGGGGCTGGGGAAGCGAAAATTATGGAGGAGGTGGAGGGTGTGAGTGGTGTCCCGAACGTAGGTGGGGAGTTCTTGGACTAAGGGGGACAGGACAGTGTCAAGGTATGCAGAAATGAGTTCGGTAGAGCAGGAGCAGGATGAGACAATGCATTGGCCGGGGCAGTCGGGCTTGTGGATTTTGGCAGGAGGTAGAAACGGGCGGTGCAGGGTTGTGGGACTATGAGGTTGGAGGTGGTGGATGGGAGATCTCCTGAGGTGATGAGGTTATGGATGGTCTGGGAGATGATGGTTTGAAGGTGGAAGGTGGTGTCATGGTCAAGGGGGCAGTAGGAGGAGTTGTCTGCGAGTTGGCGTCTAGCGTCAGCGGTGTAAAGATCGGTGCGCCAAACTACCACTGCGCCTCCCTTGTCTGCTGGTTTGATGGTGAGGTTGGGGTTGGAGCAAAGGGAGTGGAGGACTGCACATTGTGAGGGTGAGAGGTTGGAGTGGGTGAGAGGGGTGGAGAGGTTGAGGCGGTCAATGTCGTGGCGGCAGTTGGATATGAAGAGATCGAGGGCGGGTAAGAGGCCAGCACGGGGTGTCCAGGTGGATGAGGTGTGTTGGAGGCGGGAGAAGGGGTCGTCAGAGTGTGGACAAGAGTCCTGGTTGAAGAGAATAGGGCCCTTCAAAGATCAGCAAGGCGGGCTTTGTGTGGAGCTGCAGGAGTTGGGGGAGATAGTAAATAAGTATTTTGCTTCAGTATTTACTGTGGAAAAGGACATGGAAGGTGTAGAATGTAGGGAAATAGATGGTGACATTTTGAAAAATGTCCTTATTTCAGAGGAGGAAATGCTGGATGTCTTGAAATGGGTAAAGGTGGATAAATCCCCAGGACCTGACCATGTGTATCCTAGAACACTTAAGGGAAGCTATGGAAGTAATTGCTGGGCCCCTGGCTGAGATAGTTGTTTCATCGATAGTCAGTTGATGTCCCGGAAGACTGGATGTTGATTAACGTGGTGCCACTGTTTAAGAAGGGTGGTGAGGACAAGCCAGGGAACTATAGACCGGTGAACCTGATGTCGGTGGTGGGCAAGTTGTTGGACGGAATCCTGATGGACAGGATGAACATGTATTTGGAAAGGCAAGGACTGATTAGGGATAGTCAACATGGCTTTATGCGTGGAAAATCATGTCTCACGAAATTGATGCGAGTTCTTTGAAGAAGTAACAATGAGGATTGATGAGGGCAGAGTTGTGGATGTGATCTATGTGGACTTCCGAAAAGCGTTCGACAAGGTTCCCCAAAGGAGATTGGTGAGCAAGGTTAGATCTGATGGAATACAGGGAGAACTAACCATTTGGATACAGAACTGGCTCAAAGGTAGAATACAGAGGATGGTGGTGGAGGATTGTTTTTCAGACTGGAGGCCTGTGGCCAGTGGAGTCCCACAAGGATCGGTGATGGGTCCTCTATTTTTGTCATTTACATAAATGATTTGGATGTGAACATGAGAGGTATAGTTAGTAAGTTTGCGGAGGTGTCGTGAACAGCGAAGAAGGTTACCTCAGATTACAACAGGATCTTGACCAGATGGGCCAATGGGCTGAGAAGTGGCGGATGGAGTTTAATTTAGATAAATGCAAGGTGCTGCATTTTGGGAAAGCAAATCTTAGCAGGACTTATACACTTAATGGTAAGGTTCTCGGGAGTGTTGCTGAACAAAAAGACCTTGGAGTGCAGGTTCATAGCTCCTTGAAAGTGGAGTCGTAGATAGGATATTGAAGAAGGCATTTGGTATGCTTTCCTTTATTGTTCAGAATATTGAGTACAGGAGTTGGGAGGTCATGTTGCGGCTGTACAGGACATTGGTTAGGCCACTGTTTGAATATTGTGTGCAATTCTGGTCTCTTTCCTATCAGAAGGATGTTGTGAAACTTGAAAGGGTTCAGAAAAGATTTACAAGGATGTTGCCAGTGTTAGAGGATTTCAGCTATAGGAAGAGGTTGGATAGGCTAGGGCTGTATTCCCTGGAGCCTTGGAGGCCGAGGGGTAACCTTTTAGAAGTTTGTAAAATCATGAGAGTCATAGCGTCATAGAGGTGTACAGCATGGAAATAGACCCTTTGGTCCAACTCATCCATGCTGACCAGATATCCCAACCCAATCTAGTCCCACCTGCTAGCATCTGTCCCATATCCCTCCAAACCCCTCCTATTCATATGCCCATCCAGATGCCTGTTAAATGTTGCAATTGTACTAACCTCCACCACTTCCTCTGACAGCTCATTCCATACACATACCACTCTCTGAGTGAAAAAGTTGACTCTTAGGTCTCTTTTATATCTTTCCCTTCTCACCCTAAGCCTATGCCCTCTAGTTCTGGGCTCCCTCACCCCAGGGAAAAGACTTTGTCTATTTATCCTATTCATGCCTCTCATAATATTGTAAACCTCTATAATGTCACCCTTCAGCCTCCGACAGGGAAAACAGCCCCAGCCTCATCAGCCTCTCCCTGTAGCTCAGATCCTCCAAGCCTAGCAACATGCTTGTAAATCTTTTCTGAACCCTTTCAAGTTTCACAACATCTTTCCAATAGGATGGAGACCAGAATTGCACACAATATTCAAACAGTGGCCTAAACAATATCCTGTACAGCCACAACATCTGGATCTCCCAACTCCTGTGCTCAATACTCTGACCAATAAAGGAAAGCATACCAAACTCCTTCTTCACTATCCTATCTACCTGCGACTCCACTTTCAAGGAGCTATGAACCTGCACTTCAAGATCTCTTTGTTCAGCAACACTCCCTAGGACCTTACAATTAAGTGTATAAGTCCTGCTAAGATTTGCTTTCCCAAAATGCAGCACGTCGCATTTATCTGAATTAAACTCCATTTACCACTTCTCAGCCCATTAGCTTATCTGATCAAGATCCTGTTGTAATCTGAGGTAACCTTCTTCACTGTCCACTTCACCTCCAATTTTGGTGTCATCTGCAAACTTACTCTTATGTACCTCTTATGCTCACATCCAAATCATTTATATAAATGACTAAAAGTTGTGGACCCAGCACCAATCCTTGTGGCACTCCACTGGACACAGGCCTTCAGTGTCCACTACCACCCTCTGTATTCTACCTTTGAGCCAGTTCTGTATCCAAATGGTGGCTTCTCCCTGTATTCCAGGAGAACAAACCTTGCTCATCAGACTCCCATGGGGAACCTGGTCAAATGCCTTACTGAAGTCCATATAGATCACGTCCACTACTCTGTCCTCATCAATCTCTTTGTTACTTCTTCAAAAAACTCAATCAAGTTTGTGAGACATGGTTTTCCATGCATAAAGCCATGTTGACTACTTCTACTCAGTCCTTAACTTTTCAAATACATGTACGTCTTGTTCCTCAGGATTCCCTCCAACTTGCCCACTACCAACATCAGGTTAACTGGTCTATAGTTCCTTGGCTTGTCCTTAACACCTTTCTTAAATATTGACACCACCTTAGCCAACCTCCAGTCTTCTGGCACCTCACCTGTGACTATAGATGATACAAATATCTCAGTGAAAGGCCCCACAATCACTTCCCTAGCTTACCACAGAGCTCTAATATACATCTGATCAGGTCCACTTTTATGTGTTTCAAGACATCCAGCACTTCCTCATCTGTAATACGGACATTTTTCAAGATGTCACCATCTATTTCCCTACATTCTGTATCTTCCATGTCCTTTTCCACAATAAACACTGATGCAAAATACCCATTTACTAACTCCCTCATCTCCTGCAGCTCCACACAGGCTGCCTTGCTGATCTTTGTGGGGCCCTATTCTCTCCCTCATTACCCTTTTTTCTTAATGTATTTGTAAAAACCCTTTGGATTCTCCTTAACTGCATTTGCCAACACTATCTCATGTCCCAGTTTTGCCCTCCTGATTTCTTTCTTAAGTACACTCCTACTGCCTTTATACTCTTCAAAGGAGTCACTCGATCTATCCTGTCTATACCGGACATATGCTTACTTCTTTTTCTTAACCAAACTCTCAATTTCTTTAGTCATCCAGCATTCCCTATACCTACCAGCCTTTCCTTTCACCCTAAAAGGAACATACTTTCTCTAGACTCTCGTTATCTCACTTCTGAAGGCATCCCATTTTCCAGCCGTCCGTTTCCCTGTGAACATGGGTAGGGTAGGGTAGGATAAATAGACAAACTCTCTTCTCTGGTGTGGGAGAGTCCAGAACTAGAGGTCATAGTTTTAGGGTGAGAGGGGAAAGATATAAACGGGACCTAAAGGGCAACTTTTTCACATATAGGATGGTATGTGTATGGAATGAGCAGCCAGAGGAAGTGGTGGAGGCTGGTACAATTGCAACATTTAAAAGGCATTTGAATGGGTATATGACTAGGAAGGGTTTGAAGGTATATGGGCTGAGTGCTGGCAGGTGGGACTAGATTAGGTTGAGGTACCCAGTTGGCATGGACAAGTTGGATCAAAGGGTCTGTTTCTATGCTATACATCTCTCTGACTCTACTCCATCACAGCTATTGGAAGCCATGTCTATTGTAATTGATTAGTCCTAAGAATGTTCAAAAATGCCACAAAAATGTTTAAGATCAGCTAGTTCCTATATAAGCTTCTTCTAGTTTGTTGCCATCCTGAAAATGATCCATTTATCCAGACTTACCATTGTTCACTAACTGACTTTTGACAGAATACAGATGAGCGTGCCATTCATATCAAGTTTCAAGCAGCTGGGATTTGGAGTGAGTATTCGACTCTCTCCGTGCTGTTGGGTTGATGCCTCAGCCATTATTCACCATCACGACTGTGCCAGTTCTCTGCAAGAGCGACTCTGCTGGTCCCAAAACCCTCATTTTTCTGTCAAATTACATTGGAAAGGATAATAAATTTATATATGGGCAAAATAGGCACCTATAAATTTTAAAAGTAAAACAAAATTCCATTACTGTGTTCAGATGCACTGCATTACTTCTGTTTACAGCAGACATCAGAAAATGATACAGTTTGGAACATAGACCCTTGAAAGAATCTGTTTGATTATCTGTCATTTGTTGTTCTAAGCAGAGGTGAAGAAATAGGGAAAGAACTCTTGTAGTTTTAATGCTTTGAAGGCAAATCCAGTGCAATCGTTATTTGATTCTCAGTTGTTATGAATGTATTAAAATCAGAGAAGGCAGACAAGTAGCAGACTGAAACAAATTTAAATCATGACATGCGTTCATCAGATGTATGCATTTAAAATCCTGCATTGAAGTACTGAATGACTTTGAGCCTTTTTATAATGAAACTCATTATCTAGAAAGCTGAAAACACGGTGAAACAGTTGACAGCTGACTAATGATATAGAATGTTACAATATATGTTGCAATGTTTGTTGACGGAGATGTTGAATCTTGCCTACTTTGGTGCTATCATAGTTCTTCAAATCAAGCAGATCTGACAATATCCAAGTAACACTTGGCACGTAATTCCCAGGATAAATCATTTCCATCTGGAAGTTACTGAATTTATTTATTTCCACATATTCTCTACCAAACTGATCAAATTCATAATCCTTTTCTTAGATCAGCTTCTGAAATTTTTAATGTTATTTAAACAATGACATTGAATAATAATGATAATAATAAAGATAAGGCTTTGTTTCAGCTGAAACTTCATATGCAGATGGACAATCTTGTGGATTGATTTTTGGTAAGGCTGGGAGCCCATAGCCCCTGGATTACTCATCAACATAATTAACTCTTAAACAAGTCAACTGTTTTGTGGAAAATAAAATGGATACAAGCCAGAAATGTCTGTAAGTGTAATTCAGTGACATCAGAAAATTCCTGTTTGCATTACACCAAGCCTCAAGAGGAAATGTCATAGGTAAAAAGATGTCAAAGAACTTCAGAAAGCCCACTTCAAAAGGAAGAGATACGATACAAGAACATGTACCATCAACTATGACTAACATTCCTCAATAAAAAGAAACCAATCTGATTGAAACATATGTCTGTGTTTTCCCCTGCCAGGAATATAAGAAAAAACAGTTAAAAACTTACTGCAACCTGAGTTGGTGTGTCGGTGTCCGCATCATCCCCTGCTGTTTCCACCATCTACAGTCAGATACCACCACCAGAAATATATTTCCCTACCCACTCCTTTCAGCATTCTGCAGAGACCATTCCCTCTGCGACGCCCTGTTAGATCCAGCTGCATCCCCCCCCCACCAGAACCCATCCTCCACTCCGGCACCTTCCCTTGCCGATGCAAGAGGTGTAAAACCTATGCCCACATCTTCCCCCATCATCTCCATCTGAGGCCCCAAAAGATGCTTCCACATCTAGCAGAGATTTCCCTGTGAATCCAAACATCTCAGCTACTGTGTCTGTTGCTCTCAATGTGGTCTCCTCTACATTGGGGAGACCGTACGCCAACTCGTGAAACATTTCAGGGAACATTTCTGGGACAACCCTACTGCCCTGTGGCTGACCACTTCAACTTCCCCTCCCACTCCACCAAAGACATGGAAGTCTTAGGCCTCCTCCGCTGCCAAATCCTAGCAACCTGATGACTGGAGGAAGAACACCTTATCTTCTGCCTTGGGACCTTCCAATCACACAGAATTAATATTGATTTCACCAGTTTCCTCATCTCCCCTCTCACCTTATCCCAGATCCAACCCTCCAACTCAGCACCACCCTCTTGAACTGTCCTGCCTGTTTATCTTCCTTCCCACCTATCTGCTCCACCCTATCACCATCACTCCCCACCTTCATCTACCAATCACATTCCTAACTACCTTCGCCCAAGCCCCACCCCCCTCCCTTTTATCCCTCAGCTCTCTTGACCTCCCACATTCCTTACAAAGAGCCTATGCTCGAAATGTCGACTCTCCTGCTCTTTGGATGCTGCCTGACCAGCAGTGCTTTTCCAGAGCCACACTTTCCGAATCTGATCTCCAGCATCTGCAGTCCTCACTTTCTCCTTTATGATTGATTGTCATGTGACTGAACAGCTTGGGGGTGTGAACAAGGTGAAGAGAAAAACCATGCAGTCTTCACCTAGTTATGCGTTCTCTCACTGTTCTCTGCAGTAGTCAGTTTAAATGTGAAGAAAATCTTTAAGAGGCAGCTTCATTACCTATCAAAACTTACGGTAACATGATTTCACCAGTAGCAACATATTGACATTAAACACACAATGCATTACACACCAATTATGTTTTACACCAGTCCATGGGTATCTCAGAACTTGGTACCCTTCGTCTGTGCACTCAATAATGTATCTGTTATTACATTTATTTTATAGGCAAAAAAAATTCAAAAAAACTTATACAATTGAAAAATTAAATTCCAAAATAGTCCTTGATCAGTATTCACCCCCACCCTCAAGATAATTAGTGGTTTGGTGATCCATTTGAGTGATGTACATTTCAAAATGATGTACAGTCAACCCTGAGATCAGTTGTTGAATATTTTTGCTAACATACAGACAGGTTCTTTGAAAAAAAACTGACAGTCCATTTGAACCCATCTTGACAACCCCCACACCAACGTCACTCACATTAACAGTGAGTTTGAATGTCTCCTCATAAATCAGTGCAGCTAAAACCAATGCAGTTGTCAGCTTTCAAAGACACTCTGACCCTCCTGTGTCCATTCAAATTTTATGCCCTATCTTCAAAAAAAAGAAAATCATTAAAGGTACAACTACAGTGCTCAACTCCAGGACAAACTGGCAAGTTAACCATTAAAACTCCTTATACACTCAGACCAAAACCCACTCGTGACTAGCTCAAAACCCAAGCTCTAAAATTGACACAATTTATATCACTTTATAACCCAATGCTTATTGCCTTTTCACCTCACCTCACTAGAAATACTGGAAGTAATTATTTCTCTGTTCTCAGAAAGGCTGCAAACAGACCACCTGTTTTGTGTACACAAACTAATAAGTGCTAATTAGACATTTAACAAATCTATTTCAGACTCCATAGGGTAGAGATCTTTTCAAAGTAATGTTTAAACAACATTATTCAAAAGACAGAAGATTCTCACCACAAGTAACATCAAAGAATATTTATTGGAAGACCAACTATCACTTTACTGCTCCTGGATAAAATATTTGACCATCAATAATATTAGAGAAATTAAGTACATACTTAAGTCTTATGTCAGGTGGTAGTCATGCACATCCTTGGTTTAGACAAGGTAAAAGTTGATGCAGAATTCAACAATCACTAAGTAAATCTTGAGAGGAGATATTCAGGTTGAGATAGTGGTAAAGTCAGTGAGCTTTAATCCTGGTTCAATGGGGATTGTAGGAGGGCATGTCAGAAGCAGTACCAGGTATACCTAGTAAGAGGTACAGTTAGTAAGTTTGCAGATGACACCAAAATTGGAGGTGTTGTGGACAGCGAAGAGGGTTACCTCATATTACAACAGGATCTGGACCAGATGGGCCAATGGGCTGAGAAGTGGCAGATGGAGGTTAATTCAGATAAATGTGAGGTGCTGCATTTTGGAAAAGCAAATCTTAGCAGGACTTATACACTTAATGGTAAGGTCCTAGGGAGTGTTGCTGAACAAAGAGACCTTGCAATGCAGGTTCGTAGCTCCTTGAAAGTGGAGTCGCAGTTAGATAGGATAGTGAAGGATAGTGGTATGCTTTCCTTTATTGGTCAGCGTTTTGAGTACAGGAGTTGGGAGGTCATGTTGCGGCTGTACAGGACATTGGTCAGGCCACTGTTGGAATATTGTGTGCAATTCTGGTCTCCTTCCTATCGGAAAGATGTTGTGAAACTTGAAAGGGTTCAGAAAAGACTTACAAGGATGTTGCCAGGGTTGGAGGATCTGAACTACAGGGAGAGGCTGAACAGGCTGGGGATGTTTTCCCTGGAGCGTCGGAGGCTGAGGGGTGACCTTTATAGAGGTTTACAAAATTATGAGGGGCATGGATAGGATAAATAGACAAAGTCTTTTCCCTGGGATCGGGGAGTCCAGAACTAGAGGGCATAGGTTTAGGATGAGAGGGGAAAGATATAAAAGAGACCTAAGGGGCAACTTTTTCACGCAGAGAGTGGTATGTGTATGGAATGAGTTGCCAGAGGATGTGGTGGAGGCTGGTACAATTGCAACATTTAAGAGGCATTTGGATGGGAATATGAATAGGAAGGTTTTGGAGGGATATTGGCCGGCTCCTGGCAGGTGGGATTGGATTGGGTTGGGATATCTGGTCGGCATGGACGGGTTGGACCGAAGGGTCTGTTTCTATGCTGTACATCTCTATGACTCTATGACTCTATTAGGTGCTAACCTGGTGAAGCCACCAAACAGAACAATTTGTATGCAAAACAGCATAAGCAGCAAATGATGGACAGAATTCAGTGATCCACAACCAACAGAGCTGATCTATGCTCTGGGGTACTGCCACATCCAGGTAAGAATGGTGGTGGACAATTAAAAAATTCACTGGAGAAAGAGGGTCCACAAATACCTCCATCCTCAATGATGAAAGAGACCAACACATCAGTGCAAAAGGTAAAGCTGAAGCATTTGCGGCAATCATTAGTCAGAAGTGCACAGTGAATGATGCATCTTGGCCTCCCCTAATGTTTCCCATCATCACAGATACCAGCCTCCAGCCAATTTGATTTACTCCATGTGATATCGAGAAGTGGCTGGAGACACTGGATACTGCAAAGGCCATGGGCCCTGACAACATTCTTGCCACAGTACTGAAGACTTGTGCTTGAGAACATGCTGCTCCCCCAGCCAAGCTGTTCCGGTATAGTTGCAATACTGGCATCCACCCAACATTGTGGAAAATTGTCCAGGTATGTCCTGTTTATAAAAAGCAGGACAAATCCAACCTGGCCAATTACCACTCCATCAGTCGACTCTCAGTCATCAGGTATTGGAAGGTGTCATCGACAGTGCTATTAAACAACACTTATTCATTAATAACCTGTTTAGTGTTGCTCAGTTTGGGTTCCATCAGGGGCACTCAGCTCATGACCTCTTACAGTCTTGGCTTAAAGGTGGACAAAGAGTTGAATTTCAGAGGTGAGGTGAGAATGAACCCTTGACACCAAGGCCACATTTGGCATCAAGTGGGTCGAGTAAAACTGGAATCAATGCGCATAAGGGGGCAAACTCTGCTCTGGTTGGAGTCATTCCTGACACATAAGAATATGGCTGTGATTGCTGGAGGTCAGTTATCTTATGTCCAAGACATTTCTGCAGGAGTTCCTCAGAGTAGTGTCCTGCTGTCCCAACCATGTTCAGCTGCTTTATCAATGATCCTCTCCCTATAATAAGGTCAGACATAGAGATGCGCAATCATCAATGAACAGCACTACTTGTGACTTCTCAGATACGGAAACAGTCCATGTTCATGAAACAAGATTTGGGTAATATCCAGGTTTGGGCTGACAAGTAGCAAATAATATTCTCACCACACAAATGCCAGGCAATGACTATCTTTAATAAGAGACAATTTAACCACTGTCCCTTGACATTCAATGGTATAACCATCAGTGAATCTCCTGCTATCAGCATGCTGGGGGTTACCATTGACCAAAAACTAAAGTGGAGAAAGTGAGGTCTGCAGATGCTGGAGATCAGAGCTGAAAATGTGTTGCTGGAAAAGCGCAACAGGTCAGGCAGCATCCAAGGAACAGGAGATTCGACGTTTTGGACATAATCCCTTCTTCAGGAATGAGGAAAGTGTGTCCAGCAGGCTAAGATAAAAGGTAGGGTGGAGGGACTTGGGGGAGGGGCGATGGAGATGCGATAGGTGGAAGGAGGTCAAGGTGAGCGTGATAGGCCGGAGTGGGGTGGGGGTGGAGGGGTCAGGAAGAAGATTGCAGGTTAGGAAGGCGGTGCTGAGTTCGAGGGATTTGACTGAGACAAGGTGGGGGGAGGGGGAATGAGGGAACTGGAGAAATCTGAGTTCATCCCTTGTGGTTGGAGGGTTCCTAGGCGGAAGATGAGGCGCTCTTCCTCCAACTGTTGTGTTGTTATGGTCTGGCAATGGAGGAGTTCAAGGACCTGCGTGTCCTTGGTGGAGTGGGAGGGGGAGTTAAAGTGTTGAGCCACCGGGTGGTTGGGTTGGTTGGTCTGGGTGTCCCAGAGGTGTTTTCTGAAACATTCCGTAAGTAGGCAGCCTGTCTCCCCAATATAGAGGAGGCCACATTGGGTGCAGTGGATGCAATAGATGATGTGTGTGGAGGTGCAGGTGAATTTGTGGCGGATATGGAAGGATTCCTTGGGCCCTGGAGAGAAGTAAGGGAGGAGGTGTGGGTGCAAGTTTTGCATTTCTTGCGGTTGCAGGGGAAGGAGCCGGGAGTGGAGGTTGGGTTGGTGCGGGGTGTGGACCTGACGAGGGAGTCACGGAGGGAGTGGTCTTTTCGGAATGCTGATAGGGGAGGGGAGGGAAATATATCCCTGGTGGTGGGGTCTGTTTGGAGGTGGCGGAAATGACGGTGGATGACACGATGTATGTGGAGGTTGGTGGGGTGGTAGGTGAGAACCAGTGGGGTTCTGTCCTGGTAGTGGTTGGAGGGGCGGGGCTCAAGGGCGGAGGAGCGGGAAGTGGAGGAGATGCGGTGGAGGGCATTGTCGATCACGTCTGGGGGGAAAACTGCGGTCCTTGAAGAAGGAGGCCATCTGGGCTGTACGGTATTGGAACTGGTCCTCCTGGGAGCAGATGGGGCGGAGACAAAGGAATTGGAAATATGGAATGGTGTTTTTACAGGGGGCAGGGTGGAAGGAGGTGTAGTCTAGGTAGCTGTGGGAGTCAGTCGATTTATAGTAAATGTCCGTGTTGATTCGGTCGCCCGAGATAGTATAGTAAATGTCCGTGTTGATTCAGTCGCCCGAGATAGTATAGTAAATGTCCGTGTTGATTCGGTCGCCCGAGATAGTAAAGTGGACTCACCGCATGAACATAATGGCTATAGGAGCAAGTTCAGAGGCTGAAAGTACTGCAGCATGTAACTCATTTCCTGACTTCCCAAAATGCGTCCATCATCTCCAAAGCACAAGTCAGGAGTGCAATGAAATACTGCCCACTTGCCTGGATGAGTGCAACTCCAACAACACTCAAGAAATTTGACAACATCCAGAACAAAGCTGCCCACTTGATTGGCAACCCCTTCACAAGAATCCATTCCCTCACCAGAGATGTTCAGTAACAGTAGTACGTACCATCCATAAGATGCAATGCAGAAATTCACTAAAAATCCGCAGACAGTACTTTCCAAACCCACAAACGTTTACATCTAAAAGGACAAGGACAGCAAAGGCATGGAAACACTGCCATCTTTCCAAGGGGAAAGTAAGCTCATAACTGAGTGTCCATATACAAGAATATTTTGCAGAAATTCCAATGCTAAAGCCTTAATACAATAACTGCCTTCTTCACAAGTAATTAAGTTAAAGAAGCAATTTTAATTTTTCTAAAATATTTGTTGTAACACTAGCTGATCTTCGGTGATGTGGTGCATTGACAGCCTTAATTAAGTAATATGCCTGTGATGCTTAGTTGCTAACCATGTTCTAAATCTTTAAGATCACTGCTAGAATAAGAAATATACAGATAATTGTTTCACTTGTAATTCACTATGATCAACATTATGGTACTTGAAACTTCCACTAAATGTTTAAGCTTTTGATCACTGTCTAGCTTTCTCATAAGAGATATCAATATATCTCCTTGTTCACAACAAATTGGAAACTTACTTGCAAAAATATTTACTTTTGGGGTCTGGGTACTCCTAGCTGGGAGTATTGCTCGTCCATATCCACACTGAGCAGGTAGTGGTAATCCTTCTGTTTCGGTCCTCGCAGTGTTTATTCTGGTGGTGCTCACATAATGCTGTCAAGCAGACAGTTTGAGGACAGTGACCCAGAAATGATAAAGCAATACCAATACTGGACAAGTCAAGCTGGTGAGTGGCTTAGAAAGGAACTTTCAGATGATGGCTCCCAATGTCCTGAAGTTCTTATTTTTCTTGCTGGTGGTGATGATGGGGTGTGGCTGAAGTAAGCCAGGCAAATTGCAGCAAGCATCTTAGCCATTGGGCATAATGCAGCCTCAATGGCCAAAGTCGAGGGGTGGATTTTAATCTCAGTGGCTGGAGACTCAAGCAAGTAGACTTCTTGATGCTGAACGATTTCAAATCTTTGAGTACTCTAGATACACTCACTGGAGTGAATGCTCCAAACCCCGTGCATTCCTGACAAATCTTTTGGTGAGACATTGAGAATTCAGGAAGTGAGCCACTTATTGCAGAGTATTCATCCTGTGCTCTGAACTAGTAGCCACATTGTTGATGTGACTGACACATTCAATATGCTGATTAATTGTGGGTGTGCACATACCTGTGTATGTCCCACTCCCCACCCCCCCCACTCCCATCCCACCCCACTACATGACCCGATATGAGATGATGCTGCCGTTGAAAATCAAGAGATAATTTGGATCATATATGCTGGAATACTATCTGGCAATTGCTAATCTAAGCTGTATTAATCAGTTGAAGCCATAAATGTTTTCACCCATACGATTTTTGATATTGAAGAAGTAAAAGTATGTTTTAGTTATATAATGTTCTGGGACTTTTGCTGATGTATTGATAATTGAGTTCCACTATATTCTATTTATTTCTCTGTGTAAACCATAGAACAGTTTGCTTGAATGTTATTATCTTTCCTTTGGTTGCACATTATCTGAAAGCTAGGCTACACAGCAACTGCAGGTTAGTGATAGGAATCCAGAATTCAGCCTAGCTACTGAGGCTTTGCAACACGAGGAACAGGTTGGTGAGGACTGGAAAATATACAGGATGGGTCCAGCTTCCTTCTGCACTGTGAAGGAGCCCACATAATGCAGTTGTATTGGGAATTGATAGTGGAGAGGAGAAGTATTTACCTGGATCATGGCAGATTGTGAGTCAAAAGATCTGGCATCATTGGACGTGAGAGGATTGCCGGAATCCAGTACAGTAGTAACAGCATTGTAGGGTAGGGGAAAAGGTTACTTGGGACTGCAAGAAGAGTTTTTTTTTTCTATTTATTCCTTCACAGGATTTGATTAGAATGGCATTTGTTGACCATTGCCACTTGCTCTTGTGGAAGTGGTGACAAATTCCTTTCTTGAATCCATGTATGGTGGTTAGGAGGAAGTTCTGGGATTTTGATCCAGCAACTGAGAAGGGAGGTTGATGCAAAGTTTGTGAGAAGATTTGTAGCTCGGGTGCTCGTTGTTGTGGTTCTGTTTGCCGAGCTGGGAATTTGTTTTGCAGATGTTTCGTCCCCTGTCTAGGTGACATCCTCAGTGCTTGGGAGCTCCTGTGAAGTGCTTCAGTGATCTTTCCTCCGGCATTTGTAGTGGTTTGAATCTGTCGCTTCTGGTTGTCAGTTCTAGCTGTCCGCTGCAGTGGCCGGTATATTGGGTCCAGGTCGATGTGCTTATTGATTGAATCTGTGGATGAGTGCCATGCCTCTAGGAATTCCCTGGCTGTTCTCTATTTGGCTTGTCCTATAGTAGTAGTGTTTTCGCAGTCGAATTCATGTTGCTTGTCATCTGCGTGTGTGGCTACTAAGGATAGCTGGTCATGTCGTTTTGTGGCTAGTTGGTGTTCATGGATGCGGATCGTTAGCTGTCTTCCTGTTTGTCCTATGTAGTGTTTTGTGCAGTCCTTGCATGGGATTTTGTACACTACATTGGTTTTGCTCATGCTGGGTATCGGGTCCTTCATTCTGGTGAGTTGTTGTCTGAGAGTGGCTGTTGGTTTGTGTGCTGTTATGTGTCCTAGTGGTCGCAGTAGTCTGGCTGTTAGTTCGGAAATGCTCTTGATGTATGGTAGTGTGGCTAGTCCTTTGGGTTGTGGCATGTCCTCATTCCGTTGTCTTTCCCTTAGGCATCTGTTGATGAAATTGCGTGGGTATCTGTTTTTGGCGAATACATTGTATAGGTGTTCTTCTTCCTCTTTTTGCAGTTCTGGTGTACTGCAGTGTGTTGTGGCCCTTTTGAACAGTGTCTTGATGCAACTTCTTCTGTGTGTGTTGGGGAGGTTGCTTTCGTAGTTCAGGACTTGGTCTGTGTGAGTGGCTTTCCTGTATACCTTTGTGGTGAATTCGACACAACACGACACGACCAGCTATCCTTAGTAGCCACACATGCAGATGACAAGCAACATGAACACTACTATTATAGGACAAGCCAAACAGAGAACAGCCAGGGAATTCCTAGAGGCATGGCACTCATCCACAGATTCAATCAATAAGCACATCGATCTGGACCCAATATACCGACCACTGCAACGGACAGCTGGAACTGACAACCGGAAGCGACAGATTCAAATCACTACAAATGCCGGATGAAAGATCACAGAAGTGCTTCACAGGAGGCTCCCAAGCACTGAGGATGTCACCTAGGAGATTGATACAGTTCTAAGTCAAGATAATGTGGGTTATAGGGCAGTTTACAGATAGTGCTGTTCTCATGTTTTCACTGCTCTTGTCCTCCTTAGTGGTAGAGATCACGTTTCGAAGGAGCTTTGGTGAATTGTTGCACTTCTTACTGCCACTGCATGTCAGTATTGAAGGGATTGAATTTGTGACTGAAGTGCCAATCAAGAGGGCTGTTTTTGTCCTCATTGGAGTCACGTTTCTTGGTGTTGCATCTATCTAGACAGACGGAGAGTATTCTATCATATTTCTGACTTGTGCCTTATAGATGGATGACAGACTGTGGGCAGTCAGGGGGGTGAATTACTTGCCAAAATTCCCAGCCTCTGATCAATCCTTGCTGCCGCGGGTTACATATGTCTTATCCAGTTCAGTTTCTGGTCAATGCTAACCCCCAGGATGTTGATAGTTCCAGGTTCTGCAACACTAAAAGAAGGCAAACCTAGAATCACTCTTATTTTGGCTTATTCTGGCTTGGACACATTCCTCAACAATTTGGTTCTTGAAAAATAAGTACATTCAAGTTTTGGGAGAGAGCCTGATGGTAACTGTATCTGTGACAGAATGCTAGGGGCAAGAGAGCTGCTGCCTCAGCATAGTTCAATTCAACAAATGTCACGATAACAATTTTTAATTTGTTCTGAGCCTACCAGGACAGAATAATTGTACAGTTCTCTCTGATAATATGGCATAAGTTATTTATAAAGAATCATTATGGAAAATGTTTCCTAGAAGAAGAGATGCATCAATTGTAAAACTTAACCAATTTACTTTGGTTAAAAGACTGACTTAATCTTCCAGTAATGTATTAATGAATCACTGTGCATTACATTAATAAATGCACATAACTAAATCAACATCCATATCTGACACCTAGACAGTAATGTTTGTTCATTGTGAGCCATTGTTTAATAAATCTATTATTTAGCATGTCCCTTTGCTTTGTTATGAGGCATCTTGTGTGATTTGTCTCCAGTCAGGAAAAGCAAACACAATAGCAACACATGTTCCCATGCTTCTAATGTCAGTATCCATCCATTGTTTAGCTGGAAATCAAACTGATTGCTTATAGCACATTGTAATCCACTGAGAAATCACCAGAGGAAAGGTTAATGGACGATGAACAGTCTGTTCTGGGCGGCACAGTGGTTAATACTGCTGCCTCACAGCACCAGAGACCCGGGTTCAATTCCTGCCTCAGGTGACTGACTGTGTGGAGTTTGCACATTCTCCCTGTGTCTGTGTAGGTTTCCTATGGGTGTTCCCGTTTCCTCCCACAGTCCAAAGAGGTGAATTTGTAGCCAATTTGTGTTGAAGAAACACATGTTGCAGCAGAATCGACTGTAGATGCAACTGCTGCACACAAAAGGTGAAACA
Organism: Hemiscyllium ocellatum; assembly: GCF_020745735.1. NCBI lineage: Eukaryota > Metazoa > Chordata > Chondrichthyes > Orectolobiformes > Hemiscylliidae > Hemiscyllium > Hemiscyllium ocellatum. The sequence goes on along the minus strand of NC_083411.1, from coordinate 31,593,537 downwards.
ATATGGAGCAGACTACCTGGGAAGACAACATCTGAATGAATGGGCTAAGTATCATGTCTCAGGCTTGTTGGTGATATACCGCTAGGTGGCAAAGAATGAGGTGGTCATGAATGTTGCAAAATTGATAAGGCCAAAAATGAGTGCAGGGATTGAAAATAAATCATACTTATTCATTGCAATGCAGACAGCTCGCAAATCATCTTGCCTTCTCATGTGAATAATAGCAGTGTACAAAAACATGCTGCTGAGCGGCTTCACATCTCACCAAGGAACTCAGGTCCTTGCAAGGCTAGCACCGTTCTAAGACAGGCATCAACCACATCCTTGCAAATTAACCATTCCCACCTTCTTGACATCTTCACTCTCCAATAATGGTCTCCATCAACCATGGTTCATTTATGACGGTCATTGCTTCACCTCTCTCACACACATTTAGCAGGTTTGCAAGTGACACACCCACATTTCACAGTTTAACCATGCTGTCAACTATTAAACAGTAACTGATACATCAACAGTGTATCACACCCACCGATACATTTTGTCTCAAACCACTTGGGAAAGTACATCAATACCTGAGCCCCACTATTCCTGAGATCATCACAAAAGTTAAACATTTAATCTAATTACTCAAAATCTCCAACGTCTGATGGGCTCATTTAACAGAAAATTGACCAGGTTTCTGTACTTGACGAGGAATACTATTTATTAGAAAGAAATCAGTTCTGAACACAAGAAACTTAAAAAAAAAGACTGATCCACTTATAATTCTACTAATTCAGCACTATCCCTTTCTTAAACCCTTTTATCTACACATAAACAGTCCAGACAACAAACATAGATGTTATGGTGGAGCAAACAAAAAATTAAGGGACTACAGTTAAGGTGGCACAGTGGTTAGCACTGCTGCCTCACAGCACAAGGGACTTGGGTTTGATTCCAGCCTTGGGTGACTATGTGGATTTTGCACATTCTCTCCGTGTCTGTGTGGGTTTCCTCCCACAACCCAAAGATGTGCAGGTTAGGTGAATTGGCCATGCTAAATTGACCGTAGTGTTAGGTACATTAGTCGGGTAAATATAGGGTTGGGAGATGGGTCTGGGTGGGTTACTCTTCGAGGGTTGGTGTGGACTTGGGCCAAATGGCCTGTTTCTATACTGTAGGGAATCTAATCGGTTGAATAGCCACTTCCCTTTTTGTCCCTTTGTTTCTTTGGACAAACCTGATTGACTAATGTAGCCAACTCTTTGGACTGCTGAGGCACAGACCCCTGTATGAGTCCATCTTGATTGGATACCTGACCATGGCCAATCTCCTGGACTTGTATGCAAGGCTGCCTTTGACTCTCTGTGCTGCAATCCTGTGATTGATGAACACCTGTAGATTTCAATGAAGACTATTCTATTAAGGGTTGGATATATGGCTGTGTGCTGGCTGCACATACAATGTGATTGTTGTATGAGCTGTAAGCAGATGGAACTGGTGTGAGATTAATGTAGCACAGTGCCATACAGCAACATCTGCACCCCTAGAATGAGCGCAGTTTAGTAGCACGGCATGTTGCCTGGCTATGAGACCATACAATTTGGCATGGCAAAACAGGGATGCTATGAGCAAGCAGGTAGGCACCAAGATGGCAAGCATTGAGCAAGAAGCATTCCAGAGATGCAGCCTGATGCAGTATTTGAGCTAGGTGCGTGTCCCAGAGTACAAAGCATCACAGCCGTAATCTTTCAGTTGGAGTTGCTAGTGTGCCTGCAAAGCATGTCTGTGCTTCGAGAGTGCTGGATGTCTTGAAATGGGTAAAGGTGGATAAATCCCCAAGACCTGGTGTATCCGAGAACTCTGTGGGAAGCTAGGGAAGTGTTTGCTGGGCCGATTACTGAGATATTTGTATCATCGATAGTCACAGGTAAGGTGCCAGAAGACTGGAGGTTGGCTAACGTGGAGCCACTGTTTAAGAAGGGTGGTAAGGACAAGCTAGGGAACTATAGACTGGTGAGCCTGACATCAGTGGTGGGCAAGTCGTTGGAGGGAATCCTGAGGAACAGGATGTACATGTATTTGGAAATGCAAGGACTGATTAGTGATGGTGAACATGGCTTTTTGCGTGGGAAATCATGCCTCACAAACTTGATTGAGGGTTTTGAAGAAGTAACAAAGAAGATTGATGAGGGCAGAGTGGTAGATATGATCTATATGGACTTCAGTAAGATGTTTGACAAGGTTCCCTATGGGAGACTGATTAGCAAGGTTAGATCTCACGGAATACAGGGAGAACTAGCCATTTGGATACAGAACTGGTTCAAAGGTAGAAGACAGAGGGTGGTGGTGGAAGGTTGTTTTTCAGACTGGAGGCCTGTGACCCGTGGAGTGCCACAAGGATCGGTGCAGGGTCCTCTGCTTTTTGTCATTTACATAAATGATTTGGATGTGAGCATATGAGGTACATTAGTAAGTTTGCAGATGACACCAAAATTGGCAGTGTGGTGGACAGTGAAGAGGGTTACCTTTACAATAGGATCTTGACCAGATGGACCAATGGGCTGAGAAATGGCAGATGGATTTTAATTTAGATAAATGTGAGTGTGCATTTTGGAAAAGTAAATCTTAGCAGAACTTATACACTTTGTGGTAAGGTCCCAGGGAGAAACTTGAAAGTGTTCAGAAAAGATTTACAAGGATGTTGCCAGAGTTGGAGCATTTGAGCTATAGGGAGAGGCTGAACAGGCTGGGGCTGTTTTCCCTGGAGCATCGGAGGCTGTGGGGTGACCTTTTAGAGGTTTACAAATTTATGAGGGGCATGGATAGGGTAAATAGGCAAAGTCTTTTCCCTGGGGTTGGAGAGTCCAGAACTATAGAGCATAGGTTTAGGGTGAGATGGGAAAGACATAAAAGAGACCTAAGGGGCAACTTTTTCACGCAGACAGTGGTACGTGTATGGAATGAACTGCCAGAGGATGTGGTGGAGGCTGGTACAATTGCAACATTTAAGAGGCATTTGGATCGGTATATGAATAAGAAGGGTTTGGAGGGATATTGGCCGGGTGCTGGCAGGTGGAACTAGATTGGGTTGGGATATCTGGTCGGCTGGACCTGATGGGCCGAAGGGTCTGTTTCCATGCTGTACATCTCTATGACTCTGTGACTCTAAATTGTTGGTGCCAGGATAGTCATGATAGCTTGCCTGGTTCTGGCTGACAATGTCCATTGGAGGACGAGTGTGTTTCGTCGGTGCCCATGCATGGCACCTTGAGATATTTTCCAACATGAAGATTGCTTGGAGCAAATGGCAAGCTGAAGCCAGGTGCACACTCTGGTGTTGTTGAGGTTTCACAATTTTGAACTGGCTTAGCAAGTTTGATAAAATGGGAATCTGAATATCAATGGAGCATGTTGTGGAGTTAACAATACATTTAACAGGTGATAATGACTGTCAATTGGCATCTCACCGCTGTGTAGTGAGAATTCTGTCATGCTGCTAATGAAATGCGTAAAAGATGGAGTGAGATGTTTGGGATATTGAGATGGGCCTTGCCGCACCTGTTATCCAATGTTGTCACACACCTCATAAGACAGCACGTTACTCTGACTCCTGTAAGATTCTATCCTTGGTTTGCAACGGTCCCTTTAAAGACCTCTCTTTAGAAAAAATGTGAGTCGGTTTCCTTGCTTACATATAAAGAGGACTCCATGCCTGTGTGGAGTTCTGAATGCATTTACCAAACTGGTGAGTGACCTTTGAGTGTGACTTTAATGTATTTGCACTAAATATGCACACTACAAACAAATATCCATGCCTTTACCTTTAAGAGGTTAAACTATGGCTGTTCCTGACATCTTCTGCTGCAGCCAGGAGCAAACAATATTGAAGCTGATTTTTATCATTGCACGTTTCAGCGGTGAATGTCAAAGTTGGGATGAAGGGCTTTTAGTAACATGCAAACCTCCCATGAAGTGTAATTTATGATCATGAGTTTGTCCTTGTATTGAGTTACTGCAGAAATGAGGTCAGTCTGTAATGTGCAGGATCCCACAGGAACATTATTTCTATGCTTGGCTGGGTCTAATTAATTTGCAAGTCCTGGATAATTCACTTATTTAACTTGTGGATGTCTGTAAAATAATTCAAAAAATTTAAAAGGTGAACTAGTAACTCACAAAACAAGTGTTTCAAATGACTTAAATCAAATTCAAAATCGATAGAGCTCTTCATCACCCACATAGACGTAAATTAATCAAATCTGTCAATAACTAGAGGAGAAAAGATTGAAAAAATTAAACACAAAAGGCAATGACATTGATCCTACAGCACAACCATTTTCCTTAAAACATTACAAAGTATTTTAATAGCAAGCTGTTTGGATTTCCATTGAATATTAATATAGTATGGGATTGGTAATGGGCAACAGGCCATCGAAAGGCAATTGTAACTATCTTCTCTTCACTCATTCAAAGTGCAACATCTTCCTTCCTTTTTTACATAGTGGAGGTAGTAAGAAGCGTGGAGATAGCAATTATTTTGAAATATTTTGAATTGGGTCTGGGATCACTCTTGAGTTGTCCATGAGTCATTTCTTTAATACTCCTTGGATATAAATTTAGTATTAACTGATACTTAAAAAAAAAGACAAAATATGACTTCATTCTGAACTCAGGAAGTGGAAGTGATTGAATATCAGTGGTGGGAAGAAAATGTTCCTGAGGTATGTCATGTCTGCATTAGTTAGATGCTCTGAACCGAAAAACAAAACCTAAAAACTGGTTCATGGAAGTCCTTGTGATATGTGTCAATGATTAATGACCAGCTGACTGACTGACTGACTGAATTGCTGTTCTGATAAATGATAAACATACGAATATAAAAACATACGAATTAGGTGTAAAAGCATGCTCTTTGGCCCCTTACGCCTGTTCCACCTTTCAATCATATCATGGTTGATGTGTTTGTGTCTTGATTTCCATCCACCATTAACAATGCCTACTTTCACCTTAAACAAATTCAATGATCCTGCCTCCATCATCCTCTGAGGCAAAGATTTTCAATCACACAAGACTCTCAAGAGAGAAAAAAAGTTCTCCTCTCTGCTGTAAAGGGTGACCCTGATTTTGAAGCACTCACTCCTCACTCCTCTCTCACCTACCACAGGAACCACCTTTTTATGGTCCACCTTGTCAAGACCATTTACGACCTTATACTTCAATCAAATTTTCTAAACTCCAAAAGAAACAAGCTGAGTCTGTTCAACTTTTCCTAATCAGGCACCCTGTTCAATCCATAGATCAATCCAGTAAATGTCCTCTAAACTGTCCTTAAATAAGGAGATTAAAACTACACATAGCACTGGAGATATAATCTCATTAAAGCCCTGTACAACTGAAGAACAACTTCCTTACCTTTGTGTTCAATTCCTGTCATAATTAAGGATAACATTCCGTTCTCCTTCTTAATTGACTGCTTTATTTGTATGTAAATATTTTGTGACTCACACAGAAGAACAACTAGATCGCTCTACAACTCAGAATTCTGTAGTCATTCTCCATATTTAAAAAAACACTGATCTTTTAATCTTCCTGCTACATTACGTGCCATCTGCCAGATTTTTGCCCACCCACTCAACCTGTCTATGCCTCTGTGCAGGAGAAATTGAATGCGCAACCTCATTTTGTGACCACAGCGAACTTTCTTACTTATTTTTGTGTCATCTGCAAAATTAGCCACCATGTCTTTGCTCCCCTTATTTAAGTCATTGATGTAAATTGTAAAATGCTGAGGCCAAAGCACAGACTGCTGAGGGATTCCACTCAATATTGCCTGCCAATCAGAAAAAGACACAATTGTGCACACTTTCTGTCAGCCAGTCAAGCTTCTATCCATGCTACAATCCCCACACCACGAGCTTCTACATTGCATAATGTATGGTGCCTTGACAAATGCTTTCTGAAAGTCCAAATAAACAACATCAACAGGCTCCCTATTATCCAGAGCACATTTTACTCCTTCAAAAAGGGAGACATGGTGGCTCAGTGGTTGGGTGGCACGGTGGCTGAGTGGTTAGCACTGCTACCTTTCAATGCCAGAGATCCAGGTTTGATTCCAGCCTCGGGCAACTGCCTGTGTGGAGTTTGCACATTCTCCCCATGTCTGCATGGATTTCCTTCGGGTGCTCTGGTTTCCTTCCACAGTCCAGAGATGCGCAGGCTAGGTGAATTGGCTGTGCTATAATCTTCTGGGATGTGTAGGTTAGGTGCATTAGTCAGGGGTAAATATTGATGAATAGGTTAGGGGAATGGGTTGAGGTGCATTACTCTTCAGAGGGTCAGTGTGGACTTGTTGGGCTGAAGAGCCTATTTCCACACTGTGGAGATTCCATATTCCTATGAAAAAGCACAAATAAATTGGTTAAATGTGATTTCCCACAATGTTAAAACCATAAAAATGGTTTGAAGGACCATTGAAGGAGTCTTGATTCTGGAATTCAGATAAGTGAACTATCAATTTCTTTACTCCAGTGATCCTGTGCTAAAATATTTGGTCTGATGTGTTACTGCTGGAAAGCTGTGAGGTAGTCTGCTTATATAACATCTGATGCTGTGTAATCCAAGCGAACCTCGTAGCATGACATAAGTTTGAGCTGTGATTTATATTGCAAAAGTTAATATCACTGGATTTTAGGTTGAAGGTTTTGAAATGATGTTGATAGACAAGGTCTCACGCTCCGTGATCGGTTGCAGTGTTTTTTGATAATAAATGCCACACAGGCTAGCCTCAGATTCCTCCATATTCTCAGACATGCAGTGCAAGCTGTCTGATATTTTCTAAAGTTTCGCTTGTATAGAATACAATTTCGTCTTAAGGGTTGATCCCCCAAAAGCCAACATTTCTTTAATACTCATCAAAGCCAGAACTTGAACTTGCCCTCCACATTCTTGGGCTGTTCATTCCACGTATCCTTCCCTTGATCTTTCATGCTCTGTGATTTATGAAATGCAGACCCTGTCCTAACTTGCTATCCGTCCCAATTTCTGTGTTGGTACATGACAGGGATGGACTCACACTTCTTTAGGAGTGCCCTCCTCGAATAACTGGAGATGGACAATGCTGAAAATGTGTTGCTGGAAAAGCGCAGCAGGTCAGACAGCATCCAAAGAGCAGGAGAACTGACGTTTTGGGCATGAGCCCTTCTTCAGGAAATGGAGATGGACAATGGCTAGCATGGCACATGAAGGCTGACAGTAGCATTGGTTTTGTAGTGTAGTGCAACGTCAGGTTGCCATGCTGTTTGTATGAAGGAAGATGTGAGTAATAGCAGACCATAACCTCCAGCATGACTGTCAGCATTGATCCTTGGCATGATGATCTTCATAGCTTCCTCCTGTATCTGGTGAGGGTTTGGATAGAGGTTGCTCCTCTCTTTCAGTTCTGGATATTGTGAATTACCTTCTCCTGAAGAAAAGGAAGGAGAGAATCACTGAGTAATTCTTGAGCAGAGTTATGCAAATACCTGGGTCAGCTTAATATGGTTTCTATGTTGAAGCTGTGAAGTAGCAAATTGAAAGCATGGTCATGTTTTTCAAATGTGAATATTTACTTTATATTATGTTCTTGATTTATATTTATATTATAATGTGATCATACTATGATGAATCTCACATTTTGTAAAAAAGTTTGCATTTTCATTCATGAAATTCTCTTTAAGCCCAGAAGGAAGTTAGGTTCTGGGGAAAGAACTTGGATGGAATCCTACCAGGGTCTGAGTGACATCGGCTGTTGTAAGATGTGTGATAGGATGAAGCAATAAGGGTGGAGAGGTCTATCTCAATGTTGAGATCATCTCATTTCATCTTCTATGCCTGATACAAGTCGCGAGGCAAGGTTGTTGTAAGGCAGTGGCAAGAAGCTAATTAACAGTAATTATTGCTCATTGAATGCTTTGTTAATGCCACAACTTTGTTAGTGCCTTATCAATACTCAGACTTCAGGGGTAGGGCATTGACCTTCTTCTTATCCTGTTGGTTTCTTCCAGATGACTGATTCTGCTTTACCACAGATGGAAACCTCAGACCAGGCTGGCATGGTTTGATATCATAGCCTTCACAGTTGGTCCTGGGGGAGGACAATGCCCCCCATGTAAACCCCTCACAGGGCCTTCGCGTCTCTACCCAGGAAGCAGGCTTGTGATTTAATCCAGTTTGCCATCTTCATGGCAAATGTCAGCATTTGTGCAAGAGCTTTTAAAGATGGCACAGAATCCAAGGGATGCCAGTGAATGCTAGGGTATTGGCTGAGTGGTGAGTTGTTCTGGGAATGGTGCATGGTAAGATAGGGTGGAAAGTGAATGTGAGAAATGCCATAGGTCTATAGTAGGTAATTAGTAAGGCCAGTTTGGTAAGAAAGGACAGCAGTGTTCATGAGGTCTTATGGCAACAAACTTTCCAAAAAGAAAACACTGGAAGTAACTTCAACTTAGCCAAAACAGAATAGATTCAGCCCTTAATAACCAGAATTGCTAGCTTGAGATCACATCTGACAAATGCTCATGTGACTGAGCTCGCTATGGAGAGTTGAAAAGGGGAAAAATATTTGGACAGATAACTGGGAGTCAGTTTGTAGCTTGAATTGTAAGCAGGAAACAAAGAGATTCTCACAGAAACTCTGATGGTGGAAAATATAAAACTCACTGAAAAAGGTAATTCCTGTTCAGTAGTAAAGATCACTTGGAGACAAAGCAAAACCCTCTATCAGAACTGACGAGACTTTTAGGGAGATTTAGTCAAGGGGTGAAACAATGAAGTCTCTGGCAATCTGTGTTGTCAAGACTAAACTGAAGTGATTAGATGGGTGAAAGAGTTCATTTAAATATTTCTTGCTGGTAAGAATTGTATCCAGAAAACTCAAATTGGGTGAAATGATTAACAAATGACCTTAGAAGGTTCAGCCAGAAATAATGAAGATGGTGAAAATTAACTGGAAAAGTGGGAGGTACTTTGGGATTGTTATAATGTTCGTAGAAATAATTTAAAGTGAAATTTCTTTTCTTAATTCAAGTACAGCAAATGTTTTATTAATTGGCACCTATGGGACAAGACGTGTGCTGGTTAATCAAATATTCCGTTTGATCAAGAGTTCCATGAATCCGTGTAAAAACACATACTAATTCATAGAAACCTAATGCAGCAGGCATACATATCACTGTTTAACTTTAGTTACAGCTTAACTCATTTAAATAATAATGCAACTTTGCCTTAAATAAAATTTAACACCAGAGAATCTTCTCACTCACACATAGAACATAACAGCGCTGTACAGGTCCTTTGGTCCTCAATGTTGCGCCGACCTGTGAAACCAATCTGAAGCCCAACTAACCTACACTATTCCATGTATATCCATATGTCTATCCAATGACCATTTAAATGCTGGTGAGTCTACTACTTTTGCAAACAATGCATTCCATGCCCCTACTACTCTCTGAGTAAAGAAACTATCTCTGACAACTGTTCTATATCTGTCACCCCTCAATTTAAAGCTATGCCCCCTCATGCTAGCCATCATCATCCTCAGAAAAAGGCTTTCACTGTTCACCCTATCTAACCCTCTTATTATCTTATATGTCTTAATTTTGTCAGCTCTCATCCTTCTTCTAATGAAAACAGCCTCAAGTCCCTCAGCCTTTCCTCCTAAGACCTTCCCTCCATATCAGGCAACATCTTAGTAAATCTCTTCTGAGCCCTTCCTTGAGAGGAGTTTGAAATGAGGAGCAGAATCCACTTCCAGTATAATCTTCCCCAAAGAAATGTCCCCCACCTCAAGTCCTTGACCTGGGCAGGTCTGTCGCTGGCTGCTGAAGTGCTTGTTTGGCACATAAATTGTAATTCCTTTCCCAAAGGATGGAGGGATGGGGTTATTGACAGTTCTCCAACTGTCAGGGGGCACTGATGTTCAGTGTAAATCCCAACCTCAGACAAAAATGATGTGGCAAAGTTAGTACAGGTTGTCTTGCATCATATTATCACAATATGTATGTGTGTGTTTCAAGCTATTAACCAATATAGTTCAAAGTGTGACATTGGTGTGACAGCTCAGATCCCTGCTGCAAAACCAAGCTTCTCAGAACAATACTATTAAGCTTTATAATTGTGTGGAACTGTGATGCTGTCACAGCCGTGTCAGAATAAAGCTCGAGTTAGTCTCTGTGCACAATAAATATTTTATACCCTGCACTTTAAGAGCAATGCTTCTCATTCCATTAGCTACAAATGATTGAGATATTAGACTTCATATTACAACTGATTCCATGAATGTTCTTGCAGTTTTGAAAATTTTATATCAACCTTGCATGTTTTGTATCCTTCAATCCAATATTTAATGCCTATTTATGGTGGTATCAATAAAACAAAAAAGAGAAAAAAGCAGTGAAGTATATTTCTTCATTTGCAATAGTTATTAATTTGTCATAAAATATAGAATAGTCCTTTTCAGTGATTTTTTTCCATATTGAGGATAAGAGGTGTTAGTGATGTGGGGTGGAGGTGAGAATGATCAGTTGTTAGCATTAAGCATTCCCAGGTCAGATGAACGATTAATGCAGGCACACACTTATTTTCTTCAGACCTAACCATGTCTCTTAATCCTAATATGATTTTACTCAAAATAATCTCATAGATAAACAGTTTGTGTGGATTCAGCCTCATTAGAAGTGGATTGAGGCTAACAAGAGTCTTTTCGCTCTCAATCCCTGTGGTCATATTGGAAAGTTATATCTCAGAAATCTGCAATGGACTTGAACCTTGTTCCCAGTGACAAAAATAATTACTTTCTTCCCTCTTTTAGGCAGACCCTTAGGAATAGAATATGCTGTTGGTCCTGAGGCAACCAGATAGTCTGTTACCGACACTGTAAACAATGCTGGCCTGTGCATGCTGAAGTGGGTGAGTAGGTTTCTCCGATTTTTGTTCACTCTTTTCTGTTGCTTGCCATTGGCTTCCATCTGAACCTGTTGAAATTGTTGTCACTTTGGCAGATACTTCTCCACAGTTTTGGGTTAGATATTTTTCAATGAAGATATTTTTCTGAGAGGCGTTGAAGATGTCTTTCAAGTATTTCCTTTACACACCTGGGTAACTGCTTACAAGGAGAAATCTCAGAGTAGTTAATCACTACACCACATTTTCGAATTTTTTTATTGAGATGTAATGCTGCTTTCATTCTCAGATTTTACTTTGAGCATTGTTGAGATGTTATTGTAATGAGGAATTCAGGTTATAGACAGAATCAGAATAAAAACTAGTCATAATTTCTTGCTACAAATACACTAGAACTGAAAGGAGCGTCTTAAAACTGTGCATCCAGATTATGTAACTTTTAATATGCAACGATATTCTACACTCAACATTTGGTCCAAACAACCCATTACATTGCTTAGAGAAAATTTAGACTGATCAACCCATGTGTACCTTGCTAAGAGGAATGGCAAAAGAACCGGAGATCATACAAGGTGACATTGGTCTTCAGGTCTCTGAATTGTTGAATAACAGATGTATGATCCAAGACTGTCCATGTGGAGTTTGCACGGTGTCTGCATGGGTTTCCTCTGGGTGTTTCGGTTTCCTTCCACAGTCCAAGTTGTGCAGGTTAGGTGAACTGGCCATGTTAAATTGCCCGTAGTGTTCAGAGATATGTAGGTTAGATGCATTAGTTAGAGGTAAATATGGGGTGGGGTGGTGGGTTGCTCTTTGGAGGGTTGGTATAGACTTGTTGGGCTGAAAGACCTGTTTCCAATTCTAGGGATTCTATTTGCAATGGGAGCTGGTGAAAGTTGGAATGTACTGATATCTATGGGAATTGCCCAGGACTTTTGAATTTCCAATGAGCAATTCCCTTACTTCCTGGAATCCTCTGTACAAGTCTCTAACTCTGAGATAGTGTCAGACACTTTGGCTAGCTCCAATGTACTAAATGGATAGATACCAGAAAATATTACAAAATTCCAAATTTAGCTCCTGTGTAACTACAACTGAGCCCCCAATCACTCTCACTGACTCTTCTCATGACTGCCTAGGTACTCCTTACAAAATCTGACTATCGTCCACAAACCAACCCCATGACAATACCTGACTGGATACCTGACTATCCCACATGACTGCACAATCTCAAACCAAGTTGAAAATCTCTAACCTGACTCGATCCACTCCCTCCAATCTACTTACTCATCTGCCATCTTACACAATTCCTCTCTCACCCACTATTTGCTACATTATCCATCTACCTCACCCACCTTATCTACTTAGCCTACCTACATGCTCACTCGTCAATTCATTATCCACTCATCTGTTCACTAATTTTCGCATCAGATATTTAAACTTACATCAGCGAGTTCATTCAAGGGGTGGGGTGGTGGAAGGTGGGCATGTTCACTCTTCTCTCTTGACACCGTTTTGTTTTGGTGAAGTCTTTTGTGGGACTGAACACTTCGCAATTCTGTAGAAACTGGACTTGGAAAACCTAGCCAAAATAGTGCAGTATTGGGGTACTGAAAAGTTTGAGTGGAGACAATCTGATAGTAGTTGTCACTATTGAAAATTTGGACTAACATTTTATCTTCATGCTATTGGTTTTTATGATGTTGCATGTATGGTAATGCAGAGTCAATAACATTCAAAAGAGATTTGGATCAATACATGGAGGAAAATCTTGTCAGATTATGGGGAAAATACAGGGAGTGACATGAATTGGATAGTTTTATTTTAAGGCTGGCATTGGCATGTTGGCTGAATAGTTTCCATCAACTGTGTTTTTGTTATGAAATAACCACCATCTAAAATAAATATTTTTCCATAATTTGATAGAGGGAAAATAATACTTTAGTTTCAGCTAATAATAGAAGAACAAATAGCGTAATAATGCCAAAATAGGAGACATCTCTTTTTGGTTTCTGGCTCCATTTTAAAAATCAAATAAATACCATCACCACCTCAAAAGCCATGTTGGGCCCTGAGAAGCACAATGGATAGACAGAAGCTTGAACATATGCACCTACTCAGGAACAGCTTCTTCCTGGCCTTTATTAGACTGCTGAATAGACTCTTTAACTTCAAATAACTGATATTGTTAATGTTGAATTTGGCTTAGTGTACACGATGTATGCCTCTAAATGTTTCCTTCACTCTATGATCTATATGTCCTTGCTTACTATGATCTGCCTGTATTGCTCATAGCTTTTCACTGTACTTAGGTACACATAACAATGAAAAGATCAAATTAAATATAACCAAAGCACTGTGCTCATTTGATTTATCCATAAATCTAAATGTCCATAGCAGTTTTGGGATTCAGATCAAACCTGACATAATCATATATTTGACAGTATTTGATCAGCTCCCACGAAGTGATCCATTCATAAAGAAAATGAGACTGTTTGACCTGTCTTACAATAGCAGTCATTGTGACTTATTGGGAGAAATGAATGTTTGTAACTGTAACTAGTAGTGTTCTTACCTCTATGCCTAAAAGGTCTGGTTTCAAGATACCCCTTCACTAGATGTGTCATAACTTGGGTAAACAGGTTGTTTAAAAATAATAGGTTCATGTGACATAGTGGTAGTGTTGCCCTTGCCAATAGGCCAGAAGGTCTATGTTCATGCTTCCATGTCCAGAGGTATATCATAGCATGTTTGAGCAGAGTGATTAAAATTACCATGATGGTAGCACAGGGCCATGCAGACAAGTGGGGCTATCGCCAAGTGTCACATGTGCAGGCAAATTCTGTAGGAAAACTCTTCAAAAATTGTGTAGCATCCAGGCTAAATCAGTAAGTTTTGATTTGAGCAGTTATTTTTGTCTTTATCAAAATACATAATTCTCAATGGTTAAGGAGTAGGGTTGGGTATACTGCAAATGTTAATAAATAACAGTACTATAAAGCGACAACTCCAACATCCTCAAAATCAAGATACACGTTAACAATCGATGGACCAAAAATTGTGTTGCTTTTTTTCCAAATGCAAGCAAGTGTAAATGGATCACTGGTTTATACATTTGAACTAAAGCAACTTGTAAGTTTTTATATCTCTTGACTGACTTAATCAAGAATGGATCAGTACTTTCCAAAAGATTGATTGATACCCCCCTCCAATCAACCTGTTCAGAGATGCTTTAATGCACCTCTGGAGCAGGTGGGGTTTGAACCCAGGCCTCATGGCTCAAATGTGGGGACACTACCACTGCACCACAAGAGAATCCGCAAAGAGTTGAATTTTTAGCCCACCTTCACAATATGGGAACTGAGGTGGGGAGGATGGGACATCAATCCCACTCCTCTCCCAATTACAATTCAAATCATTAAAAAGCTTGTGAAGAGCCTTATGGAGAGGGAGGTGCAACATTTAAAGGGATGCAGGAATTTCAGAAATGGTCAGTTTCTGAACAGCTAAGGGGAGGAAAGTCACTACTGCCCAGGGCATCACCTCAGGTCATCGAAATAGAAGGAATGTCAGCACCTGTGTAAATAGGTGCCCTTAGCATTGTGTAGGTGGCAGGGCAAGTGGGCACACACCTCTCAGGCATCAAATGGGCTTGTCACAGCCTGTCACTCTGGCACCAGGAGATCAGGGACAATGCTGTCAATCACAATTAAATAGTCATATGTCTGAAAGGGAGGCTCCTGATGGCATCAGGCCATGACTGTCAGATTTTGGGGCCAATGGCAAAGAGGAACAGCATCCTACACAGCTCTTGTTGAACCTTAAGTATCAAAAGGATATAGAAGAGGAAAGACAGATAGAAAGGCAACACAGGTCATGCTCTTAGCTTGTCTTAGAATGAAGACAAAGCCACCTGTGGAAGACTGAGACCCAGTGTCATAGGGATGCTTACAGGATGATCATAGATATCTGTATCCTTTTCATACATCATACGTCACACCTTGCAGCACTGGTCATCATGATCTGGTAGCAGCTGTTAAAATCTCCATGGCCTTGAACATCTTTGCTTCTAGATCCATTCAATAAGTAGGCCATGGTGATAGCTTGCAAATTATTTCCTACCATTACATTTCATTGGTCAATGGTGCACTCTTTACACCATTCACTGCACCCACGTAGCTATCAAATTATTTAGTGACTGGCCAGTATGATTCATCAAGATGAAGGGCTTTCACTTCCTCTAAGTCCAACTGGGCTGCTACGATAATCCAGTTTCCATCAAGTGTACGGTCACTTTCTTGGCAGCTGTCATGACTCTTTCATCCTCTGCCTATTCAGGCTGTCTCAGATTCTCACTTCAGCCCCACAGTATGTGAATGGATCACAGGGCATAAGGAATACAAAGAGATAGCCATTCATCCCTTTCTAGGGTCCCAGGCAAATGCAACCTATTCAATGGGACAACTATTGTGCTTTTGAAGCTGTAGCTCTAATGCCTGGACCAGTCAATACCTTCCAGCAAGGCTTGCGTTCATTGAGTTGGGTTACCCTGCCTTGCATGACATGGCTAAACAGGGAAGTGTGGGTCTTGAGTGTTAAGAGGGCCTTGAAGCAGTCAGAGTTGAGGCAAGAGGAGGAAGAGAATGACGATGAACCGAGAGATGCCCCTGCTGTTTCTTGAGGTGGCAACCTATGCCACTCTTGAAGGAGAAGACCTCTCCCATCTCCTGCATGGCACCCAATGTTGTGTTCAGGTCATCACTAATAAAGTGAGGGGATGGCCTGCCGCTCACCAATGACATCTCGCTATCCTGTGGCGCAGCTAGTGCAATTAGACACAAGCCGCAGATCTCTCCGTCAAGACAACCAGCAGCCTCACGGTAAACTGCTGCAGAGTTTCCAACACTTCATCTGTCACCATCATTCCAATCCCCACTGATTCTAAATGTACAGAAAAACAGTCTCCATATTAATTAAGGGCTCGCCTTTAAGAAGATCTGAAATGCAATCAGTTTTCCATTTGAGGCACGTTTCTGTCTCTAAAAACTGAACCAATTCATGATTTCCTGTCTCCAGGTAGAAAGTTCATCCCTTTCTTTCACATTTGAAAATCTTTTTTGACTTGTGTACTGTTCTATCAAGTTTTACCCAAAAAGGTGAGATATAACAATTATTACCAATCAGAATTTTATCCATCATGATACATGTTTCATAATATTTTCACACTGAGGCCAATCAGGCTAAATATCAGCAATAAATTCAGAAGACACTTTTATCTTTACATTGCAGGACAAAACTATCATTTTAAATTCAGAAAGTTGTGCTTTTATACAGAACTCCCTCAGGCAGCAAATCCATGACACTTGTTCTCTTGATTTATGTTATTAAAATTGGCCCCATATCCTGACTGCAGAATCATACATGCACATTGTGAAGGCATTGATATTAGGAAGGTTGGCCAGTTTTTAACAGTACCAAACGTAACTGAAGGCAGGTGGCTCATGTAGCTGTGGTTGACTGCATGCTGGTAAAGGGCAGAAAACACTCTGAAGTGTCAGGCCTCACTGTTCAAAAAATAAGAAACCATCGAAACCATAAAAGTTGTTAAGAACAAACTCAGAGACATATACTGTGATTTGGTCACACATTTGCAGACTCCTTTTTTCTATACAGTTTATTTACAAAATGTATTAAAATTTCTTTCTTTTACAACACCTCATTACTGGGACTCAGTAAATGATGTCCAATCATGCATTTTTATGCTTTAAATATTTGCTATTTCGCTCGTTAACATTTCTGTGTTTGCTGATTTGCAGTTTTAACAAAAAAAAATCTTTAAGTGACTACAGCTTAACTTCTATAGCTTGAAGTTAATAGCGGGAAGTGTAGGCAATCATTGTCTGACATGCAAGTTTAAAAAGAATGAAAAGAACTCAAAACCTTCACCTCTATGAAGTTAATCACTCTTGAAAACTGACACAAGTTGATAAATCTACATTGTTTCTGTTCATATAATCCTTTAAAAAAATCTTTTTTTTTGTTTTCCTATAGATACTTTATCTGTGGAGCTTTGATTAACCCTTTCTCACCTGACCAATTCACTCTTGATTCAAATTAAAACTTCTCAATAATCAGACACTTGAAAATATTCAGGGAGGAAACGGTTAAACACATTTGCTCCTGTATAAAAGTAGGCCATTTCATTGTACATGATTGTTCACATTCTGTTTGACATTTTGATAGCTGCTTTCTTCTCTTCCACACAGACTGGATGCTAACCCACTGAATCCCCATCTTGTAATATTAACAGAGGTAATTAGTATGTAGGTACTTCACTGAACAGCCTGAACTTAATTAAAAAGAACTTACAATTATGTTTTTTCTCTCACAGAAAAGATATCATGTAAGAATTTAACCTTTATACTTGGCAGGAATTATGTAATTTTTAAAATTGCCATTATTTCTGTTAGTGCATCATTCATTAAAGGAACAGTTTTTAGACATTAATTTATGTTGCACACTTCTTTTGAGTGCCTTCCCAATTTTTAAATTTTATTTAGTACAAGGAGACTACCTTCGTACTCAAAGTAATAGATTTCAATACTACTGTTCAGACATTTTATACATGAAACCTTTTCTCTGCAATAGTTGTGTTATCAAATGATGGCTTTTTGCAGAACTAAATTGATTTTATTTCAGTATATAATTTCACAGAGAAGCTTGATTCATTTTTTAACTCTGTCCTGTATTTTCAAGCAAGCTAGACTCTTATTGTGATTCAGAATGATGAGTTGCATTGTTGTGATTCTCCATTATGTTCCATAAGGCACTGAAGGAGTATTCAGTTTTTTATGAAAAGTCTGGTGCACCATCAGCCACTCTGGTACCATGTCTGACACCCGGTACAGCGTGCAGTGACCACAGGTAGTCAGGGGTCATGGCACGGCCGTTTTCTCCAATGCTCCCAAATATGGACAGTGTTCCTTTGCTTTGCGTGGCATCAGTGTAGGTGAGCTGTTACAAAGAAGAGGAAAGAAAGAGCAAGTACTATTAAAATCTAAAGTCTTAAGTACATTACAGCAAAGTTTATAGGTTGACTGACAAATGAATGCTAGGCTTGACACAATGATTTCCAAAATGTGATGCACTTCCCATGACACAATAAAAATGTCTGATCAGTTAAAAGAAAACATTGAAAAAGTAAATTAGAATAATGACTG
The DNA here is from genome assembly GCF_020745735.1 of Hemiscyllium ocellatum. NCBI lineage: Eukaryota > Metazoa > Chordata > Chondrichthyes > Orectolobiformes > Hemiscylliidae > Hemiscyllium > Hemiscyllium ocellatum. Next base: position 31,575,400 of record NC_083411.1, on the reverse strand, counting down.
TCGAAAAATAATGCATTTCCAGTCATGTATTGTAATATTTTCAAGAGATATATGCAATTCTGTGTGGCACCAAACATGACGTAATATAGCAAAAGTTATTATAGAATTGCTTTCAGAATTGGACACAAAGATTTGTAGACTTCACAATTGCTGTTAAAATTATGATCAGCCAAGTGTGAGTATCATTAACAACTGTAGATTTTGTATGACTCAGCTACCTCAAAGGTAATATAAAAGACCTAAAAATATTTAATTTGCTCATTCAGACTCCACTATGTTAAATTTTAATTTAGTCTGATTAGTACAGCTGCTGTTAATGCCAGTCAATTCTATCCCAGTGGATACTATCCTTCACTTCACCTGTCATGGATATCTAAGTTTAGAATTGTGAATTCACCCTTCCCCCATTCTTGTTCTGAATTGAGTCTTGCAGGAAAACTTTAATCCTTTATATTTAATTTTGTTTGTGAAGAATGGTAACTTTTCTTAATATATTTACCTCAAGATTACATTTCAGAAGAACTTTGGTTCTATCCTGATCAAATGCACAGTCTTTAATTATGCTTGTGTCTTTTGTCCTCAAATCTCACCCCAGGAACATGAACATAAAAATGTAGGCTTTTTAAAATATTTATTAATGGGATGTGGGGGTCACTGATTAGGTCAACATTTATCACAATTCCTAATTGCTCTTGAGGAAATGGGGGAGCTGATTTAATGAACTTTTGCAATCCATTTGGTACAGATAGTCCGATAATGCTACTAAGGAGCAAGTTCCAAGATTTTGATCCAACAACTCTGAAGCAAGAGAATATTTATAAATCAGGATGGTGAGTGGCTTGGGAGGGGAATATGCAGATGGTGGAATTCTCATGCATGCTGTCCTTGTCCTTCTAGAGTGCATTTGAAGTGTATCTTGTGGTTCATACACACTGCTGCTACTGAGCTTTGGTGGTGGACAGAATGAATGTTTGTGGATGCCATTCAAGCAGGCTGCTTTGTCATGGATGATGTCAATCTTCTTGAATGGTGTTGAAGCTGCATTCAACCAGGTAAGTGGAAAATATTCCATCACACTCCTGACTTGTGCCTTGTATATTGTGGACAAGGATTGACAAATCAGGAGGTGAGTTACTTGTTGCAGGATTCCCAAGCTCTGACCTGCTTTTATAGCCACAGCATTGCAGTTTTAATGGAGTGCCTCACTGTCACCAGTGCTGCCTTTAGGAATGTGACTGCTCAGTCATTCTAGGTCATAAGTGATATTCTACTGACACCATATTTCCACCCTATACCCATATCCCTTGATATCACTCATAACTGGAAATCTATCACTTTCTATCTGGAACCTATTTAACTACTGAACACTGATATCGCTCTGAGGTAGAGAATTCCAATGGTTCAAGACCTTGAGAGAAGATGTCCCTCCCCATCTCTGCCCTCAAACGTTTGCTTTTTATTCTGAGATTTATGTCCTCTGATTCTAGATCCAGGGAAGAGAAGCACACTTTTTCTGTCTCTTTGCTAGCTTTCAGTAACTTGTGAACCAAACAAGGTTTCCTAGATCCTTTTAGAGATCAAAATTTTCCAATCTCTCATCGTTTAAGAAACACTCTGCACTCTAGTTTCTCCTACTAAAGAGATAACCTTAAAGTTATCTATATTATATTCCATCTGCCATGCTTCTGCCCATTGAGGAATGTCAACCTGTCTAAATCCTACTGAAAAGGAGAAAGTGAGGACTGCAGATGCTGGAGATCAGAGCTGAAACTGTGTTGCTGGAAAAGTGCAGCAAGTCAGGCAGCATCCAAGGAGCAGGAGAGTCGACGTTTCAGGCATGAGCCCTTCTTCAGCACTATTCCTGAAGAAGGGCTCATGCCCGAAACGTCGATTCTCCTGCTCCTTGGATGCTGCCTGACCTGCTGCGTTTTTCAAGCAACACATTTTCAGCTCTAAATCCCACTGAAGCCTCTTTGCATTCTCCTCAGAACTCACATTCCTATCAAGTTTTATATTAACTGTAATCTTGGAAATATTACAATGTTTCTTTATTTGAGTATCACACTTTCCACTTTTCAGTCTGACTACACTTAACAAAAATCACTCAACACCAGGTTATAGTGCAGCAGGTTTATTTGAAAGTACAAGCTGTTGGAACACTGCTCCTTCAACCTGATGACATATGATTTTTAACTTTGTCCACTCCAGTCCAACACTGGCACCTCCACATCATGGCTACAGTTAAAAAGCACTTTTCTCCAGACCCTCAGAGAATCACTCATCCAACCCCGAATCGTCATCTCTCCCAGACTCCATGAATTCATTCCACCACCTCTCCAAGTCACTCACTCGCTCACCAACTCAGGTACCAACCTTCAATTACCCACTTACCTAGTCACCCCAATTTCCCTACTCACCCACTCAGCACCTCGGTCCCAGTCACTCACTTCTCAAGTCATTTACATCAACTCTCCCATCCCACCCATGAGACCCCTGAGCTGCTCACTTACACCCTTCCACTCGGCAAATCACTCAAAAATCAGGCTCCCCAGTCCAATTACTTACCCACCCACCTAAACCCTTCAGAAGTCATCTATCAATCCACCCCCTACTCAGTTTCCCCATCACTCACTCACTGAAGCCCTCATCACTCATTGAACAGCCTCATGCTCACTCAACTTCCCCTTGCTCACAAACTGAAACCTCCATTCACACACATTTCCCCACATACCATCTCCCATACAGTAACTCTCACAGGTCGGGAAGGTTTGATGAGGGGCTGTATGGATGATTGTGAAAGAACCAATATGTGTCACCAATACCCCTTGCCTGGTCTAACACTGCATCTGCCTCAGGCTTTGCTATTGCTGCAAATACCATCAATCACCAGCTTATATCCCCTTACACTTCCCATCCTGCCTTCAGCCTGCTCAACTCTCATTGACCCGCTTAACATCATTCTGGCAAAATGTCATCAGCCATTGGCCAACCCTACACTCATACCTACTTCCCCCCTTCCTGCTAATGACCCACACATTTCTGAGCCACTTAAGCCCATTAGCTTGCCTGACTCTCATAGATCCTCCTGCTGATAGCCCACTTAACCCCCATCACCTCTCCACCTTGACAAGCCCACCTTACTCTCACAACCTGCCCTGGCAATGGCATGCCTAACTCTCACCCCTCTACCCCATCCAATTGACCTCCAACTCAATTGACCACCCCAATGCTGATGGCATGCAAAACTCTCACAGACACCCTGTCTCTGCCCTGATGATCCACTTAAACACTCACATCTGCATCTCCACTTCCCAATCTGATTCTCAATTTGGACATCACTCCTTGAAACTAAATGCCCCACTATCAACATCTTGGTACATACCATTTACTAGAAGCTGAGCTGGACTGGCCATGTGAGCTCTACGGCTACAAGAGTAAGCCAGAGATCAGGACCTCCACTTACCTAGACGAGTGTAGCTCCAATAACACTCAAGAGGCTTCACACCATCTGGGAATCCAGGATAAAGCAGCCCATCTAATACCTTGAACATTCACTACCTTTACCAAAGACACACAGTGGCAGCCATGTGCATCATCTATAAGATGCACTACAGTTACTCACTATAGCTTCTTCCAAATCTACCACAAAGGAGGACAAGGGCAGTAGATGCTTGGGATTATCACCTTACAAAATGTCACCCTCCAAATCACTCGCCATCCTGACATGGAAATATACCACTGTTTTCTCAACTGTTGCTGGAACAAAATCCTGGAACTCCCTGTCCAAAACCATGTAGGTATACCTACACCACATGAACTTCAACAGTGCAAGAGCAACAATGGATCGGCAATGAATGCTGCCTTAGTATGAAAGAATAATAAAGGTATATAGCAGCATGGATAGATGGTTAGCTAATTGATAGGAAAGGGAGTAAGGATAAATTGGTTTACAACCATTATAAATGGGCATTTTGGGTCGGGAAATTGTAACAAATTCAGTGTTGTTAGGTCAGTACTGGTGCCTCAACTATTTACAGCTCACATTAATGACCTGGGTGGAGAGACTGAGGGCATTGTAGCCAAATATTTTTGACAATAAAAGATATATAGGAAATCAAGTTGTGAGGAGGACATAAACATATATAAATGGATAAAAGTAGGATAGAGAGGCTTATAAAAATAGTGAAAAAAATTGGGAAAACGTAAGCTTGTTCATTTTGATGGGTCTTCTTATTCAAGTAGGGATATTACGCACTGGAGGCAGTTCATACATTTGATTCCTGTGATGAAGAAAAGGTTGAGGATGTTACACCTATAAACATTGGAGATTAAAAGAATGAGTGGTGATCTTGTTGAAATTTACAAGATGCTGTGGTGGCTTGACAGCATAGATGCTGTTAGTCTTTGTGGAGGCATCTGGAACTTGGGGTCACAGTTTCAAAGTATTGGGTCTCCCATTTAAAATGGAGATGAGGAGAGAGTCCTTATTATTTTGCGTTCTCAATGCAGGAGAACAGAGGAGCCTAGTTCACGGAATATATTCTAGGCTGCATTATTCAGTTTCTTGATCTAAGGGAGTCAAGGGCTGTGCAGGAAAAGACAGGAAAGTTGAGAAAACAAAACAATGAGATGAACCATGATCACATTGAATGGCAAAGCAGGATCTGACTGAAGGAACCAAATAGACATATTCTTAGGTATCCATGTGGAATTTGACCCTTTGCCTTTGGAATTATATCACCAAGAGCAGCAAACAGACAAGGAAGAGCAGAACCAAATATATAAACTGGGTTAACTTAGGAATAATAATGCAAGGTTAGGAACAGCCCATTGCTGGAGCAGCCACAGGTTCAATTGTGTAACAGTTAAGAATGAGCTGAATGGTGTGACTGACTATTACTGCAGATGGGATGAGGTACAATGGTGCACCATATTATAGTCATCAAGATGGTACACTTAACTTAGATTAGGACCCCCAGTTTAATGCTGTGGTAGGGATGAAAATCTGATTAGAAAAATTTAAGTATGGAGTTTTGGACAAGAGTTTTGAGCCAACACCACTTTTCAGAAGGTTGATGGGCCTGTAGCTTTTAAGGGTATTGAGTTTGGATCTATTTTAAAAAGAGGGTGGTAAAGACAGCACTTTTAAGAGGGAGAAGACCCAGTACCTGAAGATCAGGAAAGGAAGTTTGGAAAAGAAGTTCACAGTTTGGTGTGAATGGAATCAAGGGTTCTGGAGGTGGATATCATAGGCAAACCTGGAGGGAATGTGAAAACACAGAGGAAAGAAACTGAAGAGTTCTGCAGGTTCAGTGCTTTGGATTGTCGATAGATTACTAAACTGAACTGATGAACTGCCAATAAATACAACACTTGTCTGAGCCTAAATAGAATTTAATTAAAAATTTTGAAGCAACACTATCAAGAATGTTTAAGGGACTACATGCTGATATAACAACTAAGAGTCATCATATGCCTTGAGATTAAATCCTTTGGATATGAGCATATGGTTGTTGATTATTTGTGTGAAATTGCTTTGGTCTGACATTTTAAAGAAATACATTACATATTTACATATTAATATTTGAAGAGGCTAATTTGAAGGCAATGGTTTGAGATTAATGAGTCAGGCACATTCTTATAATATTTATATCTATCACAGACTACCCTATCATTTGCCCTAAATTACATTGAAGTGTTCTCTTTGTTATGCAATCAGTACCTATATTGATTTCATTATGTTTAAAATGAACATAATCTCTGTCATTGCACTTTGCCTACGCTGAGTCCATATGTAAGTTTTTACACTGAAATACTACGCTTTCCTTCCTCTTTCATGCTCTGGTCAGTAGATTGTGCATTTCACATTGCCAAAATTTACACTTTCTCTTCTCATCTCTTAATGAATATAAAACCTGATTTATTTTTGAGATTGTGTCAAATTCCTTCAACTAAATCTATAATAAAACATTCAGCTTATTGATAATGTAGCACTCAATTTATCTCTGTACTACATTATCATGGAGTACACCTCCGAGATGGTGACCCTTTCTAGCCCAGGCAGATAAATAAAACTTTCATTTGATAAGGTCTTGGGGTTTGCATTTCTCTTCCTGTATCACTGACTGGTTTTGCTGTTGCAAACAGCAATAGCCATGTTGGTTTCAATTTCTTAAATTTCTTAGATTGTACCCTAACCAGAATAATATAATTTAATAATATTTCTCAGGAAATGAAACTTGGTGGAAGTAGTGGGATATCACGGGTCTAGATGACCATAATTTATGCCAGATTCTCCAGTTTGTTTCTGTAAAGTGCTTGAGAATCCAACTTGTTACAGTATGGATTGACTATATATACTTTATAGGTTTGTTTTAGCAATACCTGACATTGTAACAATGTAAAAATTGCTAGTCTTGCTTCTGTATCATTTTATTTCATATAAACCTTCCTTTTTTACAGAGGCATATATTTACACAGTTTTGATCGAATAATGACAGGAATCTGGTTGCAGTGGCAGCAATTTTGGTAATCAGAGGACACAGATTTAGGATGATTAGAGAAAAGAAAACAGAGGGTATATTAAGAAGCTTTTGATCTTTTATGTAGTGAGCTCTTGTAATCTGGCAGACACTGCCTGAAAGAGTGGTGAAAGCTGTCTCTGTAGTTTCAAAAGTGAATCAGACGAATACTTGAAAGCAAAAAAATGCAGAGCTACTGGGGTGACAAGAGCAAAGTTGGATTAGCAGGATCATTCTACCAAAGAGTAGTCACAGGCATGATTGATTGGATGGTCTCTAGTGCTCTATCATCATGATCTCACGAAATCTTAAATTATTGATTTTAGCCTGAACTGCAGAATGTACTAACATGGCATTTTGATAAAAGGGGTCTGGACAATTGTATGTGCAGTTTTACGGTTTCTCTGTGTGTATGTTACGACAGAGATTTCCATGTCCATCCTCTGAGAATGCCATATTGTGCAATAAGTCAAGTTTTTATTTATAGGAAATGCAGGGGTATTGCTAAAGCTGATTACTACAAAATGTGCAGGTGAGTGGTATTGAGGGTAAGTTCCGGTATGAATGTAGCACTTCTTTTGAATATACTAAAAAGCCAATGGTTTTCTAGAAGTTGT